>NW_004524790.1:1201445-1208150 GCF_000260255.1 Octodon degus
TTTTTTCGGTCGCCATCTCTAACAAAGCTGTTAGTGGGGCGTAGGACGTTAGGATTTGTAAAATGTGTGTGCATGTTGCAAACATAAACTGCACGTAACGGAACAATGGGGGATGGATGGTCTTCCTTTTCCGGTGTCTTCTGCTAGGCTTATTAAAATGGGGCTCTAATACATACTGTGTACAGGACAGGTGGAGGAGAACTTTTGCAAGGGGCTGCCCCTGGAAGGACACAGCTGAGTTTCCCCCCTCCCCAGCACTTCTCGAAAGTGTTTATGTGGGATCTCTGGCCAGTGCTCCAGAAAGGGGGGTGGTGGGGTGTGCCAGCTGGAGAAGCATTTCCCAATCTGGTACTAGTGACTTTGGGCGGGGGGAATCCACGTAATTCTTGGTTGGGGGCTGCCCTGTGCATCGTAGAAAGTTGGGCAGCTCTACGATTCCAGTAGCATCCCTGCCCCAACCCCTGTTATGAAGGTCAACAATATCCCCAGACATTGCCAGATATCCCCTGGGGGCCCTCTCCCTCTTCTTCTCCTACTATTTTATTTTACTCTCTCTTACTCTTTGTGTACGACCACCACTACTATGCTAAATGATCTTCCATTAAAAGTTTTTTTAGCCTCATATCTGGAGACCCTTGCAGATATTCCCAAGACCTTGAACGAACTGTTTTGTTGAGCCTTCGTTCTACCTGTAAAACAGGAAAGTGGAAAGTATTGTGCAGATTTAAAGGATATTGCAGCCCATAGGCTGTATTTAGTAGGCACTAAATACACAATGTTAAAAAGAAACACCAGCATTTATTGACAGTGTGTCGTGTGCTTGATACTTCTTCACAAGCATTGGTCTCTAGCCGTTGAGGTAGGTGCTATTATGACTTCCATTTTAGAGATGGAGAAACTGAGGCTTGGATGGATCACTTGGCATTGTGTTCTAAAGTAGCTAAGGCAAGATTTAAACTCAGGCTCTGAGATTCAAAGCTTTTACTTTGAACCACTGAGGACACTGTGAGGGGTGTTGTTTCAGGGAGTCCATTCAGTTGCCATTGAACACCATTGTGCAGAAGTGCTGGGGTGGAGTGTGGTAGCACAGTCCTGTAATCCCAGCACTCAGAAGGCTGAGGCAGGAAGAGCACCATGAGTTCAAGGCCAGCCTGAACTATATGGCAAGACCTGTCTCAAAACAAAGCAGCAACAAGAAAAACCTGTGCTGGGGGCTGTTTTAAAATTCTACTGCTCCAGGGTTCATGAAGAGGCCAGGACAGATGAGCATCTCCAGATGTGGCCGGAAATGTTTCTCTAGAAGCTCTGGCTTGAAGACACAGAGCTTCAGCTGGAATCTGTGAGACCTGAGCTCATGCTGTCTTCCTGGGGCTTCCATCAGTTGCCTCTCTCTTGCTACTTCCCATCTCCCTCATCTTTCCACACTTGACAAGAGTTGGTTTTTGTAATGCAAGTCTAGTTGTTTCCCTCATGATTAAAAGTCTTTTGGCAGAAAAAAAGCAAGTTTTGTCGACCTATTTAAGTGGTTTGGAAGTTAAAGTCCAGAGCCCTAAAGTTGGGACACCAGTTCTTTCCTGCTCTAACCCTTTTTTCCTTTCTAACTCATCTGTACAGAGATCGGGGCTCTCTTTCATCCACCTGGAGACCTTCTCCTCCTGCCGAGAGGCCCAGCTTGGAGCTCACTCACCACTCGGTGCCTCCTCCAGCTGCCACTCTTCCTCCACCCCCACTGGAATCAACTGTTCCCTGGTTTGTGTTCCCATCCCATTCAATTTATTGAATTGAATTAAATGCTGAATGGCGCGGGAGGTGCACTGTTAGCCTGACGTCCCTAGGTGGCAGCAGTGGCATGGAGAGGCGACCTGAGGTCTTGTGTCTAGGAACGCCCTGGAGGAGGAGAGTGAGCCTGGCTTCCCTTCCTTGCACTCTCCCAGCTTCTGTGCTGTGACCCAGCCCTGCACTAGGCTCTGGGGAGGCATAGTGTATAGGGTAGGCGTAGGTCATTTCAGCCCCCCTGCTGAGGGCTGCTATGGTTACACACTGGCTGCTGTGGAAGCAGAAAAGAAACTTACCCAAGCCTGGGTGGGCTCAGGAGATCCTCAAGTACTTCCTGGAGGAGGTGAGGCTGGAGGGCTAGAAGGAGGTAGGCAGGTGACACCAGGGGTAGGAGTTGCAGGGGCAAAGATGTGGAGGTGGGGCCGCCTCAGTGGTGTTTGCTCCTGAAGTGAGTCATGGCAGTACTTGTAGGTCTGTGGCGGAGGGCTTGGCTGAAGGGTGGACTCGAGTGAGGGCATCAGGTGTGCACAAGAAGCGCCAGGGCAGGATGTGGCTGAGGGCCAGAAAACCTTTCAGGAGCGATGGCTGGATTCCTCCAGTCAGAAACTACGAATGTGCCCAGGGCTGCAGTGGCAGGGACAGAAGGGAGGCTTGAGACCTTGTAGAGAGTGAGCCAGAAGGGGCAGCAGTGGCTGCCTGTCTTGAGTGGTGGAAGAGGAATGATCGCTCATAGAAATAAGGAACTCAGGCTTTGATGTGGATGGAGCTAAGAGCACGTGACTGGCGCACGTGGGGAAGCAGCGAGATGGCAACAGTGTCCACGTGTGCATGTGCCTGGGCTTGCTCAGATGCTCACTGAGACCTCTGCCCAATCCCTCCAGAACCTCAGTGTTGCTGAGTATGGCGAGTTCAAAGCCAGTTTGAAGTATATAGCAAGACCTTGTCTCAAAAATAAAGCCAAATGTTGGTGGTGGGGTTTTGAGGGGGCAGGGTTGGCTTTTTTGTTGTTGTTTTTGGTACTGGGAATCAAGCTGGGGACCTTGCACTTACCAGAATGGTTGGCTTTTTGAGGTAGATTCTCTTTATATAGTCAAGGCAGACCTTGAACTTGCACTGATCCTCCTGCCTTAGCCTTCTGAGCTTTGGGATGACAGGTGTGTGCCACCACACATAACACTTCAGTGTATAGAAACAAAACATAATTGTTACAGGGCATGGGAAGAATTGCCTCCTCCAAGAACTTAGAACCTGCATCTGGGGAAAGTGTCCCCAGTGGGTGAATTTGAGAAACAAGGGTGAAAGGGCTAGTTTCAGAAACTCATTGAAAGAAAGAAATATCTGGTGCTGAGGTTTTATTTTTTTCCTAGCAGGTTGTTTTGATCAGAGAGCTGAGGGGGCCTTTGGGCCTAGCACTTAAGAGAGTCTGTGCAGGCCTGAGTGGACTGGTTTGGCCAGGCAGAGGGTCAGGACAGGAATCTTGAAGGTCAGTGTAGAAGGTAAGCAGGGGTCACTGACAGACAGTTCCCAGACTAGTCAGGGTGACCCTGGCAAATTGCTGGGCTGGAAGGGGAGAAGAGGACAAACCCACCCAGAGGTGGGCTCAGGACTGCAGGGTGACTCTTGAGTGTGTGTCCCGTGCCTTGCCCTGTGCCTGGCACATAGTTGGTACTCTGTGCCAGGGGAAGGAAGGCTTAGCAGGGAGGTCAGAAGTGACTGGATCCAGCTACTCATCAAAGAAACCTTTATGCCAGAGGAAGGAGTCACAGGAGAGGGAACAGTGCAGAGCAGCTCAGCGGCAGTGCTGTTGTCACCATGAACAGAAACTAGGATCCTAAGAGAGAAAGAGAAGAGTTTAGCTGTAGCTTTAGACACACCCTTAGGAGCTGGTCTGTGCAAGAGGGACAGGGCACTGATGAAGGACAGTGGCCAAGACAGGACAGTAGAGACATGGTTCTCATGTAAAGACTTGGTGCTCCACTCTTACAAGGAATGGAGCAGAGTTGGATGACAGGTATGGGGAGACACTACCATATGAAGTAAGTGCAGATGGGGTGGGCCCAAGGACAGGAAGAGGAGATGAAGCATTTGCCTCTGGAGAGAAGGAGAATGGGGTCACACGTTTACCTATTTTTGAGAATGAAGTAGATGTTAGCATTTGCCAGGTGCCAGGCACTGTGCGTCCCATCTCATCACAGGGAAACTGAGGCTTGGGGAAGGAGAGCGACTTCCTGTGCTGAGCTGATCAGCAGTGATTAGTGTTGGAGCCCAGCTTGTCAGATTCCAGAGCCCACGGATTTTCTGCTGTGCTGTGTTGCTTTGCAAGACTTTACCTACTGGAAAGAGCTTGGGCTTGTAGCAGGGCTATGAAACTGTTCAGGTTCTTTGGGCCTACGAAAGCCCTTGGAATGGGTTGCATGCTGGCTGTGCCTGGCCAGTTCGCACCTGGGCTTCTCAGCTGTCTGACAGGGAATCACTGGCACTTACCTGGAGCTATCTCACTCAGGTGGCCTTCCCTGGCCATGGACAGGAGCCAGCAAGGAGCAGTGGCCCCATGTCCACCTGAACCTCATCTCAAATGGCAATCTTAACTGGGTCAGACTACACCTTCAGAGTTTTCTGACAGTAGAGTGATTCCTGGGTGACCTGACACTTTCACACTGAAGCGCAGTGTTTTACATCTGGAAAAGACCTTAGAAATAGAGTCCACGCCCTGTCAGATGATGTGTGAAGTGTCAAGGTTGAGCCAGAAGATATATTTGACTGTTCTAGTTTTATTCTGGCTCAAGAAAGCCTGACCCATCACTATGAAGTGAGACAGAGTTTTCTGTGTGCCTCATAGAAGCCAGTCCTGCATGCACCGCTGATGTATGTTTTTACTTGTTTGTTTGTTTATTTGCGGTACCAGGGATTGAACTCAGGACCTTGCACTTGCCAGGGAAGCGCTTATTCTACTGACCTATGTCCCCGGACCGGTGTATGTTTTTATGTCATGTATAAAAACATACATATCCCATCCGTGTGTGTGTATGGGGGGTGTTCCACAGGTGTGAATAATGTTGTTAATGTCACCCAGGCATGACCAGGATGGTTTGAAATAGTGCAGTGGACTTGAAACCCCTAAGATCATCCAAACAAACATTTCCAAAGTAGGAAGAATTGTTTTGACAAAGTTTAGTTTCCATTTTTGTTCCCTGCAGTTAGATGGGTCCTGTTCTTTGGGCAGGTCCTTAGCGATGATCCTGAGCAAGTAGCGTTGATCCTGAGCAAGTAGCATGCTGAACGTGTTAGCAGACTGTCCACAGGATTTCTACTACCCTGCCTTAGCATACAGGAAATACTCCAGACTGTTCCAGGGGCATCTGGCAGTTAGTGATTTTCTCTCACTTGTGAATGACACACTCATTTTGCTTGGAGACAGTTCAGTGACTGTAGTGTGGCCTCAGCCCTCAGGACAGTGGTGAAAAGCAGATCCTTACGTGGGGGCAGGAATACAGCTCAGCAGCACAGCACCTGCCTGGCAAGTGTGAGGTCCTGACTTGAATTCCCAGAAACTCCCCCCCCCCCTCCAATCATTACAAGTCAGTATGATTAGGGCAGCAGTGAAGGTTTCCACCCGTGGTGTGGGGGTGCTGCGCGTGAGAGCAGCCTGTTCTCCTGGGGGAGGGGACCTTCCGTGGGAGGTGAGGAGAGTGTGGACATGCCCTGCGGAGGGAGCAGTGGAGGCGCAAGGCCATGTCCTGCCACTTAGTGACCACAAAATGTATGCGCTTGCCTCCTGAGCACTTCTGACACTCAGAGGGGCTAAGCAGGTAGGCTTGGAGAAGGCAGGAGACAGCAGTGGCTTGGGAGTCATTGGTTAGCTGGTGACAAGGCTGGATTGTGGCTGCAGCTGGTGGGCACAGGTGCAGCTATGCAAAGGGCACATGTAGGGCAGGTGGGGTGCTAACACTGATTTGGGGGGTTGATCCTTCCCTTTCTGCTAGTTCCTGAAACATTTGTGTTACGAAAATTTCACAGGTGTATCGTGTAAGACTCACTTTGTGAGACTGAGGAATGAGTCTGACTTCTGGAATGGAACTCATTCATGTCAGGGACTTGCTGTACCAGTGTTTCACCCTTAACAGGTACATGGCAGGCCAGGAGCTGCTGCCCGCCCAGTGTTGTCAGGCAGAGTTGGCTTGTGTATCACTAGCTCGGGAAAATTTCAGAATTTAAAAATGTTATTTCTGCAGAATGAATGTCACTTTCGTACCATCCAGGAGTCATCAAGTCATGTCATTATAAGTTAGGGGCCATCTATAGTTCTGTCCTTTCCGGAAGCCATAGAAATGCAACCACACAGAATGAGCTCTTCTGAGTCGGTTGATTTCAGTATCATGGATAGGTAGCACCTTTTCACTGCTGACTAGTCTTCCTGGTCCAGGGTGTCAGAGTGTCCCCATGGGGATCCTTAGCTGACAGTGCCATAGCCTCCCTCAGACCTCGGGGTTCTTACCTTTGAAGGGCTTAAAGGACATTACATTGTACAGATTTTGGTGACCACGAGTAAAGCTTATCTCTCTTGTTTAGTAGTAGGAATTGGATGATTGGGTCACAGGCTAAGTGTATTTCACTAAGAAGCTGCTTATTCCAAAGTGGCTGTGCTGTTTGCATTCCCACCAGCAGGGCAAGAAAGGTCTTAATTGTCCTGTTCTTTCCAGCTCTTGGCATGGTTGTTGTTTTAGCTACTTTAATGGTGTGTAGTGGCTTCTCCGTGTGGCTCCTGTTTGCATTTCCCTAATGACTACTGATGATGAGCATCTTCTTAAATTTTATTTATTATTTTATTTTATTTTTTAGGAACCGGGGATTGAACTCAGGCCCTTACACATCTTTTTTTTTTTTTTAATTTTATTTATTAGAGAGAGAGAGAGAGAGAGAGAGAGAGAG
>NW_004524790.1:1210601-1292402 GCF_000260255.1 Octodon degus
AACTCAGGACCTTGTGCTTGCCAGCCAAGTGCTTATTAAAAAAAAAAAAATTTTTTTTTTTCTTTTTTTTTGGCAGCCTCAGAATGCCTTCAGGGCAGGTCTGGTTTGGCATGAGTTCTGGGGTTCGAACCACAGCATCCTGAGGCTGACTGCTTTGTTTAAGCAGGCATTTAAACAACTGAGCTGATGCGCAGGCCCCCTTTTAACTCACTATAGATGGCTGTATAATATGTTCTCTCAACCTCTGCAGTACTGACATTTTAGGTCAGATACTTCTCGTTTGTGGTGCCCTCTGTGCTTAGCAGAAGGTTTAATTTACAGCATTCTGGCTTCTATCCATTAGACGCCTGTAGTACACTACTGCCCCTAGTGGAGCCGACCATAAACATTTCTAGACATTGCCCTATGTCCCGTGGAGGGCAGAATCCCTAGCTTGAGAAGCACTGATATTTACACAGTAAATATTTTCCTTGCAGTCTCTTACTACTTATCATTGTTTATGACGCCTTTTGCTGTATGTTATATTTAATGTCTAACTTTCCAATCTTTTTCAATGGTAATCTATTTTTTAAAAAACAGGTAGCACAGACACTTTCAAAAAAGTAATAGAAATACCGGGAAATTGTGCTAATTTGTATGTTTATCTGAGAATAGAATAGGAAGGCTGAGCAGTTTCTACCCAGGCAAGAGAGCTTCAGCCTCATTCCTCTCTCAGCACTGATTCAAGGGTCAGTGGGAAATCTGCTTGCAGGAAGCGTGGTCAGGTTTTATGTAACTGCTGGCAGAGGTGTTTTTAAACAAGGCCTAAGGTTCATGACTGTGGGCACTGGGCTCACACGGTACAGAGCTGCACCCTAGGAGCTGGAGAGAGGTGGGCTGCCTCTGAGGCCTCTAGGCAGGTGACACCCATGGGCTGAAACTTGTGTGTTTCGTGTTGGTAATGGTGACCGCTTAGGTTGGGGACTGCACAGCACAACTCCCAAGCAGATCCATTGTGGGCCATGCTTCCAAAAGAGCAGTCTAGAGGCCCAGGAGATGGCTCAGTGGAATAAGCGCTTCCTTGGCAAGCTCAGGGGCCTGAGTTCAAAAGAGCAGTCTCAGCTCTCTCAGCTGCCTCAATGTAGACACTCTTCCAAAGCCATTCCAGACTCTTAATTTGCTGGGGAAAGCAAAGGCTGGGGCAGGCTGCATAAGAGGTTCAAAGCCCATAGGCCGTGAAGACCAAGGTCCTCTGACTAATAGAGAGATTCTGACCTCTTTGCAATTTCGTTAGTCTTTGGGAACAAAGGGCACAAAGGTCCATTGCTGCCTGCTCAGTGACAGACAAGGTGTGTGTGGTTGGGGTGCAGGGGCTTGCATCATGGGCCTCGATATCCACTGGAGTCAGCAGTGCACGTGGGCAGGGGGAGACAGCCAGAAATCTTGGGAGTGCTGAGGGACAGCCCAGATGCTTTCTCACAGCAGCTGGAGTTCTGGTGCTGGGATTGCACTTAGGCTCCTGGAAAGCCCTCTGCTTTGAGCTGTTCTGTTTTGTGTTAATAGAGTATTTTCTGAAGAAATTCTTTTAATTTTTAAATTTTGTTTTTACCATAAAGGGATTGAACCCTCAAGGCTTTCATACTAAGTTACATTCCAAGGCCTTTTGAAATTTCTGTCTATCTGTCTGTCTCTCTCTCTATGTGTCTCTGTCTCTGTCTGTCTTTCTTTCTAGTTTTGAGCTAGTTTCTTTCTAGTTAGAGTTATCCAGGCTGGGCTCAGACTTGTGTTTTCCCAGCCTAGGCATGTAACCCCCTTCTCAGTTTAGAGCAGTTTGGGGTTGACAGAAAAATTACGTATAAATTAGTGAGTGAGTTCCCACATACCTCTTTCCCAATGTAGCATTTCTACTGTTATTCCCATCTTGCTTTGGTGTGATAATTTGTTACAATTGATGACAATGTTGATGTATTGTTACTAACCAAAGCAGGTAATTCACATTAGGTTTCACTCCTTATACTGTTCATTCTGTGGGATATGACACACGTCTCATGCCCTGCATCTACCATTAGAATGTCACGCAGAAACTTGGGCTCCTGAAAATCCCTGTGTGCTCTTCCTGCGCATCCCCTCCCTCCAGAGCACCCGTGTGTTTCTCCTGTTCTGTGGTTTTGCCTTTTACTAGGTCACTGCCGTGGTGGGAATCATGCAGTACATGGCCTTTCCAAATGTCTCCTTTTGCTTAGCAGTGTGCATTAACATTCCGAGTCAGGCTGTGGGAGTGGCTTAGTGTTGGCTCACTTGCCCTAGTATGGATGAGGTCCTGGGTTCCATACATAGCTCATAAAATAAAAATAAATAAAAAGTTCCTCACTTTTCTGTCAGTTTTTTTTTTTTTTTTTTTGCGGAACTCTGTGGCTTTTAAGAACTCGTTTCTTCTGTATATTTTTTGTTTGTTTGTTTGTTTTTGTCTTTTTGGTGGAACCGGGGATTGATCCCAGACCCTTGTGCTTGCCAGGGAAGCACTTATTCTACTGAGCCTCTCCCCAGCCCAAGAGCTTATTTCTTTAAGCACTGAATGGTGTTCCCTGTTGCTGTTATGCCACATAGCGAATGGAGTGGACTCGTCCATTCACCAGGTTCCGGGCCTTGGTAGTTAGGAATAAAGCTGCTGTGAAGGTCCGAAGGCAGGTTTTTGTGGTGCCATCTTTGTCCTGATTATGGTGAGAAGCAAGTTCAAATGTAGTCTTTACTTTTGCCTTTGTATGCCATGTTGTGAGCATTTGGATTTACGTGATCTTGTTTTTTCCTTGTAGATAAAAACAAAAAATAGTAATACAATGTCTAATGGTTATGAAGACCACATGGCCGAAGACTGCAGGGATGACATTGGGAGAACGAACCTAATTGTCAACTACCTCCCTCAGAACATGACCCAGGATGAGCTGCGGAGTCTGTTCAGCAGCATTGGTGAAGTGGAGTCAGCAAAGCTTATCCGGGATAAAGTGGCAGGTAAACGCCTGAGGGGTATCTGTGAAGCGGGTGCTGTGCTCTCAGGCGCATCATCCCTGCCTGAGACTGTCTCGTTCCTCAGTGTGGAATAGCCACGGCCTCCGCAGTGGCTGTGATGTTTCCTTTCTTTCTCATACACTGGTTTACACTGTCCTACTATGAGTTTAGACAGAAGTTCCCAAAGAAAAGAAATTCTTTGTGAAACAGAGTACACATACAAAGTAAAGTGTAGAAGTGCACCTGTGATTCCAGCACTGAGGAGGCTGAGGCAGGAGGATTGTTGGGAGTTCAAGGTCAGCCGAGGCTACGTAGGCTAGCTTGAACTACACAGTGAGACCCTGTCCCCGAAACGGGTGTGGAGGGAGAGGAAAATGTGGAGCCAGCAGAAATGCAGACTGCTGTAAAAGCTGGAAGGAGCCAAATAACAACAGCATGGCCCAGCTCGTCTGCATAGGCTGACCAAGGCCCACGTGGGGAAGGGACCCTGCGGAGCCTGCTGCCCGGGCTTGGGCTGGCAGTCCTGTTGTGAGCCCCGCCCCCATAGCGCAGGCCATCTAGGACGCTGTGGGCAGCCCAGTGTCACTTTTGGCCAGCCTGACTGTTAGCAGTTTAAATACTGTACCCGTGAAGCTTGAGCCTGAGGGGACAGGAGCAGGGCAGCTGAAGCTCTACTCTTCTGCTCCCCTACAGTGTGACTGCTGGGCTTCTCTGTCCCTGTGTGTGGAGCATGGTGGTGGTGCCTGTGTCTGATTGGCGCCACCTCGCAGGTGTTTGCAGAGGCCTGGTTTTCCTGCAGGCCCGGTTACATGCGTGGCTTCAGGGCTGTGGAGCAGAGGGGAGCCAGGTGCTGCACAGCCCTGCTGCTTTCCTGTCTTCCTTTTTCATCCTGAGAGGCCCCTTTCCCTGCTCCTCCTCCTTAATCCCCTTTGGCAGGCTGAGGAACAAACAGTCCTTCTCAGAGCACTCTGGCTGCCAACTGGCTCAGGGGACCCTGAGTCCTCCCCATTTTGGAAACTAATTTAAAAGTTTTTAAAAACACATTTTTGTTATGGAAAATTTCAAGTATAGAGAAACAAAGAGTAACACATTGAACCCAGTGTGCCCCTCAAGGTGCTTCATCAGTAACCTGAGGACGCTAGACCCCTAGACAACCCAGCATCCCTGTCTGACAGATGTCCTAAAGAAACAGCGTGTACATGGGGGCCCTGGACCCAGACACCACCTCCCCCTGCAACTCAGAGTCTGATTTAATAAGTACCCCCCAGAGAAGGCATTTATGTGATACCCAAACTGGACCAGTGTTAGAATGTTCCAGTGTTAGTGTTCCATCTTGAATAAGAGAGGTCTGGCCAGGAGGGTTTTTGAAATTCTGGTGCCTTTAGCAAATCCTGCCTTGCCTGCTTAAAGCCTTGAGGGTGGGGTGGGGGCTGCAGCTCAAAGAGCTTCTGCAATGCTGGAGTCTTAATTCTACCACGTGGCCTCTTGGTTCACCTGTGGTGCTTTCCAGAGGAATGTGAGCTGTGCTCTTAGAAACACTAGGTTTGGTAAGGTCCATTTGGGAGAACCAGTTGTGAGAGCTTAGGATGGTAGCAGATGTGGGCTGAAGTTCATTCCATTCTGAGATGAGGTCTGTCTTCTCTTCGGGCAGCAGTCCACATGCTGAGAGTCATGCAAGGGGCACTGGATAATGGCTCATCCTGCCAACAGTCCTTTACATGCAGTGGTAGCACATACCTGTGATCCCAGCACTCGGGAGGCTGAGGTGGGAGGATCGCAAGGAGTTCAAGGCCAGCATGGGCTACTCAGCAAGATCCTGTCTGAAAAAAGCAAACCAAACTAACACAAAGCAGTGAGTGAAGCTTCTGAACAACTGTTGGAACCCTAACTTTTCTTCTGCTGTCACCAGCATGTGACAACTTTGCTGGCTATCCCAGGGCTGTGGTCTTACATTTCACTGGGTGCCTGCCCTTCTGTGATACCACTCTGAAAACACTTTTTCCAGGCTAGAGCTCACATTGCCCCCCACCCCAGCAACCTCTTCCACTCAGCCAGCCTCTTACACTTCTTCTCCCAGCCTACTCAGCTCTCTCAACAGGTGTCTCCACACCATATCACCATTGTGGGATCTTCCCTCCTATCACTGACTGGTCCTGGGCACCAGCTGATGACCACCTCTTACTCCACAGTGCAACAAGCAGCAACCTCAGCTCTGCCCTGGATCTCCCCTTCTTCCTGGCTTCCTAGCACCCTCAAGCTGTCCCAGTACCCACATAGCCTGGGTCCCTGCAGGGTTGCCGTCTCAGCACTCAGTCATTTCCCAGCTCCCTGACCTCGTCTGCTTCAGGATTTCTCCGCATCAACACCCCTGTATGTGTCCTCCCCATCAGCTTAGGCCATTGTGTTGAGGCTGTGTTTCTTTTGCAGCTCTCCTTTGCCCAACCTGGAACTGAGTCCTCCAGGTTATTCTTTAGCCCTCTTCTTCCACAGCGTACATAGGCTGAGCGGATTCACTCAAAGCTCCCTATAACATCTTTGTGTCTCCCCACTTGATCAGAAAGCTCTCAGGAGCTTGGGCTCCTCAGCACCATGTTTTCTTGTATTCTGAGCTGATCTGTCTTCATGTCGGCCATTCATGTCCCATGTCTCCAACTTTGCAAGTGGTATTACTGTTCACAACAGTGGCTTGGTCGGAATCCAGAGGGTGCCCTCCGACCTCCTAGGTCAGTTGTGGCAAACCTGTGGCATGCATGTTGCAGCAGGGCTGTTTGTATCACTGGAGCTCTCAAAGGCCTAATGTCATTGTGCTAAGTGTCCTGGTGCTGGCCTCTTGGCTACATCTCCCAGGACCAGCCCAGCCAATGTCACGGTTGCCTTTCCTACACTATTGCTACCTCCGAACTGCACCCATCCTCCCTCTGGATGTTTGCCCTGCAGCAGAACCTCTTCTGTACCCCTCCCCCAACACCCTTGGGGTCCTGGCTTGTGTTTGCTTGCAGTGCTTGCAGAGGGCTCCCTGGCCCCTCCCAGTGAGCATCTTTGCCTGTTGGTTCTCATGGCAACTGGGCAACTGGGAATCCTTTTGCCGGGAGTTTGACACCTTACTGAGGTTGGAATTTTTTTTTTTTTTTTTTAATGTATCTAGTACAGGGTCTCACTACACAGATCGGACTTGTAGTGATCTCCTGTTTTCAGCCTCCCAAGTGCTGGCATTACAGGCGCCCACCACCACACCCAGTCTCAATCACCATCTCAGCATGCCTTGGGGGCAGGACTAGCACCGTACTCTGGGGATTGAACCCTGGTCCCTCCTCTTGCCACAGCAGGCCCTTAGTCTGCTGAGCTGTCTGGCCGGCCCTGAAACTTTCTAGTCTAGTACATCAGCTTAGTTCTCAGAGGCACTGCTACCCTTCATAGCCCAAATGTAGCCACAGTACTTACTGAATGAGTGTATGAAACTGGAGAGAGCGCAGATCAGCACTCTGTTCATTCAGCAGATATTTGTCAGAGGCCAGACTGCGCCCTGGGAGCAGGACAGGAAGGGCCGTGGTTGTGGCTGGAATGAAAGGATTGTGCAGTGTACAGGCCTGTCCACTGCCAGGGTTGTGGCTCTTGTTGACTCCCTCCACAGATACTAGCTGCAGGGTGCCACCACAGTGTCCAGTGGTGCTACTTGGTGCTTTCCTATGCAGCCCTGCCTGCCCTTTCCCTGGTGTCTGGTCTCTGCAGTAGCCCTTATGAGCTCAAAGGCAGGAGCCACCGCTCTATCCTCATGCCTGTCTCGCATCCACCAGGTTCCCAATTTCAGCCCACTTGCAGTCTCTGGGGCATTGCTACACACCTGTGGCCAGGATAAAGCCTGACCCCTGCTTGCAGCTCCTGGGACCCCTGATCCCCATCCTGCCCTCTCAGGCTGCTTGTGCTGCTTGTCATTTCCCAGACAGCTATGCTCCTACTCTTAGATCTGCCCACACCCTTCCCCTGCAGGAATGCCGCCACACTTTGCTGGCCTGGCCACTGTTTTTCCTTGATGTGAGTCATCTTTGTTCCTTTAAGAAAAATCTGGCACATGAGAAAACAGGAAGAGAAGCTTAAGGCACCCATCATCCCACCATGGCTAGCTTTGGGGTTCATGTCCTTACATGCCTTTTCTGTCTTGCTGCTACAGAAGCAAGACAATACAGTAAATGGACTGCAAGCTATACAGTAAATGGTCTTTTTTTCTATATCTGGACATTTTTCTTTTGATCACTGAATATTGTACATTGCATAGTATCTGGTTTTCCACATTTCTGTATTTCTAAGCCCTGCCGAGATAAATCCTGGCAATCTTTGCTTGTTGGCTATTTCCATAGAAGATCTTTCAGAAATGAAGCAGCAGATGGGAGAGTGTCCCTCCAAGAACTCTAGGTCTCTGCTGCCAGCTCACCTTCCCTTCTACCCAGCCCTACCAGCCCCTGGGCCTGACAGGATTTCTCCTGGTTGCCAGCCAGAGATTTGACGAGTGACATTTGAGTGACATTTGATCGTGTTGCTGATTTGAGTTTCGGGTGAAGTTCATCGTAGTTTTCATCCTGTAATCTATAGTGTTTTTTCTGTACAATACTCATGTCCTTTGCCCTCTTTCTTTCTTGCCCTCTTTCTTTCTCTCTCTCCTCCTTCCTCCCCTCCTCTCCCCTCCTCTCCTGCAGCTCGACTCAGAAGTGCGCTCTCTCCCTCCCTCCCTCCCTCCCTCCCTCCATCTCTCTCCGACCTTCCCCCTCTCTCCTTCCTTCCCCTTCTCTCCCCCCTCCTCCCCCCCTTCCCTTCCCTCCTCTCCTATCCTCTCCTGTCCTCTCTCTCCTCTCTCTCCTTTGCTATTTCTTACCTTTTGCTTTGTGAGTTTACTCCCTTGCCACCCTGAGACAGGGTCAGTGTCTCTTAGCGAAATCTCTTAGAGGCCACATGGACCTTTAAACAAAGGGCTCACAAGCTGGGCGTGGTGGCACACACCTGTAATCCCAGCACTCATGAGGCAGAGGCAAGAGGATTGCCATGAGTTTGAGGCCAGCCTAGACTATATAGTGAAACCCTGTTTCAAAAAGCAAAAAAGAGAGGAGCCACAGTACCGCCCTTAGCAGTCACTCCAGAGCCTCCTCGGATGTGAGAACCCTGAGGGATTAAATCATTACATCTGGCAGGGTGGTACAGAATGCTGCAGCATTGTCTCTTGGATCTTAGCTCCTAAGAAGTGAGAGGAGGGTGTCTGGGAAGCCCAGGGCACAGGCCAGCTCTGTCCAAGGGTGTCCCCAGGGATCCTCTGACCACCACTGGCACGTGCAGGCTTGGAGAAGTTCGGGTTCCCACTTGCATGTACTGTTAGTCACTGTCATCTGGATTTTAACGGCTTGGGGTTGATGCTGGCAAGTCAGAGAACCAGGGCGCAGACCCTACTCTGGCCAGAATTGTGTTCCTACAATTTGAGGAGGTAGGAGTTTGAGGAGCCCCAGCCTCTGGCATGTCTACAGGCCTCAGACTCAGTGTTTGTGCACTCTTCCCCTCTCACTGGCTCCCCCTTTCCTCTTTCCTACATCGTCTCCCATCTCGAGGACCTGGTTACCCCTTGGCTCCAAATCCTGGCAGGCCCCACCACCAAACCCGTAGCAGCCTCTGCGGGAACCATGTTGTGCCCGCCTGCCAGGCCCAGCCCCCTGCTGCCTGCCAGCCTCAGGCCTCCATCTCCTAAAGGGGAGCAGGTTCTGCCTGTCTAATGATGGGAGCTTAGCCTGTCCCTGGACCCAAACTGAAGAAGGCTTTGTGGAACTACATCCTTGCCCACACCGCAGACACCTGGGTGGCTGATGTGCAGACAGAGGCACCTCCCTCCTCCCCTGGGCCGTCCCCAGGTGTCTGCTTGGTGCTCATTCCCTGTGCCAGCCCTGCCCTGCTGCTGCTCCCCGCCCGCCCACCCCGTGTAGTCCCCGGGTGCTCTCGCCTCTGCTGCCCTCTGACGTGTGCACCCTCCCTCTTCCCACATCTCACCTGCCTCACAGGTGCCCTGCTGCATCCCCCTTGCCCTGGTGATGTTTGTGTGGCTTTGTTGGCTGCCTCCTTTCTGGAGCCCAGTAGGATGGCCTGTGCCTTGGTATTTGTTCTTGGAGTGCTGGAGCCCAGCTACACCAAGGTCTTGGCTCGAAATCGCCGCTGCCAAGGGCTCTCCTAACTGCCTGACTGCCTGTGCTTTCAGCTCCTCACAGCACAGCAGAGTTCATGCCCATCCCCTGCTGCAGGGCCTTGGTGTCAGGGTCTTGGCCTGTTGGTTTCTAATTTTCTGTTGGACCTCCCCGTGGTGTCTCAGCTTTCATTGTGACAGCAGCTGTCCTCTGTCCTGAATGTTCACAGGGCCCCAGGCAGGCCTAGGACCTGACACTGTGAGTGATGGTCAGTTCCAGGTCGACTCTGTGATGTTGGCAGGTGCGTGGGCATGCTTCATTGGGAAGCACATAAAGGTTGAGGAGGCACAGTTGGGGTGATGTTTCCCTGTCCTAGGGGAGCCAGGATCCCAAGAGAGGCAGTTCCTGGTGTCACCAGGGTTAGGGAGACATGTCCTGAAAGACCTGAGGACCAACACCCAGGGCAGCAATGGGACCCCTGATCAGCAGAGGTGAGATGACAGGAGCAGGGCTGGGCAGGGGTGAGTGGACCTAGCTGTCACGGAAGGCAGGACAGTGTTGGGCCAGGACACCTCCTGGGACTTGATTTCCCCAGCAGTACTTAGGCCACCTGAAACCCTGGCCTTGATGGGACAGAGATAGTGCTTTGGGGCCAGGGTGGAGCAGGAGGACAAGGCCCCAAAACAGTGGTGCCTGCTGGACAGAGAGGCCTCAGTGCTCTGCCCTGGGGTCGTGGCAGGTAGGGCAGGCTCTGTGGCCTGGGCACAGTGGGAGATGGGTGGAGGGGCTGGGATCCTCACCATGGCATCTGTGCTCAGAATTCACATGTGGCATCAGGGCCAGTTGTGGAGACCCTGAAGTACCCCACCGTAGTTTTCAACACTGAAGAGTGCTGGGCCCCCAGCCCTGCTGCTGCCACTCCTCACTGTTCAGGCCATGAGCTCAATCTCTTGGGTCTTGGATCTATGAAGTTGACTTTTTTAGAAACATAAGGTTAGATGGTCAGGTTTTGTTGGCTTCTTTAAAAAATTTTGCTGCAGAATTGCAAATAATGCATGTGACTGCTGCATCCTGAAGCAGTAAGGCCACTCCTCAAATGTTGTCTGCACTTTTTGACTTCTTCCAGCTCTTCTTCTGGAGAGCTTGGCCATAGACAGCCTCACAGACTCACCATGTAGCTAGGTGATGGCCTGTGTGCTGCACCCATGGTGAACCGTGAATGGGAGGACAGTCACCCATGCTGAGTGCGAGAACGACACACTCACCTTAGGGGCTGTTCTATGAGATACTGACCAGATTTTCTCCAGCCTATCCAGGTCATAGAGAACAGGGATGCTCTGAGATCCTAACATAGCCAGAGGAGGCTGGGGACAGGTGCTACTAGACCCAGGGTGCTATCCTGGGACAGAATTGGTGGTAACAAGCAAAGATTGGTTTGGGTACTGTAACAAATGCACTGTACTAAATCTCTGCCTTTAGGTGGCCCCAGCATTTGTCCTAGAGCACAGCAGAGCGGAGGGAGGGAGGTGCTGAAGGCATCCTGGTGACTGCATGAGTCACATGCTGCGCTGCTTCAGGGCAAGGGTGTGAGTGGATGGATGTCTTCCTGGGCTCCCTTCTGACTCTCAGTCCTTGCTGCACCCCTCTCCTCCACCCCCAGTGTGTACCTGCTGTCCGCTTGGTGCTGGCTCCTGTCTGTCGTGTTTCACAGAGAAGGGCTGGGGCCTCACCTGTCTGTTATTCTGGTTTTCTTTGACACTGAGGATCTCAGGTTTTGACTGTCCTGAGCTGGAGTCTGTGACAGACACAGCCCTGGCACCCTGGCTGGAGCTGGGGGCTCCTTGGGCCTCCTTCCCTCTTGGGTCCAGTTGACCTCACACACACTGGGGGAAGTAAATGGAACCAGTGCTAGATGTTGCTGGAGAACAGCGGGAATGGCCACAGCCAGCTGCCCTTGGGCTCTGCTCACTGGCTTGTGTCCTGTGTGGCCCTCCTCATCCTCACTCTGGGGCCCTGCAGTCCCTGAGCCTGATCATGACACATTCTTACCTTTTATATAGCTTTTTTTTTTTTTTTTAATTACAAAAATGACTTTTGTTCATAGCAAGTATGTTTGAGTTTTCCTAAGAAAGTTTGCCCCATCTCTAGTCCACATGCACAGAGGACACTGATCGTAACATTTCTTCAACCTTGCCCTTGACCCCATCAGCTCGAATGCTGCTGGTTCTCCCATCCTCTTGCCCACCCACTTGCTGGCAGCTGTTCTACCTGTGTCTTCATATTTTCCCACATAGGACACAGCTTGGGCTATGGCTTTGTGAACTATGTGACTGCAAAGGACGCGGAGAGAGCAATCAACACTCTGAATGGCCTCCGACTCCAGTCAAAAACCATTAAGGTAAGGAGCCTTGGTCACCACTTGTCTGTTCCTGCCTGGGGCGGGGTCCTGTTAAGCCTGGCTGGCCTTGGTTTGACCAGCTGTTAGCATAGCCAGTCCTCTGAGGCCTGGCTTTCATAGCATCAGGGAGCCTGGTCACCTGTGCCCTTGGCAGTGACCATCCCAGGCTGTGCACAGGTAGCTTACGGCTTCCTCAATCTCACTGGCAAAGGGTTCCATGAAGGTAAGGCATGCGGGGTCAGACCTCAGCCCCTGGCCAGGGTGTCCCTGGGCTGTGTCAGCTCACAAGCAGCCTCTTCCACAGCCCGCACTCATCTCTGGCCTCCTCAGCAGTTCCTGTACTCCGTGAGCATGTGGGCAGCTGTGCCCCTCAGTGGCTACTGGCTTGTGACAGCAGCAGTACCCCGCAGCTCCACTCTTTGCCCTTCCTGCCTCACTCTAGCAAGTCATCAGACCTTTCAGTGGCCGTTCACTCCATTTAGCACCCACTGTGTCTGCATGGTGAGCAGCACAGATCCTGGGCTGTGGTGGAGCCGGGGCCACAGGCACGAGGCTGCAGGGCCTCGGGGCTGCGGAGAGTGACTGTTGCGATGCCAGGCAGACTTTGAAGGAAGGCGTCACAGGGACTAGTTAAAAGGGCACCAGCCTTGCAGCCCTGCAGTCCGGATGCTGCAGTCCTCCCACATGGCTGTGGTTGCCCCCTGAGCCATCGTCACCTTAGACAGCCGCCTCTGCCTCCATCCTTCTGAGCCTGTTGCTGTTGGCCACTGCCTACTGCCTGTGCTTGGAGGGCGGTGCTCTCAGCCCAATGGCCCCAACCCCATCCCTGGTGTTTGCCTGTTGGTTCCCTACTGCAGTGGCACCCACTGCCTAAGACCAGCCCTTGTTCCTTGTCTGCTGTTATCAAAGGTACTGTGGGGCCTTCCCAAGAACCTCTTCCTGTGACTTGGCTTCTTGCCACTGCTTGACAGCCACTGCCCACCACCACTCAGTGCATAGCTTTGCAGGATACCCCCAGACCGACTCTTTAGCTCTTGTTCCTGAGATGTGTGCTTGCTGAGATCTTCTCCCTATGTCTGTCTGTCTGTCTGTCTGTCTGTCTGTCTCCCAGTCTCCCAGTCTCCCAGTCTCCCAGCAATGGTGATTGAACCAATGGCCTTTACACATAACTGTATCCCTAGCCCTTGTCTTTTTTTCTCCCTTATTTTAAGCCAGGGTCTCACCAAGTTGGCTAGGCTGAGTTTGAACCTTTGAACCTTTTGCCTCAGCCCCACAGAGTGCTAGGCTTGCAGACGTGTCCTATCCCACCAGGTTGGAGCTATTCCTCTTGATCTGAAGCCTGATGTGCTGAGTTCTGTCAGCATCAGGTCACTCTAGGATGGGTGACCCTGGGAATGTTATTTTGGCAGCCTACCAGGAGAGCCTCCTGACCTATGGGGCAGTGCATGCTCAGCGTGGGAGGCCTCCTGCCCTGTCCTTTCACTGCTCCGTGACTGTGGCCGAGAGCCACCCACACGCTGGCAGCCTTCCTAGACCCACCTGTGCCTCGGGGCTGTGGGGTTGCTGTGGGCTCCTGGGGCAGGAATGTGACTCTACACCACTTGCACCATGGAGGCTGACAAGGGCAGCCTGCTGTTCTGCAGGAGCCTCGGGGTGTCTGTCCTCAGCCCAGGGGTCAATAGGAATCATCTCCATTTGGAAAACGCTGTCCTGTTCTTGTTTCTGGGGCAGCCAGGCTGAGATGAATGCAGACCAGTTATTTACTTATTTATATTTTTTAAAAGATTTATTTGTTTACTTGGTACAGGATCTCACTACACATCTCAGACTCAGTGATCCTCCTGTCTCAGCCTCCCCAGTGCTGGGACTCCAGGCATGTGCCACCATGCCTGGTTTCAGTGGCTAGCTCAGTGCAGGGCAGGCACAGCATATGGTACTGGGAATTGAAACTGGGTCCTTGTGCTTGCCAGGTAGGCCCTTAGACTGCCGAGCTACCTCCCTGGCCCCAGACCAGTTATTTATAAACAAAGTTTTTGGGTTTTTTTATTCAGATGCTAGATACATAGCCTGTGTGACCCTGGTTCCTTGACCTCTTCTGGATTAACATTGGCAGGAAATGGCCCTTTCTGAAGCTGAAGCCAGGAGCTCCTGAGGCTGCCTGTCCCCGTCCCTGCAGCTCAGCTCAGGTCACAGCCTTGCCTTGCACAGCAAAGTCTCTCTGGTGGCTTTCAGCCACACGGCAGGCTCTGAGAAACAGATCAGGCCCTTGGGAACATGCATGCCCTGGGGTTCAGTTTTCTTCTTGTCACTGGCACTGCGTAGACCTGGTTCTAGTCGTGCTTTGTGTTCCCACCATGCACCCTCATGAAAGCGGCCTTATCTGAGCCCTAGCTAGGGCCAGTGCTGAGCTGCATACTTGGAGATCGAGAGACGAATCACCTGTTTGCCTTTGACAGGCTCCCTATGGGGGTCACTGACCCATGCAGCTTGATAAGGGCTGGCTGTCACACAGGCTTACTCCATGTTCGGCTACCACCAGCCGATGTTCCCTGGTTCTGTTCTAACTCCAGCCACTCTGAGTTTAAGGGCATAGGCCCCAAGAAAACTCCCTGACATGGATGACAGGTGCACGCTGGGTTCTCCAGCTTTCCTGTTCTTCTGACCAACTCGCTCAAGTTTGGGTGTTCACATGGCCCCTTCTGTTCACAGAATCTCAGTTCTGATAGTTTGATTGTAAAGGATGCAGACCAGGAGCCATCAAATGGACAGGTGCACAGTGCAAGGTCTAGCAGGGTCCCAACCGCCCTGAGCTCCACGTCCCCACCCGTGGAGTCAGGGTGCCTCACTGCCCCTGCGTAGGCTCTTCTCCACCTGTTGAGTTCTGTTGGGGAATCTCATTCCATACTGTGGCTGGCTCACAGCCATAGCTTCTGACCATGTGTTCAGTCTTTCTGGCAGCAGTCCCCTCCTGAGCTGTCTCTTAGCACAAACCCAGGTGACAACCATGGTTCCTGAGTGAAAGGGAAATCCTGAGGGCTTTAAAACTACTCAGCACACAGTCCAGACCTTCTTGCGTTGCTCTTGTTCTTTGGGCTTTTGGTTTAATCGTGTGTGTGTGTGTGTGTGTGTGTGTGTGTGTGTGTGTGTGTTGTTACAGCACTCCAGGCTGGCAGACAGACATGCACTGTAGAAGTATGGCTAGCCCCAGACCCCTGCCAGGTGCTGGGGTTTCTGTCACCACTGCCAACTATCCAGAGCACTGTCCTGCCTGCTGACGTTAGCCCCCGGGTTGCCCTGGGTCACGCAGTACCAGGCAAGGTCCCTCAAGAAAGCCAGGATTGATCTGGAGGAAGAGTTGTTAACCAGAGACCCACAGAGGCCGGGTGCCACTCATGGAGGGCTGCAAGGCAAGGGCACTGCAGTTCAGGAGACCCAGGGACCAAGAGTGTGCTAGGAACTTTGGGCATCCTCCCTGAGAACAGGGCCTTCTGGGAGCTGGGGCTCAGGGTGCCCAGCCTGTACAGCCAGCCAGCCTAGTTCCTCCCCACACATGTAGTTGCTTTTTCCCTGTGGTGGCAGCCAGACTGCCACACTGAGCATGACCTGGCAACTGCAGGCCTGTGTGATTCATGTGGCCTACACTTGGGAAGGCTTACGGTGACCCGGCCATGGCTGTGTGCATGCCATGGGTTTACAAAGCATGAGCCCCTGTTTAGGGCTGAAGAAGCCAGATTATGAAAAGCAATGGCCTTCCCAAGGTGGAAGTGAGAGGGAGGATGGGGCCGGGCCATGCTGTGGCCTCAGGCACTTAGTTCCAGTATCTGATGGCTTTCTCAGGAGCCAGCACAGTAAATTTATGTTATAGAGCAGACAGCCTTGACAGTGTGGAAAGGTGGAGTTCTGAGCCCTAGTGCTGTCACCCAGCTATAGGTGACTGCTACAGGTCTGTGCTCTGGGTGCTGGGGACACCCAGGGATCACCCAGTGTCCACTCCATTGGGTCAGTTAAGTGATACACCATAGGGTCATGGCCCTTACTGACAAGGGGTGGGCAGGGTGGGACCTTAGATGGTGCAGGGGCAGTGGAAACCACAGGGCAAGGACACGTGTGAGCCACTGGAGTAGCTGTGCTGCCATTCCCAGACCAGGCAGCTCAAACCACAGAATAGCTCCCGCTCATACTTGTCATGTGAAGTTGCAGCCGGCAGGGATAGTCCTTCGGGAAGCACTGGGAAAGGATCTGTTACAGACTTACCCAAGCCCCCTACTCCTAACCCCCAGTGGCCGCAGGTGTTCCTGGCATTTCTGGGTATATAGGACACAGATACACTTTCTTTGTCACACAGCGTCCTCCCAGTGTGTGCCCGTGTCCACGTTCCCCCTTGAACTGGAGCGGGAGGCATTGCTTTAGTCCCCCTCCCCCAATGTGACCCCATCTTAGCTAAGGATGCCTGCAAGGCACTTAAATCTGGATCAGGTCACATCTGAGTCCCCTGGGGTGTGAATTGGGTTGGGACGTGGGGACATACAACATCAGCCCTTATAGATTTCCCAGGAATGGGACAGGAAGGGACTTGATTGAGAGTGGAGAACAGATGTCTCCTGGAGCTTAGGAAGTGGGGTGTGGAACAGCACCCCAACCATACCCTGAAGATCAATGCACCCCTGCTTGGGGCTGGCTGCTCTGGTACAGTCTCACTTGGTTTTTTGTCCCTGGGCTTGGCGATGGCTGGAGAAAAGGTCCCTGAAGATCACTGTCCTGCAGTAGGGCAGCTGTCCTCAGCAGTGGACCCGCTACATTTCCCCTTATCCAGGGCCTTAGAGTAGTCTGTGCAGCCTGAGCTCGGTCCCACCCTTGGTCCAGGCACAGCTTGGGAATGCAAATGCCTGTTTCCCCTGAGCTCTTCTTGAAACCCAGGGTTGATCCCATAGGCGGCATGGCTGGGTGGCTCTCCAGAGGGCCAGGGCCTGGGCCCAGGGTTGGGAGATCCTGGGGAGCAGGACTACAGCTACACTGAGGCACTTTGGGTAGACAGGAAAGCCTTGAGGGAACCTGTGAGCACAGGTCTGCTGCCTCAGAAGCTGCTGGCCTCTCACAGGACCTGGTGTCCTCACAGCCTTCCTGCCTGGGCCTGCAGAGAGGCTGGCTCCCTGCACAGGCCTGAGCCCTGCCCTTCCAGCATTTGTTCCCTGACTCCTCTCCCTGGTAACCTGGCATGGTGGCTTGGTTAGGGGTACATCCTGCAGGCTGCTCCTCCCATGGACAGAGAGGTGCCACCGAGTGCTCCTCCCTCGGGCAGCTGTCGTCCCCTGGATCCTCCATGAGTCTCTGCATCACCTCTACCTGTGAGAACACTGCACACCTTTTCCTGCCATCTTTTCTTGCCATCTCTCCTGCCCCTACCCCCACTTTGCAAGTACTTAATAGTGAATGTTTGAGGCTGAGGTAGGAGGATCACAAATTCAGGACCAGCCTGGGCTATATGCTGAGCCCTGTCTCGAAAACAAACAGATGGCTGAATGTTTGCGTACTGGGCATGAGATTCCTCCAGTATGTGTGAGTCCTTGGGTGAGCTTGCATGGAGAGCTCACTTCTGGGCAGGGGCGTTGCATTCTCTCAGAGGGACTCCCAGTTGTGCCTGCCATACCACCACCTCTTGCAGACAGACCAGGGCCTGTCCTGCCAGCCCATCAGAGAGGGCATGAGCCCACAGTGGGAGAAGAGTAATGGACCCAGTCTCTATTACTTCGGCATAGGACCAGTGTCTGCCCTGGGTGTGGCAAAGACCTAGTGAGGGAATGGGAAGGTGTCTGTTGCTGCCTGTCCCATGGGAGTTGCAGCGTGTCCCCTGCAGGTGATAAGTGTTATGGATGAGAAATGGCCCTATGCTTGGTTTCTTAGCATAGTGCTAGCTGTTCTGAACCCTAGATTGTATGGTGCTCCTTTGATACTTCAGCCACATGCCTGTCCTAATCCTAGGAAGTGGTTTTGTTTTTAAGGTGTCGTACGCACGCCCAAGCTCAGAGGTCATCAAAGATGCCAACTTGTACATCAGCGGGCTCCCGAGGACCATGACCCAGAAGGACGTGGAGGACATGTTCTCTCGGTTCGGGCGAATCATCAATTCCCGGGTCCTTGTGGATCAGACCACAGGTACAGCAGGTGGCCCAGGACAGGCCCAGGGCTTTCCTGCAGGCCAGGCCCAACTGGCCTGGAGCTAGCTCACTGTGGGGTTTGTAGTGTATTAGTTACTCCCAAGACATGGGCAGAATTGAAATGAGAAGACAGCAACTTTCATTGATGAAGCTGAGGGCTTTCAAAGGAGCCCTGGGATTAGACCACATTTTTTGGTGGAAACACCCAGAAATCCTGGCAGCTCCTCTGAGGCACCCAGTGCTAGGCTGGCATGCAGGCAGGATGGGAAGGTGCTGCCCAACCATCCGCTGCCGTTGTCGTTGCAGGTAGGCGGCGTGTGTGTGTCTGTTACAGTCTCAAGTTCCTATGTCACTGCCCTGAGGTGCCACAGCTGTTGTAGGAGAGACCTTCCTCAGGCCTCTGTGTTAGGTGATTCTCTGTGGCACTTCTGAGGCTCAGAGTATAGAGGTCCTGGTTTCCTTCCCGAGCAGCCTCAGCCACTCGGCTGCCCCTCCTGCATCTCGGCACAGGACTCGGTGCAGATGAGTCAAGTACCGCATGTATGCTGTGTCCCCACCCAACTCCTAGGAACTGAGACCAGGACCTTGCCTGCTGAGTTCCAAGTGGGCTCAGCATTCAGGGTACCCCTGCTTTAGAATCCTCTGCTCTTCTGGCAGGAGTGGGGATTTGCTAACAAACCAGAACTTAAGAAAGAGTACCACACATCTGGAGTGGTCTTCACATTTCTCTGTGCCACCCTGGGCCTGGGGCTCAGTACACAGGGATGGCCCAGCTCTAAGGCTGCCTCCTCTTTACAGACAGTAGCACCGCTGGGGAGTGGCACAGGGCACCTGTGTGTGAGCTTGCACAGTCTTTGGTATGAGAGTGGGACCCTCTGGCAGGATAGGCGGGGTGGGGCTGTGCACACTGAGCTTCATGCCATGCAGCATGTGCCCCTAGCCGGGACGGCTCTACGTGGAAGCACCAGGCCACAATCCTGGGCTGGGACCCAGAGAGAGAAGGGGCTACTGCCGTCAAGCTGAGGCTCCCTGGGCTTCTGGAGTATGGTGCCTGGGGGCAGGGCCTTGGCAGGTACAGAGCTACAGGTGTAGGGGGCCAGGGAGATAGCTCAGTGGCATAAGTGCCTATCCAGCGAGTGCAAGGTCCTGAGTTCAATCCCTGGTACCACAAAAAAAAAAAAAAAAGTGTTTAAAATCATTGGGCTGTGGAGATAGCTCGGCAACATTAAGCGCCTGTCTAGCAAGCACAAGGTCCTGAGTTTGATCCCTGGTACCACATGCCCTGCTGGCCCTGGAATTCGTGTGGTGGCGCCTACATGTAATCTCAGCACTCGGGAGGTTGAGACAGGAAGATCGCTGCAAGTTCAGGATGAGCCTGGGAGCTAGAGAAGTGAGCACAGGGCCAGCCCAAACTATGTAGCAAGACCCTGTATCTAAAAAAAAAGGGGGGCCGGGGAGATGGTTCAGTGGAGTAACTGCTTCCCTGGCAAGCACAAGGGCCTGAGTTCAATCCCCGGTTCCGCAAAAAAAAAAAAAAAGCGGAGCTCCAGGTGTGGCCTGAAGCCGGGTGCTGGGGCTGTGGGCTGTGGTGGTGTGGTGTGGGGTCCCTCACTCAGGTCCTTCAGTCTGCCCTTGCTCTAGAGTGGATACCTCCTGGTCTATGCCAGAAGAGTTACTTGTGACTCGCCTCAGGGCCAGCTCGGAACACAGCCAGCGGGCCAGCACAGCTCACCTAAGAATCTTCTCATGCTGAGGCAGGTGTGGCAGGATCACACACCGGAGCCACACCGGGCAACTTTAGGTTCCTTGCTCATGATCGTAATTCATAGTTCACTCCTGCGGAGACTGTGCCACTTCTTGGTCTCTGCTTTTAATCTAAAAACACTATACAAAATAAAAACCTTGCAGAGTCCTCCTGAAACTGTGTGCCTTTACCAACTTGATGACTTTTTGTCTCCCTACATGAAATACCAATCTCTTTTTCTCCAGGTTTTACTTCTCTGAGGCAGTTTTTGTTCAAAACCCTCTGGGGAAAACCAGACCAGGAAGCCACCTCACACACCGCCCTCCAGCTGGCCACACACGGGCCTGGGGAGAGGAGTGATGCTGGCTCCCTGTGGGCCGCAGCAAGGGGTCCAGGCTTCACACGCCGATGAACAGCCAGAAGCCACCTCTGCCACAGTGTGCTTCAGGGCATTCCTTCTGCCCTGGAGTTGAACAGTGAGCTCAGGGTCTGAACTGGTCATGGTGCCTAGACATATGGTCCAGTCTAACCTTATTTAGCTGTAGGTACCTGGGTCAGGGGACACTAGAATGCCTGTTTCATCCACCATAGGTCCCCGGGGGCAGCTTGGAGAGCACTGTGCTGGGGGTATGAGGGGGCCAGCCGGATGCAGTTGGAGCACAGTGGTGGGGCCTGCAGCCTGTGCTGTTACAGTATAAGGAGAGTCCTCAGCTGTGGACCCCTGGATTGTGTCTGTTCACATGGGATTAGGGTATCATAGTTACGGGCAGTTGAGGACCTTGTGGGAAGTGGCCTTGGGGGCAATTGATAGCACACTCTCAGCAGGTCACCCAAGGCCCTGCGTTGCCCTGCTTTGCTCTTTTATTCACTGCAAGCTGAAAGAGAGAAACCCCAACTTAGCCTTTGGTGGCCATGAGATGGGGGTGCGGAAGCTAAGAAAGGGAAGCCTCTCTAGGTCATAGGTGGGATCACAGCCCAGAGGTGTCACACGGGCCCCTTGCCTGCTGGTCTCTGCACCTCTACTCCAGGCTTCCTCCTCACCTTCACCCCATCTCATCCCAGCACATGCAGCCGGCTCATTGGCCCACCCTCTCTGCCTTGGGCATGTCCAGCCCTTAGTCCATTCATGTTCCCCAAGGCCGAGTCTGTGCATGCCCCCCCCCCCCCACCCTGGGCCTAGAGGGAGAATGGGTAGGCATCCTGGCTCTTCCCCACTGCAACTGCCCCACTGAGTTGGGCAGTCTGCCGAGCTGATGGAATTGGTGCTAGCTGCGAATGGGGTGTGCTGTCCACTGGTTAGTCTAGTGGCATGAGAAGGACAACCCCGGTAGGCGTGGACCAGGCCCAGTGGGCCCGCCGCAAGGACTCCTGACTTGCCCAGAGAGTCTGCAGTAGGTTCCACTCGGCGATGCCTGCCTGGACAGCTTTCTGCCGCAAGGCCAGTGGCTGCCTCTTTGTGAGGGCAGCTGGGCGTTGAGATCTTCAGCAGCATCTCCAAGAAATGAATGGCATGCTGGGGCAGGAAGGGCTGGAGGAAGGCTGGCTACAGGCTTCTCGTGCTTTTGGAGGGAAGGAGAAGGTGTGCAGGCAGGGCTCCAAGTGGTCTTTACACCCCTAGGGCAGGTAGGGGAGCCGTTGTGGGGTCCCAGGCACCTGCGGCCCACCCCATGGCTGCTCACATGAGCCCTCAGATAGCAGCTGGAGCAGGGCTTGCCAGGCTCAAGAACTGGCCCTGGGATCCGTCCTGCACAGTGCGTTTGTGCCCTACAGTGTGGCCCCATGAGTGAGGAGAAGCACTAGATGTGACCTGCTCCTACTTTCTTTTTAAAATAAATTTGAGAAACTATTTGCAATGTTCATCACCACAATAACCGTGAGCACTGAGACTGCGGCGTCCTTTCTTCAACTAGAAACAGTGAAACCTTAATCTTTATCAGTCATTAATTATTTGGTTTAATTGGTTTGTTTATTTTTTCTTTAGGTTTAACTCTTGTTTATTTCATTCACCAGATGTCGAGTTTGAACCACAGTAGACTGACTTTACTTTTGTTTTTCAGTTTTACAAGTCCTCGACTTTGTCCCCCTAACTCCATTTTTGTTGATTTGTTAAAAAGGTTTGTCCAGAGGGGTTGCGTTTATCCGGTTTGACAAACGGTCAGAAGCAGAAGAGGCAATTACCAGTTTCAATGGTCATAAACCCCCAGGTTCCTCTGAGCCCATCACAGTGAAGTTCGCAGCCAATCCCAACCAGAACAAAAACGTGGCGCTCCTCTCGCAACTGTACCACTCGCCCGCGAGGCGCTTCGGGGGCCCCGTGCACCACCAGGCACAGAGGTTCAGGTGAGTCTGTAGGTGACCACTTGTGTCCTTTCCAGGCCAGGCATGCTCCTCAGGCCTTGGTCACACTACGGTAGTTGGCCAGTAGAACATCCTGGCATAAACAAAACAAAACACAACGTCCTAGTGTGCTTAGCTAGTCTGAGATGCCTGTGTACCTCTGTCAGAAAGGCATCTCTATGAGAGCCATGCACAGCTGGCTGTCAGGCACCAGAATCCCAAGATGCTCAGGGCCCTAGAAGTAGCATAGCATTTGCATGCAGCGCATGCACACCCTCCTGAGGACTCCACAATGTCTCTGGGTGACTTGTACTCCCTTGTACAGCATGAGTGCTACCTAAATTGTCACCGTAGCATTTCAGGGACAGTGACAAGAAGTCTTACGTTCAGCGCAGGTGTGGCGTTTTCGTAGTATTTTCAGTCTGCTGAGTTGCTGACTGCAGAATGCAGGGCTGACCTTGCATCTGCAGAGGAGGACTCACTGGAAGTACAGCGGTGGCGCCAGGACCAGGCTCTCAGGAGGGTGCTCAGGCATGGCCTGTTTGGTTTCCAGCAGCACCGGGAGAGCTGTGGGTGTAAAAGACCACTTTGTACCTGCCCAAGGATGTGTAGGGGAGAGCTGATCTTCACCCAAGCTGGGGTTTTTTCTTTTTTTTGTTGCCAGGGATCACTGCAAGTTTGAGGCCAGTCTGGACTAGTGAGACCTTGTCTCAAAAACTACAAAACCAAAAAGATAGCAAAACCCAGAATGCCGAGTCCCTCTATAGGATACCGTAGTGTTTGCATAGTGCCCGTGCACATCCCCCTGTAGACCCAGTCATCTCTAGCTGATGTACCGTGTCTAATATAGTGCTGTCCTGGGAGCAGTTGCTCTGCTGTGTTGTCCAGGGGATGGTAACGAGGGGGAACATCCATACATGTTCAGGTTTTCTTTACTGTGTTCTTCCATTGATGTGGATTGAATCACACATGAAGAGCCGGGGGTAGGGTGGGCCTAGTGCAGTAGCAGGGCATAAGGGAGGTGTCTGAGTACTTGGGACCGGAAAGGCAGCACTCTTCTACTTCTCTTTAAAAATTAGCTCAATTTAGTTTCCCATAGACCATGGCTATTAATGTGACCTGTTGGCCTCTGTGTCACCTGTAAGCCACTGAGTCACTTCACCAACTCATTTCCTGGTGCGGCTGGCTAGTTAAGCTGATTTTTGTGGGATTTGGGGGTCTTTTTATTTTTACGTATTTAGTGCAGGGTCTGTAGGGTCTCACTACACAGATCGGACACGTAGTGATCCTCCTGTTTTCAGTCTCCCCAAGCACTGGTATTACAGGTGCATGCCACCATGCCCAGTCTCAGTCACTGTCTCAACAGGCCCCGGGGGTGGGGCTGGCATGGCAGGCCTGAGATTGAAGCCCAGTTCCTGCTCCTGTGTCTGCCTAAACAGACACTTTTAAACTGCTGAGCTATCTGGCTGGCCGTTATGGGTTTTTTGTTGTTGGTTTTTGTTTTGTTTTTTGCGATAGAGTCTTGCTATATAGTTCAGGCTGACTTAAACTCACTGGGGTTTTTTTTGTGTTGGTTTTTTATTTTTTATTTTTTTGGGTATGCTTGTTTGTTTTTTAGTCTTTGTGAAGACAGGATCTCACTATGTAATTCAGGCTGGCTTTGAGCTCGGTTTGTAGCCCAGGCTGCCCTCAAACTCACAAGGATCCTCCTGCCTCAGCATCCTGAGGGCTGGGATTATAGGTGTGCACACCACACCCAGCCTCATCCTCCTCAAATATTCTTAATTGGTCCTAAGTCTGTTGCTTATTAGTTATGACGTGTCTAGAAGGCAGTGGGACCACGCTAAGTTGTGTTCCTGCCTCAGCCTCTATTTGCAGGATTGCCAGAATAACAGAGTGTGGCTGTAGACCAAACTCTGTGTGGCAGCTGAGTGGGGTGCCTGCGGCTGTTGGTGCTGTCCTTACAGGACATCTCCAGCTGGCCCAGAGCTGTTGGGGGCGGGAGGGGGGGTTCTCCTTGCCCTGTAGGGGCCCTAGTGGTGCAGGGTCGCGATGAGGGGGAAGGTGCTGTTTGGAAGAAGAGTGGACTCTGCTCCCCACATGGACACATAGAGAACATTAGGCATTTCTTTTTTTTTTTTTTTTTTAATTTTTTTTTAACATTTAGTGTGTGTGTGTGTGTGTGTGTGTGTGTGGCCAGCTCAGCCCACCAGGGGGCGTGGCTGGCTGGCATATGGTGCTGGGGTATTGAACCGTGGTCCCTGTGCTTTTCCAAGCTTGTTCCAAATAGGTGCTTTAGACCACTGAGCCATCTCTCCAGCCCCGGCATTTCTTTAACCTGTAAAATGACCTTAAAGAGGCAGCCAAAAAAAAAAAAAAAAAAAAAAAAAAAAAAAAAAACAAAACAAACAAAAAAAAAAAACAATAGTACTTGCACTACAAATTCCACCAAAAAATTAAAATCCTTTCAAAATGTAAATTAAAATACTGGCTAAAATAAAAAAAAAAAAAAAAAAAAAAAAAGAGGCAGCCATCTCTTAAATAAGGGAAGGCCCTGGAACCTTTCACCAAGCATACGCAGTAGAGGCATGGCGTGTGCTACAAGAATCCTGTCTCCATGGGGCCAGGGAGACAACTCAGTGGAATAAGCGCTTCCCTGGCAAGTGCAAGGGCCTGAGTTCAATCCCCAGTTCCACAAAAAAAAAGAAAAAAAAAAGAAAAAAAAAAATCCTGTCTCCAGCAGGTATCCCATCCTCACTAGCACATTAAGTTTCCTTTCCAAGTCAGCAAGGCCCTTGGTATAGGCCAGCAGTAGAGCTATAGGACCAAAAGGGGCCAGCGTGCATGGGCATGTGTGCCGAGCTGTGTGTCTCACCCCTTCCCCCCCCCCCCGGGTGCTGGCAGCCTGCACAACCTGGACCTGAACGCTGTGCTCTCTGTTCGCTAGGTTCTCCCCCATGGGTGTAGATCACATGAGTGGGCTTTCTGGTGTCAATGTCCCAGGAAACGCGTCTTCAGGCTGGTGCATCTTCATCTACAACCTCGGGCAAGATGCTGATGAGGGGATCCTCTGGCAGATGTTTGGCCCCTTTGGCGCCGTTACCAATGTGAAAGTGATTCGAGATTTCAACACCAACAAGTGCAAAGGGTTTGGTTTTGTAACCATGACAAACTATGAAGAAGCTGCAATGGCCATAGCAAGTCTGAATGGCTACCGCCTGGGGGACAAAATCTTACAGGTTTCCTTCAAAACCAACAAGTCCCACAAATAACTCGCTCATGCTTTTTTTGTACGGAATAGATAATTAAGAGTGAAGAAGTTGAAACTTTTTTGTTAGTGTACAACTCATTTTGCGCCAATTTTCACAAGTGTTTGTCTTAGTCTAAATGAGAAGTGAAAAGGTTTTTATACTCTGGGATGCAACCAACATGTTCAAATGTTTGAAATCCCACAATGTTAGACCAATTTTAAGTTTCTTAAGTTATTTCCTTTAAAATATATATTAAACAGAAACCTAAGCAGACTGCGTTGACTAGCCAGTCCCTCTGGGTGGAGGTGCAACTGAAGCATGCTTTATCTAAGGCTGTCTAACACTCGTTCACTCGATGTCTCCACAAACTGGGTAAACAAGTGAGCTTTCAGTTTTAGTTTTTAATCTAAAGATGTTAGACAGATGCCGAGTGTGCGCTTTCTCAACTGCTTCAACACCTTAAGCAGTGTATGCTTTGGTTGACAGGAAATTGCTTTCCCAAGTGAGTCCCACTGCCACCTCCTGCTAACTGGGTCCCAGGCTCTGCCAAGTGGTCCTCGGAGTGGCAGTGACCCCGCCCGCCACGGGCCACCACCAGGGAGGGGGGCCACGCTGGCCTGGGCCGGGCATCCATGGGAACGGACCAAAGAGTTTCAGGGAAACTCCAGTGTATTCCAGAGTCAGCCCTGAGCTCCAGGCACTCCTGAAGACGTGTCGCCGCCCTGCCATCCTGATTTCTGTCCACACTTTGCATGCACGGTGCCCCACTCGTCGGATCCTGTTGTTCACAGTGATTTCTCCAGTTTCCAAGAGCATTTAACACAGCTTGAATGCATAAGATAGCTCTATTTTTTAATAACACATAAACATTTGAGCATTGTATTTCTCGCATCCCTCCTTGTGAGCGCTAGGCCTTTTTCTATCTTAGTTGGATTTTGTTTTGGAAATTTGCTTTCGTATGGACACTCAGCAGAAAAGTAACTTACTTCTTGCCAGTTATCTATTAACAAAAACCTTTGATTTGTAGTTTTAAAGATTAACCCTCAAAAGTTCTCTTCATAACTGCCTTGACATTTTGGGTTGTTCTGTTCTGTTAATTTTCTTTTGCTTTTTTGTGTTTTTTGTTTGTTTTTACTTTTGCATTTAAGACCATTAAATTTGATTTTGTTTTGCTCGAGTTTTGTTTTGTTTTTTGTTTTACCTTTTCTTTCTTTTTGGCTAGGGAAGACACAGACAGCCCAGCATTTAGGGAGGGGTCGTAAGATCTTACAAAACAAGCACTTACCTTGGAAGAAAAAGCATTTCGAAACCGTGGTATAGGATTGGGCAGCCACAGAAAGGTGGCTCTTCTGGGAAGCTGGTAGGAAGAGACTACTAGCTAGGGCGCACCCCGAGCAGCAGCTTGGGACGCGGTCAGGTTGGAGAAGTAACCACACGAGGAATGCTCAGTCCTGGCAACTTTGAGCCATGACATGAGATGTCAAACATGTAATGACAGGTTTTTTTAGTTCTTAGTGTCATAGGATGACAGCGTTATTTGTCTATTTATTTATGTATTTATTTATTTATTTATCTATTTATCAAGCTACTTAAGTGGAAAAACAAGTAACAGGTGCAGCCATCTCCAGAGCAGGTCTATGTCTCCAGAACCTCTGACAGTGTGAGGCTCCCTGTCCCTTGTCCCCTTTCCTTCACCCCACCTAGAGGGACCATTTACATTGTCCTCAAGTGTCACAGAGGCTGCTGTGTGCACTGCACCTTGTCTCCTTGGAGTGGGCCACTGCTGTGTGGGACCACTTCCTTCTTCCCCAGGAACCCTGCCCTGCCTGGCCTCATCCAACATAAGTAGGCCCTGCTCTGTCTCCCCAGAGCATTCCCTCCCCTCAAAACTGAGTGTTTTGCTGGAAAATAGGCCTTATGGGTTCCTTGAGCCGGCATCTCATGTGGAAAGGGGGTCTCTGGGTCCCAAATCCTCCGTCATGGGCCCCTAACTCCTGCGCATTCCTGCCAGCCTGCATCCAGTGTCCCATCCTTGCAGAGGTTCCCGTCACAGGCACAGACCGTGGAGGGCTTGGTGAGTTCACAGCCAGTGCCTCGGTGGATCGGTTTGCTTCCGGGTGGTCAGCACAGTCCCCGGAGCTTCTCAGTTGAGTGACTCAAGCCTCATTTCAGCTGAGCTCCATTGTAAACAGCCTCTTGCCAAGACCCCAGATAAGCCAGGGTATGGAAGAAAGGCTTTGTTTTTGAAACAGTGCTCCTGGAAAGCAGTTTGCCACCAAGGCTTCAATGCTGGCCATGGGTGGTGAATTTCTTGTGTCTCCTCTAGACCCTACAAAGAGCAGAGCCCCTGCCTTAGAAATTACAACCCAAAGGCTGGGGCTGTTTCATTGCCACACGATTGCCAGCATGCTCAGAGCCCTGGGTCTCATCCCCAGCACTGCAAAGAAAAAAAAAGTCATGACCAAAAAGCAACCATTTAAAAACTGCATAGATCCATTGTGTTTATATCAAGTGAAATGAGTGCTTCTCCTTATATTGAGGGATTTTGATGGAAGAGAATGAAGAGTAGATGATAATGTGTCCGGCATTTGCTCAGTGAATTCCAGTGAGGCTGTGGTTGAGCTCTCTTCTGACTCAGTGACCTTCCCTGGCACTTCTATGCGCTCAGCAGCTCCGAGCTGGTGAAGCAAGCTCCAGCTGAATTGTCCATTTCTCCCCACGCGGCTCTGGCCCAACCACACTTTTCAGTGTATCGTGCCAAGCAGTGGCCTTCTGTGCTGGCTGCACTTCATGTCCCCCTACTGGGACTGATTTCCCCATCCGTGCCCGCCACCTTCCTAGGTGAGAGCCGGTCTCCTTGGGCCGGTGCAGGTGGTGCTGGGTGAGCTCGGCTGCCTCCTGCCACAGGTAGGTCTCTCCCGCCGAGCGCAACTGCCTTAACCTTTAAGAGTCTACACTTAGTGTAGTTCAGGAGACCCTGGGTGCCCAGGGATGGACCCAAGCTGCCCTGGGGACCTCAGAGCTGGCAGTTGAGGGTTTCCCTGCTGGATCCCAGAAACAGATGAACCCCAAGGCAGGCAGTTATTAGCAATGAATTGCCACTCTGGTTTGCCTTGTGTTGGTCCAGCATTGGCCTTGAGAATGGAAGTGGACATCTCCCCACTGTTCGCTCGGCCTGATTTCACTCCCGCGTGCTTGGGCAGCCAGCCTTCCTGCTTCAGACAGAGGGCAAGTGCAAGCTGTGGAGGCCTCCGTCCATGGGAGACGCTGGTCCTTCCTCTCTTCCTGCCTTCCCAAGACCCGCCTCACCTCCTGGAACCGGAGGCAGCTCCTCAGGAGAGAGTCCCAGGCTTCCTCATTTCTGGGGGGGTTCCTGTCCCCCCAGGCTTCCTGAGACAGCTCTGAGGTCGCTGTGCTTTCTGCCTAGTGGCATTGATGATTGGCACGTTCTCACCAGCGCAGTGGAACCTGAGTCTCAGTCCACACGAGGCTTGTTTGCCCTGACCTCTAGTGATTGTATGACAGTCCCACGACCTTGCAGTGATCCAAGTTTTTGTTGTGTTGTCAGTCATTAAAAAAAGAGAAACTTGTAAGTCACTGAACACAGGGACCTTTGTTAGGCTGGTGGGGCGCGAGGACTGCGTGTCCCTCCCCTGAAGAGCAGCTTGCCCCTCTGCTGCTTGAGGTCACCTCCTCCCGGTGACTTCCGTTGACAGTGGCTTGCTTGGGGGAGGGGTGGGTGTTACCAACTGATTCCCATGTTGTACAGTGGATGGCTAGACATTTTGTATATTAGTGTGTTTTAAGTTATTGATTTGTTTTATATAAAATAATTTATTTTCAGGTACCATTTTTCATTTTAACTTTGTTTTTACATCGGTTTGTTTTCAATAAAGTCTGACACTGCTGTCCAAAAGTCAATAATAAAATGAATCCCATTGTGTTCTTTTGAGGATGCTTATGTAAGTAGCTTTTTAAAAAATTATTTTCAGAAAAAGGGAAACAGACCCTGAAGTTTTCCATCTCCCCTTTGCCTTTTTATTTTTTCCTTTAAATTCTTGTGAATAAATGTTCTGTAGTGTTTTAGGAGGAAAAAGCAAACCTAGATTTTGATAATCCAGAAGATTTCAGATTAATAAGCTTTGAAAGAAGACCATTTTTCAAAATTTTAGTGAAGTGTGAATATTTTTTGTCAATGGCTTTCTCAAAGAGAATGAAACTTTTGCACCATTTTCAGAGTTTTTATAGAGATGCCAAATTGATATATTTACATGTAATGGAAACATGAAAAAGTTTTATTAAACAATTGTTCATAGCTGTGTAGACATTTTAATTCAGTTTCCAAAGCTCTCAAAAGCGTATTTTTGAAGTATGGAGTGATGACGGTTTGGGGCGTAACTGATGATTCCAAAAGACTCAGTTGTCCGGCACTCGGTTCCTTCTGCAGGTATCAGGTTCGTGTTCAACTGTATGTTACCGATGACTGGAATTCTGTGATATTTTGGTAATAAATGAAGTGGGACAATTGAGATGTGATGGTGTAGGGGTGATCATGTGTGACTCACGCAGCCCACGGCCTTGGCACTGTAGGGAGGGACAGAGCCTGCAGACCAGTGTGCCCCGCCGCCAGGTCTCCCATGGCCACCTGCTACTGCCCATATTCTTCCTCTATCCTGGTTGAGTTCACAAGTCGGAGATTCAGAGGCCATGTCCCCAGGGTCCCAGTCCTTGGGCACTCCCATAGCCTGGCCTCTCCTTGCCTCTGCCCATGTTGGAGCCTGCTGTGGGACTAAATTCCTTGGGGCTGGGGAAGCAAGTCTGACTCCAGCTCAGTCGGAGGCAGGACACCAAGGGTTAGGAGCGTAAGGATCTCGGGCCAGGCTGCCACCTGCCCACAATCCCCTGCCCACCCCACCCCACCTGACTTCCTGGCCCCTTCAGGGTCCTTCCCGCAGCTGTCCAGGCATCTGCTGGGAAATGCACTCCTATCTCCATCTATCTTTGGACTCCTTGTGGACCGTGGAATTTAAAATTCTACCTTGTGCCCTCGTTGTTTCTTCTCATGTTGAGGCTGTTGCTGGAGGCCTCAGAGAGTGGATGCAGGAGAGCAGGAGGAGGGCTCCCAGAGTCTGGAGCAGAATCACACCTGCATGAGGCAGCCAGGACGGCACACAGAAGAGGGTCTTGGGGTGGGCAGAGTGGCAGCTGATGGAGCTGTTGGGAGGACACACTGGTGCTGTGTTCTCTGTTGAGTGGAGTCAGTAGCATGACGCTTAGGGACGTCAGCCCTAGGCGAGGCAGCAGGCCCAGAACAGGCTTCTACAGGCCTGGAGCTGCTCAGGACGACCCTGGAACTCCGAGCTGAGAAGCCTCGGAAGCGCTGGGCTCAGGTGTGAAGGCCAAGCCTGTGTTTACCTGATTCACATGTGCTCTGCGCACTACTGCATCCCAGAGAACAGCTGCATTGTCACCAAATGCCAGTAGTATAATAGGGACACTAGGTGGCACACAAGCCGCCAGGATGCATGGCAACCCTCACAGAAAACCGCCTTGGGCCACGTCCAGTCAAGATCTCACACTGAGCCAGGCATGGTGGCGCACGCCTGTGGTTCTAGCACTCAGGTAGAGGCAGGCCTCAGTTGCAAGCTCAAGGCCAGCCTGTGAACTTGGCAAGAGCCTATTTAACTTTAAAAATAAGGACTGGGGATATAGCTCAGTGCAAACAGCTATTGGTTCAGTCCCCAGTGGGGGAGAGGGGGGACCTTCCCACATGAAAAGTGGTTGGTTGTTGTGAGACTAGGTCTTCACTGCGTAGTCCGTCCTGGCCTTGAATTCAGTGGGTAACCCAGGCTCCCTTCAGACTCGTAGCAAGCCTTCTGCCCCAACCTCCTGAATGCTGGGATGGCAAGTGTGCTGCCATACTACATGTTGCTCTGGAAACGTGATTTATTAAAAATAAGCTTTAAATATGTCTTAAAATTATTATTATTATTTTTTAAAAAAAGCTTTAACCATTTGCATTAGCCCAGGTCAGCCTGGGTAACTTAGCAAGACCCTTTTTCTTTTATTTCTTTTTTTTTTCTTTTTTTTTGTTTTGTTTGTTTGTTTGCACGACCCTTTCTGAAAGAAAAAAATGTTTAAAAAGCTGGGGATGTAGCTCAGTGGCTGAGTATCCCTGGTTCAATCCCTAGTACTGTGGGGGGAGGGAGGGGAAGAGAGCCTCAAACACAGATTTCAGGGGCTGATGCATAGGGAGGGGGTGATGTGCACGTGTTCTGTGTCTTCATTTTCCTGGAGATTTACGGGTCCAGGACAGTGGGGGAGCTCCCAATACCAGAGTGACCCCAGGGGCCAAAGGGGATCAGTACCCAAAATAGTTTTAGGCTGGGCAGTGAGCTGTAATTTCAGCACTCTGGAAGGATTGCAAGTTTGAGCACAGCCTAGATAATTCAGTGACTTAGAGCCTGTCTCAAAAATATAAAATACTGGGACAAAAACAGACAAGGAAGGGGGCTGGGGAGATGGCTCAGTGGAGTAAGCACTTGCCAGGCAAGTGCAAGGGCCTGAGTTCAATCCCCAGTTCTGGGGGGGTGGGGGTGGGGAAACAGACAAGGGGATCAGTGGAACAGAATTAAGGATGCAAAAAAAATGCCCCAGCTATCTCATCTTTGCTAGAAACATACACTGGAGGAAAAGATTGATGCTTTAAGAAATGGTGATGAACCTGGCTATCCATGTGCAGATATTGAGTCTGAACCCATAGATTTAACCATGTACTAACCTAACATCAAGATGGGTCAGAGGGGCTGGTGAGATGGCTCAGTGGTCTAAAGCACCTACTTAGAACAAGCTTAGCAAAGCACAGGGACCGTGGTTCAATCCCCCAGCACCACATGCCAGCCAGCCCCGCCCCCTGGTGGGCTGAGCTGGCCACACACACACACACACACACACACACACACACACACACAAATAAAATTTTTTAAAAAATGGGTCATACAGGCCAGCAATATAGCTCAGTGGACTAAGCTCCTGCCTGGTAGGCACAGGGAGCAGGCCTAGATCCCCAGCACCACATGCCACACCAGCCCCACATGCTGAGCTGGCCATCAAGACCAGGCGTAGTAGCGCATGCCTGTAATCCCAGCGCTGTGGAGGTTGAAAACAGGATCAGTACAGGTCCAAGCTGTGTGGTGAGACCTGGTACCAAAAGGGTTGGGGTGGGATCAAAGAGCTAAATGTTAGAACAGAAACAACCTGCCAAAAGATAAAGGTAAAACTCTTGAAGTCATAGGCATAGGAAAAGACTTTGTGACCAGACCCTTGGCTGCACAAGAAATTGAATCAATACTGGGAGCATACCAAATTAAAAAGCTTCCCCACAGCAAAAGACCAACAGTAAAGAGATGACCTACAGAATAGGAAAAATGTTTTGCCATTGACTACTCATACAGAGCACTCATACCTAGAATACATAATGCAAAAAATAACCCCCTCATTTAAAAAAATGGGGAAGTGAAATTTAATAGACACTTCTCAGAAGTACAAATGGTGCATAAATACATGAAAAAATGCTCGACATCACTGGCCATTAGAGAAATGCAAATTAAAATAACACTGAAGTTCCAGTTTACTCTTGAAAGAATGGCTGTCATCAGGAGATCAAATAAATACTGGTGAGGCTGTGGGGAAGAAGGAAACCCTTTGCCACTGTTGTGGGAGCGTAAACTAGTATAGCCGCTGTGAAAATCAGGATGATTCCTTGGAGAACTAAAACTAGAAATTCCACTCGACCCAGCTGTTGTCCTAGGCATCTTTCTGAAAGAGACCTCAGGCCAGCTCGGGAGGCTGAGGCAGGAGGATCCATGCAAGTTTGAGGCCAGTGTGGGCTACAGAGTGAGTTCAAGGCCAGCCTGAACTGAATAATGAGACCTGGCCTTAAAAAATCATGTTCCATCAATCCATGCATGTCCATGTTTACAGCAACACAAGACAAGAGCTAGATCTTAAAAGTGGCCAATGTGGACAAAGAAAATGGTACTTCCATCCAAGGGAGCACTGTGGTGCAGGAGACAAAGTTGAGTCATTTGTAGGAAAACACCTGGAGAGCACAGCAGACAACAAACTTGAATGTCACATGGTCTCTTGCACAGGAGGCCCAGAGTCTGAATAAAATAGAGTGTGAGTAAATAAATGGAGGCAGGAAAGCAATGAAAAAGGAATGAACTCTTGTGTAAGGGTACACCAATCCTCGCAGGAATGTAATCATATACTGCAAATGTGCACTGATAAAAGCTTTTTTAAAAAGGTGCTATATCCCTGGTTCCGCAAAAAAAATAAAAAGGTGCTATAGGTTAGTAGGGTAAAAGGTCCTGGGTTTGCCCCATACACATGTGCTCCTTGTCCCTACCATCTGAACCTCTGATGTGCTGGGAAAGGTTTAATACCCAGCTGTCTCAAAAAGTGAAAAAGCCCAGGGTCTGCAGTGCGTGCTGTGACCATAGTGGCCATATTCTCACTGTGGCCATTTGCACTAACAAGGCATCATCGAAGATTGAACTGCTAAGAGACATAGCAGCCCAGACACCACACAGTCACACAGTGTGGAAGGATGGATGAGGCATGTTCTGAGGCCCGCATCACTCACAGTCTTCATTGTGAACGTCAGTGCATTTTTTTTTTTTTTTTTTTTTGAGACAAAGTCATGTGTAGCCCAGGCTGGCCTCAAAATCAGCCTCTGAAATGCTGGGAATACAGATGTGCCACCACACCCAGCTTATATAGTGTATTTAGTTATGAATAATTTATTTATTTGGTACAGGGTCTCACTACGCAGGACTAGTAGCGATCCTCCTGTCTCAGCCTCTCCAGTGCTGGGATTACAGGCGTGCACCACCATGCCTGGTTTTGGTGGCCAGCACAGTGCGCCCGGGGTTCTGGGGCCAGTACAACATGCTGTACCAGGGATTGAACCCTGGTCATTACATTTGCCAGGCAGGCGCTTAGACTGCCGAGCTATCTTCCCCAGCCCTATAGAGTGTATTTAAACCTAATTGGAATGGACCAATCATGCTGTGATACAGAAGTCCTTGAGATGAGCTGTGGGTTTTTGGTGGAAGAGTGACAGGGAAGCCAGACTGCCAAAGGTAAGCCCGACGTAATGAGACTGCTGCAGGAGCAATACAGCAAACTGTGTGCAGTGTGTTTATACAAGTGGAAGAAGTATGCTGTAAAACAGTAATAAAAGGTAAAAAACATGGGCTGCTGCTGTGGTGGGTACCTGTCATCCCACTCCTCAGGAACCTGAGGCAAGACCCTGTGTCACAAAATACAAACTAGCTGGATGCAGTGGTGCACACCTGCCATCCCAGCACTCAGGAGACTGCGGCAGGGCCACCATGACCTGTAGGCCAGCCTAGGTTACATAGTTCAAGCCCAGGGCCAGGGAGATAGCTCAGGAGAATAAGCACTTGCCTGGCAAATGCAGAATCCTGGGTTCAGTCCCTGGTGCAACAAAGAAAAAGAAAAGCCCAGCGTAAACAACATAAAAAGACTATCTCAACAATGCAAAAACTAAAAAAAAGGGCTGGTGAGATGGCTCTGGTCTAAAGCACCTACTTAGAACAAGCTCAGCAAAGCACAGGGACCGCGGTTCAATCCCCCAGCACCACATGCCAGCCAGCCCCGCCCCCTGGTGGGCTGAGCTGGCCACACACACACACACACACACACACACACAAATAAAAAAAATAAAAAAATTTTAAAGGGATTAAAGTAAAATGACCTTAATCTTAAAAGGATTAGTGGCCATCACATATATAGCAATGCCTGAAGTGACATGTGGCACATGACTGTAAATAGGCTCATGCATACAGATAGTGCAGGATATGGTGGGGTACACCTACAATCCCAGCACCCATGGAGACTGAGGTGGGAATCATGGATTGGAGTCCTTGCTGGGACTGTTAAAGATGTAGTGAGACAAGGAATGAGGAATTGGGGCTATTACCCTTGTTCTGATAGCATCCATTTGACAGCAGTTTTACTGTCAGATGTTAAGTATCAGCTGTGTTTAACAACTGCCAAGTTTGGGCCACAGAGATAGCTCAGCGGTCTAAGTGCCTGCCTGGCAAACACAGGACCTGGATTCAGTCCCCAGCACCACGTGCTGTGCTGGCTACTGAAACCGGGTGTGATGGTGCACACCTGTAATCTCAGCAATGGACAGGCTGAGACAGGAGGATCACTAGGAGTCCGAGCTGTGTAGTGAGACTCTGCGTCAAATTGTAGAAACAAACAAAAAGCACTGCCAAGTTCTTGAGAATGTGCCAACTGGCCAGCCTTCGGGATGGAAAACATTCTCAACCCTTTGCAGTCTGGTTTCTCTTCTACCAAAAGCCCGCAGCTCATCTCCCCAAGGACTTCTGTATCACAGAGTGGGTTCTGTCCTGCTCATGCCTTGGCAAGCGCAAGGGCCTGAGTTCTAACCCTGGTTCCGGAAAAAAAAAAAAAATTGGGAGACCAGTTAACAAAACAAACAAATGCAGATCCTGTCCTGCCCATGCCTGAGCAGTGTCCCATACCGCTGGTCCCACCCGCCTTACCCTCCAGCCGCCCTCCTTGGCCTCCTGGACGCTGCTCTGCCTAGGCTGGGAGTGCCTGTTGGATGCAGTGTCCCAGGGCCCTTGTCTAGTGCTACGGTTTCCATGACAACTAGAATGTATTTCCTGGCAGGACCCTCTCAACAAATCTCTGCACCCGAGCTGCTTCACTAGTCTTCTCCTCTTTACTCCCTAGTATGGGGGATTGAGCCTCAGCATATTGCAGCCATTGTTTTTTAAAAAATTTTAGAGACAAGGTCTCGCAATGTAGCCCAGGCTGATCTTGAACTTACGGTGATCCTCCTGCCCTAGCCTCCCAAGTGCTCGGATTATACGTGTATGCCACCCCACCTGGCAATTTCTTTTTCTCATTTGGAGACAGAAGTCTGCCCCATCTGGAGTTGAACTTTTGATCCTCCTGCTTCAGCTTTCCAGAGTTGGGATTACAGGTGGGCCCAGCTGCTAGTACCCTTAAAGAGGCCCCAGAGTCTTAGTGGGAGCCTTTTCTTTCTCCACTCTCGAAGTGGAGTTGCTGAGGGAAGGACTCATCAGCACGTGCAGCCGCAGAGCGAAGCGCCTCCACCTAGAGGTGAATTATTATCCAGTCCTGAAGTCACGAAATGCCTGCTCCACAGGGCCATGCTGCCTCCCTCTTAAAATCAATCTACTGAGCTGGGCAGAATGGCCCACCCTGGAATCCCAGCACTTGGGAAGCTGAGGCAGAATGATCGCCTCGAATTCGAGGTCAGCATAGCAAGACCCTGTCTCAAAACCAAAAATAAATACAACTATACTAAAAAAGATAGATGTGGGTTGGGGACGAGGCTCAGCAGCGGCCTCACCCAGTGAAAAAAAGCCTCTGCATTCAATCCCCAGCACCACAGGGGAGGGTGCAGTTGCTCCTCTTGGACAGGTTAGCAAAATTTAACAGATATGCCTGCTCTAGAGAAAAGCCACCACCTACAACTATTGGCTCTGGAAAGGAACGGCCTCGTTGACACACAGGAATTGTGTGTTTGTGCACCAAGTGAAGACACCTTATGTGCTCAGAATCCACATCAATGGTGGCCAGTGGTCCCCAAGGCCGACCCTGTACCTAGGACGCAACCTCAGGGTGGAGCCTCCTCTCTTCAGCAGCCTTAGGCAAGAGTCCCACGCATCCGCATCAGAGGTTAAGAACACCAAAGCCTTCAACAGAAGGCACAGATGTGCACGCTAGTTGAGCACAGAATAAGGTGAATGCCCACAATTTTTATGTTACTATATTACTGTAAATATTACTGTAAAAGACAGCGGGATGTGTTTTCAAAGCCAAAGGGAGCATCTGGCGTGAGATCAGTGGGAATGCGCTTTTTTCTTTCTAGTCCATGCTGGACTGGGGTGTCACTCACAGCCATTATCAATAGAGTTGATCATTCGAGTTCAGTCCACATCAAAGTCAGAACGCAGCTGAACCCGACCTTTCGAGAAAGCTCGGTGGTCCCTCCAGTCCATGCTGGCTTCGAACTCACGGTGACCCTCTGCCTCAGTCTCTCCACTGCTGGGATTACAGGCATGCGCCACTATGCCTTGTGGCAGTGTCTTTTAATGTAGTAATTTTTAAAAAATTCACTGTGGGAGGGAAGGAAGTAAAAAGACTCAAGATGTGTTACGTCCATGTACTACCTTCCCCGGAGGAAGGTGATCATTAGGTCCTGCAAACAACCACGGCACTGGATCATCAGTACATGCAACTGCAGATCAAAGCACCTCCACTTGGAGGCGACATCCGCCAAATGAAAACCAGCAGCCCGCTGCAACAAATCTAGACTAGAGGGCCATGTGTCAGTTTACACTGATGCGACAGAGGACGGGCCCACAGCCAGCCTGGATGCAGCGTCCACTTCTTGTTCAGGGCCAGAACCAACAGCAAAGTTGCTGCGCAACAGCGGGCTCCTCTACTCTTCCTCTTGGAGCATCTTGCTTGCCGGTCACTCACAGCCATTATCAATAGAGTCGATCATTCGAGTTCAATCCACATCAAAGTCAGAACGCAGCTGAACCCGACCTTTCGAGAAAGCTCGGTGGTCCCTCCAGACTACTTTAGCCACGCGATACTGCGCGTGTGGGCTGAACTCACTTCCTGCCAGACCCAGTCGCTTCGTAATCTCGCTCAACCACCGGTCGTAGCCTCGTGGCAGAGCCCGCCGCTAAGATGATACCCAATCATAAGCCCAGCTCATCTCCAAATCTGCCCTATCAAAAGCCAAGCTCCCATAAGTTCTGCCCAATCAGAGATCTCTCCCTCCCCTGAACCCCGCCCCTCCGGGGCACCTTTTCCGCGCCAGGCAGAAGAGGCCGCTGACGTCATCAGGCGGCGCCGCGAGAAGGTCGTGCGGGGTCTTCCGACATGGCGGCGGCAACCTTGCGCGGCGGCTGGTGCCGCTGTCCGCGGGTGAGCCGTAGTGCGGGACTGGCAGGGGTCGTTTCGGAGGCTGTGGGCGCGCAGCCTCCCGGGCCTCCTCGGTGTCCTCAGGCTATTGGCTCCGTGGCCCTTCGCTTGGCCTCCGCGGCAGGCACGGGGTTGGGGCACTGGGTCAGCTGGGACGAGGTGGGGAGTACGTAGTGAGGCCTGAGGCAGGGCCGCGCCGGGCGGAGAGTTGGGGGCGCGGTGGCGCGGCGCCTGGCGGGGAGCCCGGCACCCCTTGCCGCCTGGAGAGACTGCACGTATCCGGGCGAGGGCAGGGTGGCTGGGCCGGCCGTGCCCCGTGGAGGAAGTACCCGTGACAGTCACAGCTCACGTTTAAATGGGGTGTCCTCCACGGAAGGCGTAGACTGCCTCGCCTCCCCGGGCGCTCAGAGCGAAGGGGCGGGAGGCTGAGAGCCGGGGCTCTCGGTGCCCAAGAGTGGCGGGGGCTCAGCGTGTGTGAGATACACACTCGGAAAGTAGTGCGTGTTGCTGGTGCTTGGCCCCCTTTCATCAGATTAGGAAACTGGGAGCCGAAAGGTTAAGCAACTTGCACACAGCCCCAGAGCTGGACCAAAGCCCGGATAAGCCTGACTCCAGAGCCAGACGTAAGGGGAAGGAAGGTAGCTCACGGGAAGGTGAATGATGGGAGGTAGATGTCTTTGAATCAGAATGCATGGTTTGTTTGGGTTTTTTTGTTTTTTTTTCTTGGTCCGTTTGTGTTTGCACTTCCAAGACTTACCCTCCAGTTAAACAGGTGGTAGTGCTGCCTGTGTAAGTTTAGGGTGTTGTTTGTGGTTCCCAGAGCTGGCATAGGGAAAGGGCGAAAGGGCCCAGAAAATGGAAGAGTGATTCCCGTAGGCCATTTGACTTAAGTGCACGAGGTCCTGGGCCGAGAGCCACGGGACAGAGTCACAGGATTGGCCGAGCTCTTAAGTTCTCGGTTTGGTAGAAGGTAGTGCCTTTGACAGGAGCTTCTCGGGGTCACTGCCAAGGTGACTGCTCCGAATCGTTCTGCATGCTGCCCAGAGCTTGGCCTGAACGTTTCAAGTTTGTTCCAGGGTTGTCTTTGGGACAGTAGTCGCCTCTCTGCTTCAGAATGCTCAGATTTGTAGCTTTTGGAGCCTGGTCACCGTGGGAGAGGCTTGTGCCTGACTGCGCCCCACCGGCAGGTGGACGTTTCCTATCCCCCACCCCATTTTCGAAGGCAAGAATAGGCCCCAGAGGTGCAGATGGGGCGCTTTTTCCACCAGGTTTCACTGACTTCTCAGACTGGGAAGATGGCGGATTGCCTAGCACACAGCAGGAGCGAGATCTGATCGAGCAAATGAGTTAAAAGTGAGCCTTAGGTTTAGCGTCCTGATCCTGCTGGTCACCCTCTTGCTTGAGGACCCTTTTCTTTTCTCTCTACTAGAGATGCCTTGGGGTTGGAATCCAGTTACTTTCCAACCACAGCCTGCCCCGTGGTGCAGCCTATCGGATACTCTGGCCAGGTGGAGAGCTGCTATTGGTGAGTGGCCCAGAGGCAAGCAGGAGACCCGGGAGGGGCCAGGCAGGGTTGAGATGATTGGTCATGCTGCCCAGGGCCTCTCAAATGGGCCTTCTACATCCAGGGCCTTCAGAGAGGGGTACGTAGGAAACCCTGAAATGGCGGGTTGGAGCAACCCATGTCCCCTCCTCCACTGCCCTTGCAGGCAGCTGAACACCTCTGCGTCCTGTCCTGGGGCTGTTGTGGGTGTGGATCAGGTCCTGGGGTGCTTTCCCTTGGTTGTCCCGTCCTGTCATCCTTGGTTTGCAGCCCCAGAGTGTGGCAGGACTGGTGTGAGGGACAGAACTTTTTTTTCTTTTCTTTCTTTTTTTTTTTTTTAATGTGTTTGGTACAGGCTCTCACTATGCAGGTCAGACTTGTAGTGATCCACTTGTTTTCAGCCTCCCCAGCACAGAGACTACAGGCCTGCGCCACCACGCCCAGTCTCGGTGGCCAGCTCAGTGTGCCCGGGATGGAGCCAGCGCAGCACGTGGTGCTGGGGATCAAAGCCTGGTCCCTGTGCTTGCCTAAGCAGGTGCTTAGTACACTGAGCTATCTCACTAGCCCCTGACAGAACTCTTTTTTTTATTTTCCCAGATATGGGGATTGAACTTAGGCCCTTGCGCTTTCCAGGCCAGCACTTATTCTACTGAGCCATCTCCCAGGTCCCTGACAGAACTCTTGATGGTCTTAGCACCTGGCCTTTTCCTGGAGAAAGGCTGGCTCAGGGTGGGCAGTGAGGGGCCTGCTGCCAGTTGGCAGGAGGCCTGGAGACCCCTCCTGAGGAATGGCACCCTGGTGCTGTTGTCCCTTATGGCCAGAGAGGCAGTTACCCTAGATGCTGGTAAAGAACCAAAGAACCTCCCCTGATTGCTTCTAAATGACTTGATTGTCTTAGTTGTTCTGCAAGTGCTCTTTCTCGCTCTTTTGCTTGCTTGCTCGCTCTTTTTACATTTTTGACATAGGATCGCACCGTGTGGCTCAGGCTGGCCTTGAACTCATTACATAGCCCCTGCTAGCATCAAATTGGTGAGCCTTCTGTCTCAGCCTCCCAAGCTCTGGGATTACAGGCCTGTGCCCTGTACACAGTTTCTATCTCTTTTTTTAAGTTGACAATTTTCATCTCACATATGATGAATTAAAGATTTGAGTTTAGTTTGATCTGACCCTGAGTCTTTTTTTCTTAACGTGTCTATGTTATTGTGAACGAACACATAATTGAATGTATATATTTAAGGGGTAAAGAGTGACATCTCACTGTACATATACAACATACAATGATAGATCTGGGTCATTAGCATGTCTGTAACCTCAGACACAGATCATTTCTTCCTCTTAAAATTCAAAATCTCAGTTATTTGTATTTTTGTTTGATTGGTTGTTAGATCAGACTCGTAGTGATTCTCCTGCTTACGCCCTCCCAAGTGCTGGGATTATAGGCATGCGCCACCATGCCTAGTCTCAACTGCCATCTCAGTGCACCCTGGGGTGGGGCTGGCACGCCAGTCCTGGGGATCAAACCCCAGCCCCTGCACCTGCTTGCACATGCTTTAATGTGCTGAGCTATTTGGCCAGCCCTATAGGCATTTTAGAACAAGCTTAAATTTATAGAAAAATTGAACAGAAAGTTCAGGTCTCCTTTCTGTTGGGGTCTGGACACAGGGAAGGCTTTGTTAGAGTAGATGAGCCAACACTGACACAGTGTTACTAGTAGAATCCCTGAGTACCTCAGGATGTCCTGACCCTGGTGTTGTCACTTGGCGGGTTTTTGCGAGTGAGGAAGGAGGGTACAGATGCATGCGGAGTAGTTCACTGCCTGAATGGTGCCTGGTGTACCAGCAGTTGTCCTCCTTCCCCAACCCCTGGCAGCCACTCACCTTTTTTTTTTTTTTTTTTTTTTTGCGGAACCAGGGATTGAACTCAGGCTCTTTTGCTTGCCAGGCAAGCACTTACTCTACTGAGCCATCTCCCTGCCCCTGACTCACCTTACTGTCTTTTGGTTGTTTTATTTCTTTATTTTTTTGTGGCCAGCTCAGCCCTCCCTAGGGGGCGGGGGCTGACGTGGCATGTCGTGCTGCCCCACCCTTGCCTTAGCTGCCTAAGCAGACGCTTCAGACCACTGAGCTATCTCACCGGCCCCTGTGTCTCTCATTTTTTGGATTTTCCAGAATGTTCAGTAGTTGGAATCATGCAACATGTAGCCTCTTCTTAGTGATTTCTTTAGTTAGTGATATGCATTAAAAGTTCTTCTGTGGCTTCAGAGTTCTTTTCTCTTCATTGCTGAATCATACTCCCATTGGCAGGATATTAAGTGTCCCTTGGACAGCAGATCCAGGATCTGCTCCTAATGCCCAGGTACTCGGTACACAACAGTGTAGTTTTAGCCAGGCCTGGTGGCGCGCACCTGTCAGCCCAGCACTCAGGAGGCTGAGGCAGGAGGATCACCATGAATTCAAGGCCAGCCTGGGCTGCATAGCAAGACCTTATCTCAAAAAACAAAAAACCCACAAGAGTTTAGTCTTTGCATACAACCCAAACATATCTTCCCATAATTCATATTCATACAGTATGAATGCATTTTGAATATTGTTACGCAGTATTTTTTAGGAAATAACAAGGGAAAAGATTGTATATGCTTAGAGTGGACCAATTTGGGGAGGTATTTTTTAAGATAGGGTCTTAGTATGTACAGCAAGGTGGCCTCAAACTTATGGCGACCCTCCTGCCTCAGCCGGCTGAGCACTGCCGATTGCAGATGTGCATGCCATCACACCCAGTGTATGACTCTTCCCCTCATTTCCAGTTTGTGCTTGGTTGAATCCCAGGATGTGAAACCTGAGGACACGGAGCACTGACTGTAGCCAGCGTTGCGGCCCACACCTGTAATCTCGGCACTGTGGGAGGCTGAGTAACAAGTTTGAGCTTGGGAAATGTAGTGAGGCCCTTTCTCAAAAATTACAAGGGCTAGGGATGTAGCTCAGTGTAAAGGGCTGTTGCGCATTTTGCCAGTGGGTGCTTCCCTAGTGCATGCTCTGTTTGGGTAATAAAGGAACCAGCCACTCTGTACCCTGCATCAGCAGCAGGAATGAAGTTCAGCATCCTTGGTAGTCCCGCCGAGTAGCAGGTGTTTCCCGGGTGTCCCCGAGTATCTTCTCTGATTCTTTTCATTCACACCCTTTCTAGTCCAAATCATATTCTTCCGGAAACAGAAAAGGCTTTCTGTCTGGCTTACTTGACAACATCAAACAAGAATTAGCCAAAAACAAAGAGATGAAGGAAAGCATTAAAAAATTCCGAGATGAGGCCAAGAAGCTGGAAGAGTCCGATGCACTCCAGGAAGCTCGGAGGAAATACGTGAGTGCGCCTGCCCCCCCCCCCACCCCCAGAACCTGGTTCTGGTGGCCTTCCTGGGCCAGGGCAGCCTGGGGGTGCAGGTACAGCAGCGCCAAGATAGCAGCGGGGACCCAGAGGTGGTGGGCCAGGCCTCCCTGTGGGCTGCGAGGGGTCTCGGCCTCCAGGTCCACTGGGTCCATATCAGCACCAGATAACGCCCACTCCTCAGCGGAGCTGCGGTGCTGGAAGTGGGCCACGGGGCCAGCGTGACTCATTGCTCCCACAGTCTCCTCTGGACCAGGCTTGGCAGCCGTTTTATGTGCGCCATCTAAGGGCCCTGTGGAAACCGCAGCTCCACTGCGTACCCAGTGCTGCCCGGTGTTGCTGGGCACCAGGCGAGGCCTTGCCCTCCAAGTGCCCAACGTTAAGCAAGAGGTCTTTGAGGGCCAGTGGGGCAAGGCTGGGTGGGGTCAAGGTAGGATTGCAAGCCACCTGTCCTGCAAGCCAGGTCATGCTTGTCCCAACACTGAGGAGGCTGAGGCAGGAGGATCAACACATCCTTGAGGCCAGACTGCTACTTACAAAACAACAAAAGTGCAACTGAGTGGCCCGGGCTAGGCAGAGTGAGGTCCGAGATAAAGGTGCATGGGGGCCGCAGGAGCCTCTTCGTAGGCGGAGCTGCTGGGAGACCTCCACCTGCTGGCACTTGGGGTTCTGGGTCTCCGGCCTTGTCTGAGGGAAGAAACGATGCTCTTCACTTCAGAAAACCATTGAGTCGGAGACAGTGCGCACCAGCGAGGTGATCAGGAAGAAGCTGGGGCAGCTCACAGGGACGGTGAAGGAGGTAATGGTCGGGCATGGCTGGGGTCACTGGGGACAGAGACATTGGCTCTGCAGGGTTGGACCTACCTGGGAGGTGCAGGAAGCAAGACACTGGGAGTCGTGCAGGGAGGTCAGACCTGGCCAGTCAGACTGTGCCCTCGCGGAAGGGCGGCGATGCGCTGGGGCTGCGATGCGGCTTATGGGGAGCACTTGCGCACTGGCTTCTGTCTTGTGCACCACACAAAGCGAAAGAGGATTTTTTATTCTTGGTCAAAAACAGAAGGAGAGGAGCCGCATCTTCCTCAGTCAAGGGAGGGTGGCCCGTGTGAGGCTCTTGCAGGGCGCAGAGAAGCCCGGTGTGGTGATGACACGCCTGTCATCTCAGTGCTCAGCACTAGGAGGCTGAGGTGTGAGGAGCACCACAGGTCGAAGGCTGGCCTGGGCTACACAGCAAGAGTGTGTCCTAAACAGAAGGGAGGCTGCTTCGGACAGACCCACCCCTGTCCGCACCCGGCAGTGCTGGCGATAGGCAGTTCCAGTCCTGACCTGGGGCTCCAGTGCCCCTGAAATCAAGTGCAGTGATCTCCAGGGGCGCCCTCTGCTCTAGGGTGCTGTGTGGGCGAGCACCACCTTTCATCTTGTCTCAGTAGAGTCTCGACGAAGTCAGTAAGAGCGACTTGGGCAGGAAGATCAAGGAGGGGGTAGAGGAGGCTGCCAAGACGGCCAAGCAGTCGGCTGAGTCCGTGTCCAAGGGCGGGGAGAAGCTGGGCAGGACGGCGGCCTTCAAGGCCATATCCCAGGTGAGTGGGCCAGGTTGGGGACAGAGTCATGGTGGGCCGGGCTGGACACCCAGGCGACTGCTGTCCGGCAGGGCGTGGAGTCCGTGAGGAAAGAGATCGATGAGAGCGTGCTGGGGCAGACAGGGCCCTACCGCAGGCCTGAGCGGCTCAGGAAGAGGACAGAGTTCGCAGGAGAGAAGTTCAAAGAAGAGAAAGTGTTTGAACCCAATGCGTAGGCTCCTGCACCCCACACTGGAACGGGAGGTGGCAGGGCCCTGGGCTCAGGGGCTGTGCCTCATGCCCACCATCTTCCAGGGAGGCCCTGGGGGTTGTGCTGCACAAGGACTCCAAGTGGTACCAGCAGTGGAAGGACTTCAGGGACAACAATGTGGTATTCAACCGTGAGTGTAGCTGCCTCGCTGTTCTCGGGCCCCTGGACGGGTCTCCACTTCATAGAAGAGGAAATGAGGGTCTAGAAGAGCCATTAACCCCCTTGGGGCCACCTGCTGATGGCTGTAGATTCTGCCACAAAGGTGCCAGGCAGTGGCTCCCTCCTAGGACATTGGGGCACTAGGACCATTGGAGCTGGTAGAGGCACAGACAGCCCGAGGCCCTGTGGCTGGGTGGGTGCTAGGAGGACAGGCTACACGCCCTGTCCCTTGTCCCCGGAGTACCACTAGAGGCCTGTGTTTCCTTTGTAGTGGCAGCAACAGCCAGTGGGGCACCCCGTAATTTGCACAGCCTCCTTGGGGCCACGGCCCAGGGTGTCTGCGGCCTCGCCAGGTAGGTGGGCAGGCAGTGTCCCCCGCACAGAGGAGGAAGTAGCTCAGGGTCTCCACTTGGGCCAGCCCCCTTGGGTGGGTCTCGCAGGCCCACAGGAGCCCCAGGAGGCTGTGGAGTCAGACAGCCTCCAAGAGGGGCCCTCCTTCCTCCAGCACCTGCCCCCACCTTGCAGGCTTCTTCGAGATGAAGATGAAGTATGATGAGAGTGATAATGTGCTTATTCGGGCGTCGCGGGCCCTGACTGACAGGGTCACCGATGTGCTCGGTCAGTGCTGTCCCAGGGCTGCCCCATACTGTCTGGGAGGTGCTGGGAGGGGACGTGGGCCCTAGACTCACCAGGCCTTGGCTGTGCAGGGGGCCTGTTCTCCAAGACGGAAATGTCGGAGGTGCTCACTGAGATCCTGCGTGTGGACCCAGCTTTTGACAAAGACCGGTTCCTGAAGCAGTGCGAGAGTGACATCATCCCCAACGTCCTGGAGGTGCCAGCTGAGCCCTGCAGGCCCCCTCCCCAGGGATGTCTCCCCAGCACACAGCACCACTCCTGGCTCCTCACCTGGCTGCAGCTGCCCCATGGGCTGTGCCCATGCCTTTCACAGACTTCCCAGCCCCGCGCATAGGCATCGGCTCGGCGAGGGGGCTCTGGAGGTTCTTTCTTGTTTCTTCCCCTGGTGCTGGGAGGGCTCCGTGGCCTGGGCGTGCTGGGCCAGCGTTCTGGGGCATCTCCCCTTCCGTGGCCATTGACCGCAGTGACTCCTCTTCCCATGTACTCAGGCAGCTGCTGCCTGGAATGGCCTGGTCTGGGCCCTCATACTCCCCGCCTGCCTGCAGCGCTGGCCCTGGGCTGGTCATTGGGAGCTGGAGCCTTTCTGGCATTGGGGGCAGTGCTCTGAGTTGGGGAGGGCACTGTCACTGGCAACCCAGATATCTAGGGTCAACGACCCTGTTCCCCTGTGGCTTGTGAGTGTTGGGAGTCTTGCTCAGCTACCCCAGGCCTGGATGCATTACCAGCCCTGGCTTGGCCAGTTTTCCCCATGGGCTCTGGCTCCTTCCTGCCCTCTGCCCTTCTCCTGACTCCTGTCACCCTTCCTAGAGCAGCCACGTCCCTGACTCTGTGCGTGCATCCCACACCCCCTGTGCTGACGAGCTATCTTGGTTCTGCCCTCCAGGCCCTTGTCCCCAGGAAGGCAGGGCACGTGGGGCCCCAAGAGCCAGAATCAGGCTCCAAGGTTGGGATCCCGCGTTGGCTCAGGGCAAGGTGTGCATCCTGCTCCCAGCCCAGTGCTGCGGCATCTCTTTCCCCACCCCCTACCCCCCCATGCCTCCTGGCCCAGAACCAGGGGCTCGGGAAAGGAGCCCTTGCCCCATTTCTCCTGCCTCCAAGCCTACTCTCCTTCTCCCACTTAGTCTTTCTGCTTTTCCTTTTTAGGCCATGATTTCTGGAGAGCTCGATATTCTCAAAGACTGGTGCTATGAAGCTGTGAGTACTGTTTTTCTCTTTCTTTTTTCCACCAAAAAAAAAAAAAGAATCCCAGAAGGGCTGGGGGTGTCACAGCACAGGCATGCCTAATGCACGCTGGGCGCCAGGCCTCCATCCCTGGCACCAGCACCAGTCACAGATAGGATTCTCGGGCGTGCTCTGAGGGTGGGGTGGGGGTGAGCCCCAGCATCCCATAGTCCCCCTACCCGGTCAGCCCGTGGTACCTTTGTGTGTGCTTGTGGGCACACAGCCGGTCCTCTGCTTCCAGAGATAACACCCCAGCCAGAAATACCACCCGTTAGCCCAGCTTCAGACCTCAGCTCAAAACTACGGCATGCACCCGGTGTGCGTGCAGCCTGGGAGGCATCCCCAGCACTGCCAAAAATAAGATCCCTCCCCTCAGTCGTACCGAAGGGACAGCTCAGGATCACAGAGCTGCACGTTTTCCTGGGTGTTCCTCCCCGAAGCGCCTCACCTTAAAATAGCTTTAGTCAAGGAATGTCACAGGGGGAAAGGGTTCAAGCTCAGAGGAAGGTGAGGTTTCTGGGGTGACTTCTGCTCTGGTGCAGGTGGCCACAGGGAATAGGGATATTGTGGTACAGACAGCTTGGGGTCAGGCCAGGGAGAGGGAGGCAGGGTCAGCGTGTAACCGTGGGGGTGAGGACGGGGTACCATTTCTTCCTGGGGACTGAGCGTGGTCCACCCTGTGTCCCCAAGCCAGCATCGCACCTCCATGCCTGTGGTATGGGGTTGCTGAGGGTGAGCTGCATGCAGAGGCAAAAGGTACACTGACCCCGGAGCTGTTCTTGCCAGATCCTGAAGCACGGATCAGAGCAGCCTGTGGCCTCCTCCGCCAGCCGGCCCAGGAGAGCAGCGCATGTCCTGACGGGACCATGGCTGCTTCCTGGAGTCCTGTGACGAGTCGAGTGGTGACAGAGCTGGGCTCAGTTCTCTGAGCCACGCACTGCAAGAGCTGTTGTGTGAGGTGGCCGGCAGGCGTCTGCCCCGGGCCTGTTCCTGGCAGCCTCCCTGTCCCCGCGGAGCCTGGCCCCGTGCCTTGCGCTGCGCTCCACCCGAGCCGCTCCCTGCAGCGCTGTTTTTCTCTCTGCCCAGCTTCTTTGCGTGAAACAGCCAGAGCCTTTTTTTGGCTCTTTCTATCGCACGCACTGCTAACAACTTGGAAAAAGCAGAGAAGATTCTGTCAGATTTTCTTTTTAAATGCTCTCCAGCATGGTGACTAATCCAGCAGGCATTTATGAGTTGTGTTGTGTCCTGTTTCTTTTCTTTCTTTGGTGCCACCATTAAGCCGTGGCTGGTCATCTTTGCCAGAGCTGCTGGTACCCCTAGAAATGCAGCTGAAGGCTGCTTCCGCTGAGGTGTTCTTGAAATTGACCACTGCAATTCTAGTGCTCCGGGAGGCCAGAGCAGCAAGATGGCAAGTTCAGCCCAGCCTGGGCAGCTTAGGAAGACAGGGCCTCAAGACGTACAATTTTGAAAGAGGCTAGGGATGTAATTGAGTGTGAAGGCCTTGGGCTTAAGGGCTGGCCAAATAGCTCAGCAGATTAAAACTCCTGCAAGCAGGGGTGGGGGTTTGATCCCGGGCCTGCTGTGTGGGCCACTCCCGGGCCGCTGAGACAGCAATTGAGCCTGGGTGTGATGGCGCGTGCCTGTAATCCCAGCTTTTGGGAGGCTATAAACAGGCAGATTACTGTGAGTGTGATCTAGTAGTGAGACCCTGAACCCCTGAACAGAGGTGAGTTAGGTATGGTGGCGCCTGCCTGTCATGCCAGCTATCTGGGAGGCTGAGAGAGGAGGATCACGAATTTGAGATTCCCGTCTCAAAATGTAAAAGAAACGTAAGGGCCAGGAGGTAGCTCAGTGTGGTGAAGCTCAGGGTTTGATCCCTAGAACCATAAAGGAAAAAGAGCAAGACTGGCTCTTGGATTTATTTTTGGTGGATGAGTGATTTCTACAGTCGCTGTTCTGAGAAAGTATCTCCCATCCACAGTGCCTTTTCAGTCCCAGAGAGGGGACACTGAAATCCTGTGAGGCTGCTCCTGCCCCGTGCCTGCGCTTGGGGACAGCGTGCTAGAGGGTGTTGCTGGGGTGGGCTCTGAGACAAGGTGAGGACAGCCTAGAAAAGGTGCTGGGTTCCAGTTCAGGGCCTCACAGGAGGCAGACATGGCACCAAAGGTCAGCCAGGGCCTGCACAGCCCTGTTCGGCCCATTGACACCACTTGGTGCTAGCGCGGCCCATTGCCGGCTCTTGCTCTTCCCATAATGAGAAGCTAATGTGCAGCCCAGGCCGGCAGCCGGGTGGCGCCTGCCCTGTACTTGGCCCGGAGCTCTTGGCGGCTGCTGCAGCTGCTGCTGGCACTGCACTCCCAGGCGCCGGGATTTGGGGGCGGGTGCCAGCGGCGTGGGGAGTCGAGTGCGGGCCTGGCCGCCCAGCTGCCCACCCAGCCCATGGCCTCTCCTTGCAGACATACAGCCAGCTGGCCCACCCCATCCAGCAGGCCAAGGCCCTGGGCCTCCAGTTCCACTCCCACATCCTTGACATTGACAACATCGACGTGAGTGTCTGGGGGGTGACTAGGAGGGAGGGCACCAGAGGTGGCCACTTAGTAACAGAGGGCAGGCTCTAGCCAGGCGTGGCAGCACAGCTGTGCCATTGCCTGGCCCACCCTGATGCGGCCCTGGGTGTCCACCTCCGGGGCTGCCCTGATATGATGTCCTCGCCCACTGTCCTGCAGCTGGCCATGGGCAAGATGATGGAGCAGGGCCCGGTGCTGATCATCACCTTCCAGGCCCAGCTGGTGATGGTGATCCGGAACCCCAAGGGAGAGGTGGTCGAGGGCGACCCGGTGAGTGGGCGACCCACCTCAGAGCCAGGGATGCAGAGACCAGCCACCCTGTGTAGTTCTACCAAGTCCAGAGTAGTGACCTAGGGGGACTTTGCCAGGCATCTAGGCCCCTATCCCTCCCAGAGCTCTGGAGTCCCCCTGCCATGTAGACACCCTTGGTCCCAGCCTGGTGTAAACTTGTGTTCCCAGCACTTAGGCAGAGGTAGGAGGACTGCATGAGGACCCTGCCCCGCGCTGGAGGCCCCGGCTCAAGCCCCACCTCCCAGCACAGCCACTTACCCTCCCCGCGTCTCCCCAGGATAAGGTGCTGCGCATGCTGTACGTGTGGGCGCTGTGCCGGGACCAGGAGGAGCTCAACCCCTACGCAGCCTGGCGCCTCCTGGACATCTCTGCCTCCAGCACTGAGCAGATCCTCTGAGGCAGCGGCCCTACCAGGAGCTCCAGGGCTGGTCTGTGGTGGGGCAGGTGCCCACGGGCACCACCCGCAGCGACTCCAGACCTCTGGGGACAGGACTGTCCTCCGTGGCAGCCACCAAGCCAGCTGGCTGAGGAAGGCGCCGGGCTGCTGAGGGTGCCCGGTAGCAGGGACAGAGGCTCTGCACAGGGCTGCGGGGACACCAAGGCGATGGCCACACAGTGCCAGAGGCCCCAGCCTCAGGACTTCCCCGGGTGGGGCGGGGCAGGCTGGTGGCAGGCGAGCCTTAGCAGGCCATTCTAGGACGTTTTTATTTTCAGTGCTCTTACTTCCTGTAAGCCTGAGATTTGGGAGTAATAAACACCAAAGTGCAGACAGCCAGGCTGTGTGAAGTGGTCTGATGTGCGTCCAGGGGGCGGTGGGCGGGGCCAGCTGGCAAGGTCAGCTGGACGCACAGCCCAGCTGGGGGGGGGGGCGCCTTCCTCCGGCCGGGACCCTGCCAGGGGGCTGGGAGGAGACCAACAAGTAGGGATCTGCCCGGGGGTGCTGCCTAAGGGTGTTTTGGAGTGAGGGTCCTCTGGGCTGGGGTAGCCTGGACACCCACGTGAACAGTGTTCAGGAAGTGGGTAAGGGGTCTGGCGCCGAGAATGGGCGTGCGGCTCGGAGGTCAGCCCGAGGGCGTACGAGGCGCTGGTAGCGGGGGAATGGCAGCCTTGGTGAACCCCTTGGTACTTGTGGAGCACCCCTGTGTCGGTCGCAGGTGCTGGGGCGTGGGCTCTGCCAGTTTGCGCTAGGGCTGGGTCGCTCCCTGCACAGCCTCCGCCCCCTCGCGGCCCCGCCCCTTCGCGGCCCCGCCCCCGTCACCATGGGAACAGCCGCGGCGGCCCGGGCTGGCGCGCGCCTCGCCCGCCTCGGTCTGCGCTGCTTCCAGGGGCGGGTGGGGTGGGCTGAACCAGGCCCGCCGCTGCCGCTGCCATCCTGCAGAGAGGCCGAGCGTGAAGCCATCACGGTCTTGAGGGGAGCGCGGCCGCCAGGCAGCCCGTCGGCGTGCGGTGCAGGCCAGAGTGAGGGGCGCGCCGGGGCCAGAGCGGGGGCGGTGCGGTGGGGGAAGGGGCGGACGACCGGGAACAAAGGGTGCGCGCGAGTTGGGGGCCGCCGGGACCCGACCTGGCCGTGCCGCCTGGCAGCGGGCCGCGCGCTCGCACCTGTTGGACGCGGGCCGGGCGGTTGGGGCTCTCGGGCTGGCTCAGCGCCCCCCGCCCGCCCGCACAGCCGGAGTTGGTCCCTGCGTGACAGTGGCTGCGAGCACGCGGGCCGGGCATGGGCGTCGCCCAGGGAGGGGGACGGTGGTGCGGGTGGTGCGGGTTATGCGGGGCTCACAGGAAGGAAGGGGCGACGCCTCAGCCTCCCGCCCGGACGGCCCCTTACTCCTCTGCAGGGCGTGCGGCAATGTGAACCATGAGTGCGACGTGGACGCTGTCGCCGGAGCCGCTGCCGCCGTCGACAGGGCCCCCGGTGGGTGCGGGCCTGGACGCGGAGCAGCGCACGGTGTTCGCTTTCGTGCTCTGCCTGCTCGTGGTGCTGGTGCTGCTGATGGTGCGCTGCGTGCGCATCCTGCTGGACCCCTACAGCCGCATGCCCGCCTCATCCTGGACCGACCACAAGGAGGCGCTGGAGCGCGGGCAGTTCGACTACGCGCTGGTGTGACGGGCCGGGGTCTGCGCTCAGGACCCGCCCTGCCCCAACCCGGGCGGGCGGCTTTAGGAGCTGGCCCACCCCAGCCCCTTCGGCCCGCCCATCTCCCCCCGGCCGGGCCTGAGCCCCACCTCGTGCCTTTGTCAGGCCCTTCCCTTCCTCTGTGCACACTCTGAGCCCCGACCCTGCACCCCAGCTTCTAAGTGGCTCTGCTGTTGTCCTGTGCCAGGCATGAGTGCCGTGCATCCTTTCTTGGGAGTGGATACGTGCTATCTCCCCCTCTTTCCTCTTTCCCATTTTCGTCTCCATGGCTGAGTGTTGAGCCTGTTTTTGCGTCCTGCTGGGCAGGACTCTGCATCCAATAATGCCCTACACATCCTACCTGAGACCCGGACCCCGAAGAGCGACCGTGGCTGCTGTGCCCCCAAGACGCGCGGTGCCTTCTGCCCCCAGGTCAGGCACACCTCTGCTTCCATGGGCCCCACCACCTCCCCAGCTATACCCACACCCCTCCGCTCCCCTTCGCCCTGTCTCTAAGTGATGATCGTGTTGGTGGTGATAATAAAAGCTACTATTGAGCGCTTACTGCATGCCAAGCAGTGTCCTGAGGTTGCACCCCTCTTCATTGCCTGTTTCCTCTTTGGGATGGGGAAATGAGCCAGGCCCCTTGAGTGTCCCCGTATCACAGGCCAAGGGAACTGAGGTCTGGGCGGCTGTAACGACGTGCCCTTAGGAGCAGGGCTACTGTTTAGTTGGAAATGGGTGCAGGCCTGGCTTCTGACCACTGCCCAGTGCGTGCGCACTGTCGACCAGCTCTGTGGGGGTAGCTGATCACCCCCACCCACCCCATTCTACACGAGCTGAGACTCCCCGCTCCCATTTGCCTTGACCTGAGGTGCGCTGCGGGCTGTGGGGACTGGAATAGACTGACTCCAAGAGCCCGACTTCCCGCGCCCATCCTTGCGTGCGCCCTGGCACCTGTGGTTCTGGCACTGCGCGCCGCGAGCACGGTGTGGGCTGGCTGCACTCCACCGCCAGCCCGGGAGATGTGTTGTGTGCCCCAGAGGAGCCGTGTGCAACGTGTGGGGAGAAGCGAGCGTTTCTATAAAAGGAAAGCTGTGTGAAGGCGCTGGCTGGGGACAGAATTTACCCTCAAACGACTAGTTAGGCCGGGGGGAAGGCGGGCCGTGGGAAGACATGCGGCTTGCCAAGAGCCCTGGTCTCAGACCTGCCTCCGACTCCATGCCCGGAAGCCTGGCAGCAGCCCCAGGAATATGGGGCCTTGGGGACCCAGGACTTGGCACCCTACCTGGCTCTGCCTTCGTTGTCCCCACTTCTAGGGGTTTGGGACCCTTCAGCTTCCTGCTGCCCCTCCCCCATCCTTCTTCGAGCCTGGCTCTGGCTTCTCCCATCTGGTGGCCTCCATCTCTACTGGCTTCTGCCTTCCGCCTTAGTGTGTGTTGGCCCGCTCTGAAAACCTGTCTGACATCTGTCCCTGCCAGCTGTGCCCGGCTCTACTCTTCCCTTGCCAACCAGTCAAAGGACATTCATAACCAAATCAAAGACATTCCAAGGAGCAATTTTTGCTTCTGTGACCCCAAGCTGTGACACTCCATGACCCTCCCAACCTTTAGATCATAGGAAGAAGGAAAGTAGAGAGAACTTTATTCCAGATGATGGATGGGAGTCCGGGAGGGGCCTGGCAAGGCGCAGTCAGCTGCAGCGGGCCCCCAGGTGCAAGAAAGGTGAAAGAAGATGGGGTACGCCCAAGCACAGGTGCGTGGGGGTGCTGCTCTGCTCCCCAAAAGCAGAGAGCAATCACAGCTGGGCTTGGGGACCAGCCCATCTGTCGCCTGATGCCCGGGCCTATGACCCAGCTGCCCAGCTGCCCCTGGGAAGCCTGCACCACTGGTGTTCCACTTCCCAACCCCCTGCATGCAGCATCCAAGTTCTGCACCTGCAGCTGACAACTGGGTCCTTCATCCACCTTCAAGATTGTCCTCAACAATCCAGTGCCAGCCTGGGGTCCAGGGCTCTGCATCTGCCACTGCCATGCCCTCACACTGTAGGGGCGGCCGCCCGGCCCAGGAGCTCCAGGGGCACGAGGAATGGGTTCAGAGGGCAGACACCTGCTGCTTGCCAGTTCGATCTCAATGCACTTGGCACACTGTGCTCAGGGGACCCAGGCGAGGCCAGGCCGGGCTCCTCACGCACACTGGCATCAGTACCCTCGTTCTCAGCTCCGGGCCCAGGGCACCCACCAGAGGGGCTGGGCTCTGGGGCCATCAGGCGGTCATAGGTTTCGGTCAAGTACTCAACTAGGGCTGTGCAGGGGAGGCGGGGCAGCTCCTCCGGGAGTGACAGGAGCAGGTCAAGAACCACAGCTGACTCTGGTGACAAAGGAAAGGGACAGCAGTGAGTGGAGGGCATGACCTGGTGCCTGGGACCATTCATCATGCACTCCCTGCCCTCGCCATCCCTCTCACCAGCTCCAGAGAGCTCTGGGCCCTGGCCACTCCGGGAGGAGAAAGACAGGTACTTGTAGATTTTCTCGAAGTCCACGGTGAAGTCTCCCTCAGGGAGGAGGCCTGCCAGGGACTCAGCAGGTGCCTCAGGAGCAGAGCTTCGGGTCTCAGGGACGGGGCCAGAAACATTAGGGGCAGGCCCGGGGACCTCGGGGGCGGGGCCAGAAGCCTTAGGGACAGAACCAAAGGGCACTGGGGTAGGGACCACAGAGACATCAGGTGTAGGGCCAAAGGAGAGGTCACAGACATTAGGGGAGGGACCAGAGGCCACTAGGGTGGGTGTGGGGCCAGGAACCTCAGCGATAGGACCCGAGGCCTCAGGGGTGCGGTCCTCCTGCCCTCTGGCGGCGCTCAAGAGCAGTGTCTTTTCTCGGGCTTTTGTAGGCTTCGGGGGCTTGGAGCGCAGGAGACTGAGGGGTTCTGTGGCTGCAATGGTGAGCGCCTGGCAGACAAACAGGTACAGCCCTCAGGCAAAGAAAGTGCGCCCTCCCACTCTCACCAAATCCTCTGGACACCCTGTGATGGGCAGGCGGGGACACTAAGGCTCAAGGAGTCTAAGGGCTGGCTGGTTAGTTTTAGGGTCACAGAGCTGGCAAGAACCCGAGGACAATGTTGTTGTTTTTTTAGGATGTGGGATTTTGCAGTGGTGGGGTCCAAACCCGGGGCCTTGTGCACAATAGGCAAGTGCTCTACCACTGACAGACTCCCCCAGCCCACTTCGAGAACCCTCTCTCTCCTGGGGCCCCCCTGGCCTGCCCAGGGAGGGCTGTACCTGAGAGAAGGCTGCCGTCAGAGGTTCCTCCAGCGGGCCTGTTATCTTCTTGGCTAGATCCGTCCACACCTGGGTGAAGCCAGAGGGACACGGGCAGCCCGGGGTTCCCCCAAACCCTGGCCTCTGGGGGTCCCGACCCGCAGACCCCCTCCCTTCCCCTGCCCACTCGCCTCACCTCAATGGGGGCCAGGATCTGCGCCTGTGAGCGCCTTGGACCCTGAGGGCCACCTGCATGCACCCTCTGACTGGTCTCGCGGGCCACTCGGCCTTTGAGGTGCTGCAGGAAGTCGTGGATCTGGGGAGGAGAGTGGGAAGCCAGCTGTGAGCTCAGAGATGTGGGAGATAGACTGCAGGGTGTGACCCACTACCCAAAGAGGTATTGGCCAGACGCTTCGAACTAACCAGCTCATTTCCACTCCGCCCACTTCCTAAGTCTCTCTTTACTCACTCCCACCGGCCAGAAAGCACAGGGTCCGCAGCCCCAGAGCCTGTCACGCTCAGGTCGCCTCTCCCTGCCTTCCCCGCCCCCGCCCGGTACGACCCTAATCCTCAAGTCCGCCCAAGGCGGCCGACGTGGCTCCGCCCACCATGGCCCCGCCCACTCACATTCCCGACGTTGGTTGGTTCTAGGGGCCCCGCCCCAACCTCGCCCCCAGTGCACATAGCCGCGCCCACTCCTCGGCAGGCCCCGCCCCCAGCCTCTCTTCTGTGGTCGGACCCACAGCTCACCTCAGCCTCGCTCCGGCTCCACAGCTCCCTGGCCAACTCGGCTGCGCTGGGCTCCGGCTGGCCCCGCCGCGTCATCAGTAGTCGCAGTAGCTGGCGCTTCTCACGAAGGCTCCAGGGCACAGGGCCGGTTACCTCACCTAGATAGCGCGCCGGGGCCGACCGCCGCCGCTGCGGTGGCTTCATGCTGCTTTCAAGAGGCGCCGTTGGTCTCGCGCCGCTTCCCTGATAGGCGGAGCTACGGAAGCTGCCGAGGCCAGTAAGCACAGTGCGAAGGCAGAAGCAGAGGAGGGCGTGGCTTTCGCGCTTGTGCTTCTGCCTTTGCCTTTGTAGACAGAAAGGAGTCAGCTCCGTAGAAATAAAGGGGAGGAACTAGGGATATAGTTCATCCACATGGCGCCTGCCTGGCAAGCGCAGGGTCCCGAATTCAGATTCCTGATTTAAAAAAAAAAAAAAAAGAGGGGGGAAAAAGTAACAGGGAGACTGGCAGCGCTAGTGAAGCAGGGCGCATGAGACCCCCCCTCGGCCTGCGTTGTATCTCATTAATGAGCTGGAACTGACCTTCCATCTCTTGCTCAGCCCACATGCCCGGCTGTCTCATGAAAGTCTTACTGTGTGCTCTGCTTTAAAAAAAAAAAAAAATAGGGTCTCACAGCTCGGTAGTGATCCTGTTTCAGCCTCCCCAGTGCCGGAGGTGGGGCTAGCGCGGCATGTGGTGCCAGGGATTAAAGCCCTGTCCCTGTACTTGCCTTAAGCAAGTGCTCAGTCCACTGAGCTATTTCGCTGGCCCTTGTGTGCTCTGCTTTTTAAAGACAGATTTCCAGCCCTGGTCAGGAGCCTGAGCCCTGCGGTCACAGAGCCCTGGCGACCTTGGGCAAGTGATTTAACCTTGCCAAGTTGCAGGTTCCTCCTCTATAAAGGGGGTTGTGGTCTCCTGCCTGTGCACACAGCAGAGAGGAGCTCAGGCAGAAGGGATCTGTTTGCTTGGGTTGTTTAGACAGCGTCTCCCTTACACAGTTCTGTCTGGCTTTGATGCCACGTGTAGCCCAGGCTGGCCTCGAACTCATGGTGGTCCTCCTGCCTCCTGAATGCTGGGATTACAGGTGTGTACCACTATGCTAGGCAAGGAGGGATTTAAGGGACTACTAGATGAGGCAAGAAGACAGGAGTGTAGCAGTATCAGATCAGTGGGGACACCTGAGGACAGAGGGGCCTGAGGAAGGCAGGAAATGGTCATCAGAGAAGCCAGGCTTGTGGAAGGGGGATGAGGCAGGTTGGCTGGTGCAGGAGTGGGGAGAGGCAGGAAGGAAGGGAGTCACCTCTGGAGAAATAAAGGCGAGGCACTGCGGATGTCACTCATCCACACAGTGCCTGAGTTTGGATTCCTGGTTCCAAAGGAAAAAGAAGAAAAACAAAAAACAGACTGGCAGCACAAGTGAAGCAGACACCCCACACACACACATACACACACCAGGTCTTGAACTCACAACCTGGTGCTTATCAAGAAGGCACTATGCCCCTGAGCTATATCCCAGCCCCTAACTTTAAATTTAAAGGGGCAGGATTGGGCATCACTTTGGGACAAAATGCCGCTGAGCTATGGGCTAGCAGGCCATCCCCAAGGCCTAGCCCTCCAGCCCACACCTTTCCCAGCCCCAAGGTCCCCCACCTCATGCTCCCAGGAACTCTGCTGAGCATCCCCACCCATGCCATCACACACTGACTCCACCAGAACGTAGCGGGCTTAGTCCAGAGGTTTATTTTGAGCCCAGGTGAGATGGTGGAAAGGGAGGAAGGGGTTGTGTTCTCAGAGTGTGGCCTCCAAGGCAGTGAGCCCGGTCCTGGCCCGCCTGGTCTGAAGCCACGGCTTGGCTGCTGCATCTCAGTCCTGTGGGGGTTTGCCACTGCTGGGAAGGGAGGGGAGAGTAGGCAGGATTCTGCCTTCCCTGCCTTCCCAGCCTTCCGGGGGGGCGGGGAGCTTTCATCAGTCTATGCCAGGATGAGAGGGGGAAATGGGTCTTCAGATTCTCACCTAGCTAGTGCCTGGTTGAGGTTTAAAGCCTTATATCTGAGGCTGACCCTAGTCCCTGATTTCGAGTCCCACTAACCAAATATGACAGGTTTTTTGTTGTTTTGAGAGAGTGTCTCACTATGCAGTTCAGGCTGGCTTTGAACTCACTATGTAGCCCAGGCTGGCCTCAAACGCTTGGAAATTCTCCTGCTCAGCTTCCCAAGTACCACAGTCACAGGCCTGCAGCATCGCTCCTGGCTCTGTTTTGACCTTTGACAAGAACACTGACGGAGAGCCTCTATTTTTCTCCTCTCCAGGGGATTATAAGTGTCTAGTTGTAGGCTGTTAGGATTATGTGTGTAACATCATTCAGCACGTTCCTAGCATGCGGGTGAAGCTATAGAGTCCTCACCATCATCTGTGGCCTCAGCTTTTGCTCCAGACCACCCCGCGCCACCCCTTTCTTACCTGCCTCACTGGGGCCTCCGCGGCTGGGGACCGCTGGGCGAAGCCCTGGCCGGCTGGCTGGGGGGTCCGGGCGCTGGAAGGGAGTGTGGCTGTGATGGAGTGCTGCGCTGGGATCAGCGCGCCCCCTGCAGGTTACCTTGAGTCTGGTCTAGGGATGGGCAGTTCCAGCATGCTGGGATCGTAGCGACTCTGGGTCTACTTTGAGTCTACAGACTCCAGAACGCGAGGGGATGGACCCGGCAGGCAGAGGTCGGTACCTGAGTGCGCGCACACGAGGCCGAGCCCGGCAGTCAGCATAGCGCCCAGAACGAAGGCCGCCAGCACCAGCGCTACCACGGGGGCGGGCTCCAGGGCTGCGGGCGCAGGCGCGGGTGGCTCAGAGCGCACTGCCTTCCCCGGGAGGCTCTTGGGTGGCCCTGTGTGGGGCAGGGCAACGCTGAATCTGGACCCAGGATCCTGATGCCCACCCTGGCCCTAGGGCATCCTGGGAGGAGGACCAAGTGCGTACTGGGGGGCGGCTGCGGCACGGTGACCACGATGGGCAGTGTTAGCGTGTGCAGGTGGGGGCCGTCAGCGCCGAGGCTCTCGCCGCTGCCCGTGCATGCCTCATCCTGAGGCCAACACTGGAGGAAGGGGATGGCCGGGAGGTCACGGTCCAGCGATCCTGGGTCTGGTCTCCTGGGCTCCTAAGAGGCCTAAGTGCCCAGCTACCCACCGCAGCCAGGAGGCCACCATGGGAGTCCTGGAAATTTGGCTCCTTAAGAGTCCCTGAGTTCAGCCTATAAGTAACCAACTGGTACCCAGCCTGAGAGGACCTCAGAGGTCAGGCCATGGGCCGAAGGTCTGAGCCCAGCCTGGGTAACCTCCTTGGCAGGGTTAACAGGTCCGTGTCTCAGTGAGTCAGTTGATCAAAGGGCTGGGAAGGCCGCAAGGTAGGACCTGGGGTCCACTCCCCTCAAAAAAAGCCAGAGCCACTCAGTACCTAACCCATGAAGCCTCCATCCCAGGTGCCCCCAGACTGGCCCCTGGCATACTTCACCCACCCAACCTCCCAGCTGTGGAGCAACCTCAGAGCTCCACCCAAAGGGTCCTAGAGCCCTGGGCACGAGGGAATCCAGTCGTCGCTTTTCCTCCACCGAGGAATGCCATGGGTCGCTGAGGGAGCTAAGCACCTTGACCCCAGCCTGAGACTCGGTGTCTTCTCCCGCCCCCGAGACCCTTGTCTTGGGCCCCCAAATGGGAACCTCCTCCCTCCCGCTGCCAGAGAGTTAGGGCCCAGCCCCAGCTTGAACAGATGTCCGGCTCTGTGCTTGCGCACCCGCGACGGCGGTGGCTGCGGGGTCTGGGGTGAGGGCCTCTGGTGGGTTCCCCGGAGGCGGCGGCAGCGGCTCAGCTGACAGTGCAGGAACTGCACTGAGGCGTTGAAGACCGGGCGCAAGCGAAAACTGAATCGCACCAGGCGGGCACTGCCTGGGTTTGGCGGCAGCGGCGGCGGGAAGGTGACTGAAGTGTCGGCGGGGCATCCTCCGCGCAGCAGCACCAGGGCTGGCCCAGGCGCTGGGTGCGAGAACGGTGTCACCGAGCAGCGGTGCAGGGCCAGGCTCCAGCGCGGAGAGGGCCGGGCCAGGGCCGCCTGGGGGCAGGAGACAGGTCAGCCAGGCCTGTCCCTACCCCAGCCACCTCCACCGGGGACCCTGGCGCCGCACCTGCACGAACACTTGGCTGTCTGCCGGCACCTCAAGTGGCCCCCCGCGGCGCGGGAAGGCATCCTCAGCATCTGACAGCTCCAGATGAAACAGGGGTCTGCGTAGCCAGGGCCCAGGTGTCCCGGAAAACGGGGGCACTGGCGGTGTGGATAGGAGGAGTCTTAGAGGAGGACGCGCTCCCAAGGTCCTCTGGGAAACCCTTCCCCTCCCCCAGCTCCCCCCCCCCCCCCCCGCATTGGGATGAGGTTCTGGTGGCCGATTCATCCCCACTGGGTGGTGTCACCAGGCTGCGCCATCCAGCGACCCCCAGAGGTCCCAGCCAGGCCAGCAGCTGAGGCCAGGACGCACAGCTGTCCGCCCTGGCGCGGATCCTGCCTTTCCTGACCTTTTATTTCTCCACCCGCAGAGCAGGTGAGAGTCCTGGGGAGTAAGGAGTTGAGGAGCACGACATGGCGCACCAGTGAGGCACAATGGAACTAGAGCGCTCGCCTTCACCCAGGTCGGGCTCAAGAGATTTACTGTACTAGGCTTGGAGGCCACCTTGGTAAGGGGATGTGGGTGCTGGCATCAAGGGGACAGGAGTATGACAACCTAGAGGCTCTTCTGGGTACAACTGGAATCCAGCACACCCCAAGGTGCGGGGTTTTCAGTTCGTCAGGGACCATACTTCACTTCCAGATCGGGGCCGCAGCAATATCAGAGGTCAGGAGTCTTCCACGACCGCGTGTGCGCATGAGCAGGCCCTGAACCTCCCCCCCAGAGGTCAGTTTTCAAGAGGGACTCAGCTAGGGTCCTTGTCATACAGCATCTCCACATTCAGATCGGGAAACTATGCGTACAGGCGCCCTCATCCACACAGCCTTTGTCCCACGGCGGTTGCTGGGGACTCGAGGTACGTTCCCACCTGGAGTTGAGGCAGCGACCCCACCCTATCCCCAGTCCAGGTAGGGCAGACAGAGTAAATCTGACAAAGGAGGTTGAGGGTGGGAGCGCAGGCTCCCGTCTACATACCAAGGGGCCCAGCACAAGTCCCAGGCAGCAAGACCAGCAGGAACACGGTGCCCAACATGCTGCGCGGGCCGAGGTCGGAGTGCTGCGGGCAGCAGCAGGCACCTGCGTGGGCTGCACCCAGGTTCTGCAGGTGGGCAGGGAGCACTGGCCTTGGCGAGCCAGCTAGCCCAGGAAGCAGGGAGCGGGGGCGGAGGCGCTGACACGAGAGCTCTCACCCAAGGCCTCCAGGGATTACCGTGGCTCTCCAGGGGCACTTGAGACGCCTGGACAGGTGTCCCTAAGGAAGGTCTCATCACTATAAACACCCTGGGCAGCACCCAGGGCCGCCTCAGCTCTCCCTCTGGGCAATCCCCCACTCCTCCCTGCCAGGCTGAGGATGCACCACAGACTCGGACAAAAAGGGAGGGGCTTTATTCTCAAGCATCTACGGAGTTACAAACGAGGGCATCTTGTTTTAAAAAGGGACAGAGCAATACTGGCGGCGTGAGGGTCCATAGGCCAGCACACTGGGCCAGGCCACCTCAGGCCGCTGCCGACCCGTTGCCCTCTGCCTGGTCCAGAGGGATGGCTGGTGACAGGGGAGATCTTGGAAAGGAGGGAGGCAGAAGAGGGTCCCCCCAGGCTCCCATTTAACACTGAAGGGTGGGGGTTGGGCAGACACACTCACACCAAAGGAAATAAAGTTAAATAAAAAGGAAACCAGGCAGCCCAGCCTCAGGCCAGAGCTGGCCCTGGGACCAGCAGAGCAACCTTCCAGTGACCCTCCAAGGCCTTTCGCTGGGTCGACCCCACCCCCTCACAAAGGAGATGGGAGCAGAAGGTGGCTTCTCCAGGTAGAGAAGACGACCTTGATTACATTTTAAACATGCGGCATTGTGAATATAGTAGGAGTAACAGTAAGATAGGTAACAGGCCATAGTGTCATCTACGCCTATGTTGCTTCAGCTACATCCAGCAAGGTTCCTCACCTTTGGCGTTGGTTTTTGTGGTTTTATATATTTTTTTTTTGTTTTTTTTTGTTTTCTTGTCCTCTTGATTTGCATGCATTACCAACAAAAAAGAAACACACTCTTTCCTGCTCAGCCACAGTAGCAGGCCCCCTTGGGTGGACACTGGGTCCTTCCCGGGCAGGCTGGGGCTGGCAGCCCGCTCCAGGGAAACTGAAGGGCACTGGATCCACAGTGGGGGAAGCCACCTCATTCCCGTCCGCCCTGTCGCTATCACACATGCTCAGACCTACACACCTGCTCCCCTCAGCCCTCACCCACTTCCTCACCCCACCCTCACAATCTCCAAGTCCTTCCAGCCGCTTCCTCGCCACCTGCCATGCCACTCGCCCAGCTTCCCCAGAGCTCCCTGCACCTAGGCCCCCTTTCCCCGACCTGAGCGCTTCAGCTCACCCTGAGCTGCGCTGCACCCAGCCTTCAGCCCCAGGAGGCGGTGCCCTGGAGCCTCACCACCCTGGGCCTCTCAGGTGGGCAGCTGACAAGGAGCAGTGGCCCAGCCCCAACCCCTGTCCCCCAATGCCCGAGGGCAGCTGGTGGGCACCCCACCAAAAGCAGCTATACGTGACTTTGGTAAAAGTTTCTGAAGGTACCAACACACCCCAAGAGGACGAGCTCTCCTCTCCCCTCCCCAAAACACCCCACCAAGTAGGATACTATAATAAACTCCAAAAAAGACCCCCTGAGATCAAAGAGAAAAAGAGAGAAACCAGTCCCAGGCCAGCTACAGTCCAAGAGTGCCATTCTCTCCTGCCAAGGACTGGAGGAAACTGAGGCAGACCCTGGGCTCTGACAAGCGGCTAGGCTGGCTGAGCCCAGGCCTGGGCCAGGAGAATTGGGAAAGCCAGCCGCTGAAGGGAAGGCAGTGGGAGAGAGAGCGAGCGAGTGGGGGCAGGGGCACGGGGCAAGGGGGCCTCTCCTGGCAAGGGCCGCCCCAGCCCAGAGGTTACAACTGAATAAATAGTGAGTCTGCGGGCGGCCTGCTGTCTGCCGTTCACAGTGTCTGTCCAGGTAGCGCACGGCTGGCTGACCGGGAGCAGGAAGGGCTGAAGCCCGGCAGGCCTATGTGTCCACAGCTGGGGGCAGAGCATCGGGGTGGTGGACACCTCCCAACTTCTGTCCTCAGCCCTCGGTGGCCATCCAGGTCCTGGGGCTCCCCTGGCGGGCAGCTGGGAGGCCAGAGCAGGAAGAGGCCGGTGGCCATGCCCCTGGCCTGGTGGGGCTGGCCGCCGCCACACGGCTACCTGAAGAAGGGCAGGTGGGGCTGGCTCAGAACTCCGCTAGTCCGCGGGGACTCGGTCTTCGCCATGACGTCCTTGAACCAGGTCGCCACGTCCACCTCGAGTGTCTCATAGCGCTTGATGAAGCTGTGTTCCTGTGGGCCCGAAGGGAGCTTAGGATGAAGGGTGTCCCTTCCTGGCCTGTCCTCAGGCCTGGGGGGCTTCCCAAGTGGCACAGAGGGGCCCTGATACTCACAAGTAGCTTATTATACTTTGGTCTCTTCCTGTGATCTTTAGTAAGGCTGGAGAAAGAGGGAGGGAAGAGACGTAAGCAGGCATCTTCCACACTGTGCCGGCGTCCTCAGGCCCCATGCTGTGAGGGCCCCTGCCAGGCTGCATGATCCACAGCCTCCTGGCCTTGGGTGGCAAGGTGCAGACTTGGCTTGGCAGCTGAACTGAGATGTGAGGTCCCCACTGGGGCTCATGGTGGGCCCCTGTAGCTCTACCCCACTCACCCCAGCAGGACACACAGGGCCACAAGTGCGTGTGCACCTCTCAGGACTCGAGCAGCCCATCTGTGGCCCCCTGCTGGCCCCAGCCCACCGGGCTTTCCTGAGCAGAGGGCAGGCCGGCGGGTGCTCACCAGTCTCTAACGAAGGACTGGAAGTCCCCTGAGAAGCCCATGTGCCCGGGCAAGAGCGGGGGCTCCTCCTGCAGGACCTTGGTGAGGACCTCGAAGTCCGTCTTGCAGTTCTTGTAGGGAAACTGTCCTGTAGCCAGCTCCACCTGGGAGGGAGACGGGAGGGCTAGGCAGCGTGGGGAGGGCACTGGCCCTTCTCCGAACCACCCCACAGCCCACAAGGTCTTACTCTCAACTTACCAGAGAGATGCCGAGGCTCCACACATCAGCCCGGATGTCGTAGTCGGGCTTGGTTGGGTCTGGGGGGTCGATGCGCTCGGGCTGCCGGGGGAGCAGCGGATGCATGAGGGTAGGGGGAGCCTCCAGCCGCTGGCCCACCCACCAGGCGCGCCTGCCTGCTCACCGCCATGTAGGCTGCGCAGCCAGCGCTCCGGGTCTTAGCCTTGGAGTCCACCAGGCGGCCACTGATACCAAAGTCACAGAGCTTGATCTGGCCCCGCTCATCCAGCAGGATGTTAGAGGGCTTGACATCGCGGTGGATTACCCCGTGCTTCTCCTTCAGGTAGTACAACGCCTTCACGATCTGCGCAGCAGACAGGGAGGGCACCGTGACAGGGGCCCAGGCCTGGGGCCGCCCACCCGGCAGGGGAGCCCGGCTGCTCACCGCCACTGTCATCTTGCCCAGGATGCGCTCCGGCATGGGGCCCTGCATGCGCTTCTTAAGCTTCTCGGCGCACGTGCCCATGAGCTCCATGGCAATGAAGACATCCGTCTGCGGAGGGAGGGCAGAGGTGACAGAGGACCCACGGAGGGCGGGCGCCGAGGAGGAGGAGGAGGAGGAGGAGGAGGAGGAGGAGGAGGGACGACAGGGCAGATGGCCTGGGCCCGGGGCGGCTCACATTGGTGATGAAGGTCCCGAAGCACTGCACGATGTAGGGGCAGTCGTGGCTCTTGAGCACCACATCCAGGTCCATGAGAATGCGCTTGTTCTCCTCCTTGTTCCCCGAGCGCCGCATTTGCTGCAGAAGGGTCAACAGGAAGGATGTTCAGGGCCACAGGCCAGGGAACAGGGGCAGGGGCCGGCACATGGGGCCTCGGGTCACCTTGACGGCAATGATGTGGCCGGTCTTACGGAAGCGCATCTTCCACACCTGGCCGCAGGTACCGCTGCCCATCTCGCCAAGGTTCTCCAGGTCATTGATCTCTGCCTGGTAGCGCTGGGGGGAAAGCACGGGCTAAAAGGTCCCTGGGCTTCTGTGGCCCACAGCCCAGTCCCAGCCACCTGGCCCTCACCCCTCCAGGCGCCGAGCAGTGGTACCTGGCCCCCGATGGTCAGGTAGCCCGTCTGCTTCATGATCTCCTGTAGCTTCTGGTCAATCTCAATGCTACGAGACAGAGAGGTGGAGCCAGTGGAGGGGATCCTAAGCCTCCGGAGGGTGACCTGGAGGCCCACAGACCTCTCCATACACTCCTAGGGGCCAGCACAGCAGTGCTTCCCCACCTGTCCCTGATGATCGGCACCCAGCTCACCTCTCCATGCTGCGGGGTGTGAACAAGGTGGACGGGAGCCCCAGCATGTGGCGTGGCCGGGCGGGTGGCGTAGGGTGTTGCGGGGAACTCTCTGAGGATGGTGAGCGGCTGCCTCCATCATTGGCCAGGGGAAGCTGCAGGGCTAGGGGTTGAGAACCAGAGTGGTGGGGTGAACATCCGCTGGACTCAGCTCTGGGCCTAGCATCTGGGGGAGTGGGACTCCCACCCTCCACCCATATCCATCAGCCAGGCTGGCAAAGCCCCCTGCCCTGCTGCTAGGGTCTGCCTCCCACCCCAAGCCGTCCTTAGGGCTCCTCCTCCTGTCCTGCTGACCTGGAAGGAGATGGACTGGGCTGGGAGGGGAGGGATGGTCCCCAGAGGCTAAAGGCTTGTCCCAAGTTCACACTGGCAGAGAAACAAGGGGGGAGGGGGACCTGATGGGGGCTCTGGGTCAGGTGGCCTCCCTGGCTGTCCCTTTCCGGGAAGCAGGCCCTCAACCACAGTGCCCATACTGGCCCACGCCAGGGTAGGTGGACGCCTGCCAGGAGCAGCCTAGACCCAGGCCCTGCTGCCAGCACTGCACTTGGTGGCCAAACACAAGCAAGGACCACCCTGGGTACACATTAGATGTAGGACCCTGGCTTCCAGGTGCCTCGCCCATGTTCTGCGTCAGGCTTGGGGGAGCAGCCCTCTCGTCAGGTGGGCCCTGTGTGCACCTCTGAGTCAGGTTTGCAGAGCTGGGGCCTAGGGGCAGGGGCAGCAGGGTACAGCTCTGCCAGGGGTGGGCAGGACTGGGCAGGGAGTGGGTGCTAGGTCAGGCAGGGCTCAGTACTCTCCAGCGGCCTGCATGCAGACAGCTCGGACATGCTGCGGGTGGGTGGGCGGGTGGGCAGGCAGCAGGCACCTCAAGACAGGCAGGCAGCATTAGGGATGGGGGGCAGGAGACAGACAAACAAGAGCCAAGGCCTGGGGCCCAGACGCCCAGAGCAGTGTGCAAAGACAGGCCAGAGAGGGGCCTGGGACAGCAGAGCAGGTTCCCTGAGAAGTTCGGGGGATCCTTGGACCAGGGGCTGGTGTGGCTCCTGAGGGACTTGCCCTCTGTGGGTCCACTGTATCCAGGCCACGGGTGAGAAGCATCGCCAAGGGTCTGTACCCCAAGAGCCCGCCACTCTCCAGGGCTCTCTCCCTTCTCACCACACCTGTCCCTTCTCACCATACCCATCTCACCCTGTCTCACCACACATCTATAACTCCTGGAGACTTGGCCTGGGTGGGCTGCTGCCCTGGGACCAGAGAAGGCAAGCAGAGCCTGGCCCTGTGGCTAGAGGACAGCAGGTGTGGTGACACTCCCTGCACCTCTGCTCTGCTGTGGCCGAGTTGTCCCGGCACAGCTCCCTTGCAGGCTCGAGGGACCTGCTGTGCTCCTCACCCTCCTTCATCTGGACTCTCTAGGAACTGCTCAGCTCTTGTCCTGGCAGGGCAGGTACCCAGGCCCGCCCCTTTGTCACCAGACACATCCTATCAGTCTGTTCCCTGAACTGCCTCCTGGGCTGCTCCAGGCCTGCACAAAAAGCTGCTAGCCCCAGATACCACAGATGGTGGGGACCCAAGGGGGCTGGAGCAGGAAAACAATGGAGATAAACAAAGGTCCTGAAATCGGAGGTCACAGAGGTGGTGAAAGGCACATACCAGCTCAGGAGGGCAGGAAGAAAGTAAAAAGGTGACACAACAAAAGGTAAAAAGAAACGAATGGATGAATGAATGAATGAATGCGAGCCAGCATGGGGCTTGTGCCACCCACAGGAGCCTTGGAGCTGCAGCCACCAGCCCACCAGGCATGCACTCCTGCATGCAGGCCTGTGCACACACACAGGCAGGCAAAGCCAGGCCCTCCCCCTCCCCCTGCCATCACACAGACATACCCGTGCTCACGCGTGTACCCACACGGGAGTGGGTACACACAAACACCCTACCTTGCCACACAAAAACTACCTTCATGGCCAGACCTGTTCCCAACTGCCAAGACAGGCACTTCTCCCCGCCTAGGAACCCACAGGGCCCCGAAAGTCTGTTTCTAAAGCACGTCGCTGCCAGCACAGAGCCTCAGCAGGGTCGACCCAGGCCTCACGACCATTTCTCCTGGAGGCGTTCGGAGACCCACGGTGGGCCCCCCAGTGAGCAGAATGTGGTCTCTGTCCTCTATACAGGGATGTGCTCACTGTCCACCCAGGGCAGTGGCTTGGCCTCTTTGGTCACTGCTGTGCTCCCAGTGCTGAGAACAGGCAGGGAACACTCAGGCGTGACCCTCATCCAAGTGCTGCGACAGACTGAGTAGGCCTGCACCTCCCAGGCCCCACTGTCTCTGTTATACACACACACACACACACACACACACACACATCGATGCACACGCCCCCTCAGCAGGTGACAGACTCCCCATTCATTAGGGGCATCGATTCTCCTCTAGGGAATCCAAACGGAAGCCAAGGGAGGGTGGAGAGTTAAGAGAGAGGACACAGAGGAGACTGGAGCTGAGTCCACACTGCTCTCACGGAAAAAGGGACAGCAGACAGCACACACACAGAGCATGGGGAGGGAGGGCATTCTGCGGCCGGGGCAGCGGTTAGGTCAGTGGTGCAGACGTCCAAGCAGCGATGATAAAAAGGCTGGTACCTGCTCGCTGGGACGGGGCAGGAGCAGGGCTTAGAGTGATCACAATAACTGGATGGGAAAGGAAGAAAAAAAACAACACCACGATAAATCACAACAGAAATGGCTGGTTCGTCCAACAGAAAAGAAATCAAATCATAATGAGGAGGGGGGTAGGCATGAGACACCACATTGCAGAGATGGGTAGAAATCGACAGAGAAGGGAGGGCAGGGAGGACGGGATGGAGCTGAGACACAGATGCCTGTGGGGCTCCTGGGCCTGCCCACCTCGGCCCGCCAGCCCTCGAGGGCTCTGCATTTAGAGGATGCCAGGACCCAAGCTGTCCCAGGCTGAGGGGGGCAGCCCTGCAGAGCCTGGCTGGGACCATCCAGGTCTTGGTGGGCTACTATGCCCAGCAGCATCGGACAACAGCAGCTTCATCTCCAGCATTTCTCTGGGCCCATGTGAGACTCCCTGAAACTGACCCAAGTCACAAAAGGGGGAAACGGGAGTGAACAGGAACAGGGAGGTCAGGTGAGGTCACTAGAGAGTCCACAGAATGTCTAAATATGCGGGACTAGCCACGGGTTCACACCACAGGAAATACTAGGGTAGTTTTTGGGCCGAGAGATACAGAAAGGGTCATGGGGGGGCTGGTCACAGGGTCTGTGGGGAGAAGAACTGCATCACACTTCAGCTCTGAAAACTTGGGAACAGGGGTCTGTGGTGCACAACGAGGCAGCTATATGTAGTCACAGTGGTCCCTGGCCAGATGTGTATGAAGGGGGTGACAAGATGTCACCAGCTGTTGATCCAGGGTGACCAGATGTCAGGGAGGCAGGCACTAAGATGGGAAGACCAGCACAGAGGGGTATGGACGCTGGGGGTGGGCAGAGGGACAATAGATATACTCACACTGGCTTCAAGTGTCCTCGGGCTAAGTGCCGGTGGGAAAAAGGGAACAGTCACTAGGCTGGGAGGTGGGTGTGTATTGCTAGAGAGCTGCGCACCCCTCCACGATAGTACCCAAGCTACTCACAAGGGTATGAGATGGTCAGGACTATGACTGCGGAAGGGTCTATAAAGCGAAATCACAAGATCATTCCAAGCTGGGGAGATGGACCAACAGATATAGTGGAATCAGTCCAACGGGTCGGGTCGGGTAGGATGGAGTATGTGTGAGGTCATATACAGTTTTGTGACCCCCAGGTGTCTCCAGTGGAGGCGATGGCTGACAGTCACCGAGATGGAGAGAGTGGAGTCAGGAGGTCAAAAGGGATGTGGTTCTATTTGCGGGAAGCTGTCACGGTCACGGTGGCGTGAGGTCGTGAGTCCCGCTTAGCGCGGGTGACAAGCTCTCGCAATCGCAGCGACCAGGCGGGTCAATCCGTGGTGGGTCGTCCCCCGCGGCGGGGTGACAAGGCTCTGGAGCCTGGGGCTGTTAAGCACCTCCACGCCCGAGGGCCTCCCAGGAGCCCGCCGGCCCCACGCCCCCCGGGTCACCGTGACCCTCTCCCCCAGAGCCCACAGCTGCGAGAGGACTGGAAGAGCGGGAGCGCCCCGGAAGCGGGGGCGGGGCCTAGCGGCGGGGGCGGGGCCCGTTGCGGCGTGCGCCCCGCCCCGCCCGCCCCCTCCCCCACGCCGCCGTGCTTACTGGGCCTGGGCCGTTGGGGGCTGATATCCAGGTTGAGGTCGATCCTCCGCCGGGCCTCACGGTTCTCCTGCTTCAGCTTTGCTTCCAGGCGAGACAGCTTTTGCTCCAGGGAAGACGCCGCCATCTTCCCCGCCGCCGCTGCCACCGCGCACCGCCGGACCGCCCGTCAGTCCGGCAGACAAACACCGCACTGCGCCTGCGCTCGGGTGACCCCACCGAGCCTCCGTCTAGTCCCGCAAGGCGCATGCCCACGACGCACGCCCGCCCCGTCCGCGTGCGAATCTCCGCGCGTGCGTGCTTTGGTGCAGCTTGAGGGACGATGCCACCTAGAGTTCGCGGTTGGCAACGTGCAGTGCCTCCACAGTCCCCACACCTCCGTGGTGCGCATGCGTGGGTGACTGACCCTGCCACGGAGGGGCGCTGCGTGGAAACCCACGTACCTTAGAGTGGTGGTGCGCAGGCGCACAGACGGACCGACAGGGTCCCGCGCGCGCCTTCTGCTATGCAGGCACAACCCTTCCGCGGCATGTCATCTGAAGTCTCCAACTTGATGCATCCCCAGGTTTCTCTCGGTCTTCCTGGATGGTTTCACCCTGGCTTCCACACCTCGGATATTAAAATCCCTGTTACACTTAATTGCTGCCTTACCTCCCGCTGGCAGCGCGGTGCCGCCTCCTCACCATAATTGGGCACCCATGGGAATCCCTTTCTCTTTCACCCAGTCCAGGCAAGCTGAGCTGGTGGGAAAGAGGGCTTTGGGGATCCAGTGAAGTGATCCTGAGCTCCGTGATAGCGTGAAGGTCAAGGTCGTTGTGCCAGCCAGACCTGCGTGGGACATTAGGATGCGGCATCGCCATTGCTCCTACCCCAGAATATCAGCACAGCTCAAGGAATGCAGATTTCTTGTTTTGTTTTTGAGACAGGGTCTTGCTATGGAGCCCAGTAGGAGGCATTCGCAGAAGAAATCAGATTTTTTTTTTTTTTTTTTTTTTTTTTTTGTTAATGGGGATGGGGGATTTTAACCCTGGAAAAATAAATTTTTTTTTTTTTTTTTTTTTTTTTTGCGTTACTGGGTACTGGGGATTGAACTCAGGAGAAATCAGAATTTAATTTTATTTATTTATTTATTTTGCAGTACCAAGGATCGAACTCAGGACCTTGCACTTGCCAGGCAGGCACTTATGCCGCTGAGTTATATCCCCGACCCCATAATTATTTATTGAGCGCCCACTGCTGTATGTTCCCTCACACAGGGAACACCCAAAAGACAACAGCCCTGCACTGTCTCCAGAAAAACGTACTCTACGGGACAGGTGTTCTTAACCTGGAGTCAGCCAACCTTAGGAAGCCCATGGCTAGCCCTGTGGACCACCTGGAAGTGGTCTGCAGGTTTTGTGTGTATGGTGCATGAACATTTTACCGAAGGAGGAGGTGCCCAGCTTCCATCAGATTCTCAAAGTCTAAAGGGGCTCAGAATCTAGACTTTCAGGTACTCGTGCTCTTTAGGGCAGCCACTGCCATCATGTGGTCCTAAGACCCATCATGAGTTATTGGGCATGCTTATTTACAATCGGGTTCCTGGCCACCATCCAAAGCTCCTGAGTCAGTCTTTTAGGGGTGGGGTCGGATGTTTTGTTCTGCCCTCGCTCCTCAGTGGATTTCGGTGAACAGCCAATCATAAGTACAGGGATCTGCAGCAAACTACTTCTAAGTCAGAAAAAAGCATCCAAGTGGGGATGGAGGAGTGGGAACCCCTGTCCTTTCTGTCTGTGTCCTCTCCTTGGGAGAGAACCACATGTGGGCTGCTTGGTTGGTGGGATGTGGTCCCACCGCCATCCACAACACTAATGGAGCTGGAATGCCTGGAGGGCGGGCAGGCCAGCCAGCCAAAGACAGGTGTGGCTTTGATCTGAGGGTTCTATGGCTGTGTTAGTATTTCCACATAGTTCCACCCCAAATCCACAGCTTCCTGTCTCTCCCTGGACAAACCAGTCTCAGGATCTAGTCTGAACCCCACAAAGCTGACACATTCACTCCTCCTCTCCTGGTGGAGCCCCTTGGCGGGGTGGAAGCATCCGAAGTCCTCTTCTTCAGCCTGCTCCCCGACTTCATTCCTCCTCCATCCTCTCTCGAACTTCAGCGGGCAGCCCTTCGTAGAGGGTGTCCTCCACCACCAGCCCTGCCTTCTTCAGTCCTGGGCAGCTTCCCAGTTCATCTGGCAGCACCTCTAACCTGTTGCCCTTGAGCTCCAGGCGGCTGAGGGCCCTGAGGGCTGCCACAAGGGGTGAGAGGTGGCAGAGGTGGTTATAGCCCAGGAGCAATGTCCGAAGCTTGAGGCAGCAGAACAGCTCGTCTGGCAAGGCTTCAAGGGCATTGTAGGAGAGAGCCAGGTGCTGCAAGTTCTGGAGGAGGCCCACCTCGGGTGGCAGGGAATGCAGCCCGTTGTGGGACACGTCCAGCAGTCGGAGGCTGAAGCACAGGCCGAGCTGGCTGGGCAGCATCTCCAGCTTGTTATGGCTCAGGTAGAGCTGCTCAAGGCCCCTGAGCTTCCGCACATGCTCTGGGACATAGGCAATCTGGTTGTGCCACAGCCTGAGCGTGACCAGCTTCCGGCAGTGCTGGAAACTGAGGATCTCCTCAATGGACCGGAGGTGGTTGTCTTTGAGGTCAAGTTCTTGCAGTGCACCTAGACTAAAGATGGCATGGGGGATGCGCTCCAGCCCACAGGCTACCAGCTCCAGCTCCCGAAGGACTGCCAACTTCTTGAGGCTGTTGAGGGCAAGCAGGCGCGCCCCGTCATTGTGCAGGCTGAGCCGCTGCAGGTGCCCTGCCACGTCGGTCACGCTAGCTGGCACCTTCCCGGCATTGCTGCGCAGGGACAGCACTTTGAGCTGCTTCAGCTCCCGGAGGCTCTCGAGCGAAGCAGCCCGAGCCAGCTCTGGAGGAAAAAGCCCCTCTAGGTGCAGCTCCTCCAAGCCCCGAAGCCCAAACACCCAGAGGGGCACCTCACGGAGCTCCTCGCATTTGACCCGGATCACTTTCAGGCGGTCCCGTAGGAAGATCTGGGAAGAGAAGGGCAGCCTGGCCGGGGAATGCAGCAAGCTGAGCTCCTGAAGGTTCACGAGCTGCGACAGTCCTGGGGGGAAGGCGATATCACAGATGGCCTCCAGCCTGAGGGCCTCCACTTCGCTCAGCTCAAAGACAGTGTCAGGCAGTCCAGGCAGCATGCAGAGAGCCAGCTCCAGCCGGCCCTGAGAGTTGCGCTGCAGCTTCTGCCTCAGTTTCTCTGGTGTCCACTCATGGTTGAGGTTGAGCTGCTTCAGGCGGCTTTCGCTGACCTCGGAGAGGAAGACAGCGAAGCGCTTTGAGTAGAGGGAGTCATACTCATCAATGAGGTGCAGCATGAAGGCAAAGTCGTTCCTGACGTCGGGGATGTCGCTCATGCCCGTCTCCTCACGCACAGATCGGAAGGAGTACTCCTTGAGCGGCCGGTGGAACAGCCAGTAGAGCGTGTACAGGCAGGTGATCCCGTAGACGCACACGAAGGAGATGTAGCAGAAGGCCAGCTTGGAGAAGAGATGGGCTTTTGTGTGGTTACAGCAGAAGCTGGCATAGCCAGTGACCTCTGAGGTCTCCACCTTGCAGGCCACCAGGAAGCTGATCTTCTCCACGTAGATCAGGTTGTAGACCAGGATGGCCAAGAACTTGCATACTTTGAGTACCGTCTGCCGGATGTACATGGTGTAGAGGATGTCCCCCTCTTCCACGTGCACCCGGAACTTCTTGACCTTCTCAAACAGGGCTTTGGCTTGTTCACCCTCCTTCTTGTCCAGCAGGGTGACAGCTGGAGGCTCAGTGACCACCTTCTCGGGTTCTGCTAACACTTTTTCCTTCTCACCCTCACTTGCCTTCCCAGACCCGGTCCCTGCTGCAGCCACCGTGATTACTGTGGCCCGCCCAGTGGCTGGGCCTTTCTGGTTCTCTCCGGAGACCTCAGACAGGGCCCGAGTGGTCCACGGCGAGTCGAAACACTTGCCCAGGATGGAGATGAAGTGCTCAATCTTGGAGCTAGTGCCAGGGAACTTGAACCAGAAGCTGGTGCACACCATGAAGATGAGCGTGTGGATGACGACCAGGTAGGGGAAGTACTTGGCATACCAGTGCAGGGCTGTCTCATAGCACAGCTGGTTAATAAAGCTGTACTGCTGCAGGTCCAAGTTGTTCTTGAGGCCACTCAGCTCCCGGAGGCCCCCCATGTGTTCGGAGACCCCCCGAGGTAACAGCTGCTGGCATGGGGCCTCTGAGAAGTTCTCCCGGGGTTCATGACTGGGCAGACAGATGATCTTGTCCTGTGTCACCTGGTGATGGTAAGATGGTGTTATGGTTTGTGTATTAGATGGCAAAATCAGTGAGAGGCTGGGGAGCTGGGAAACCCCAACCTGATAGCTGGCAGCCGGCTGATTTGGGGAACAGTTGCTAAAAATTCAGCATCAGTCCTTGTCTGAAAATAGGAGTTGGGTCAAGTTGTACCTCCCACCCCCAAAGTTGTTGAAATCTCCACCTTGTGAATGTGGCCTTATTTGAAAATAGGGTCTTGGGTTAGGGTTATAGCTCAGTGGTGTAAAGTGCCTGCCGTCATGACAAGTGCAAGGTCCCGAATTCAATCGCCAGTACCGCAAAAATAAATAAATAGGAAAAAAGGGGTCTTTACAGAAGTAATTGGGTCAAGGTAAGGCCATTAGGATAGGCTCTAATCCTTTGGAACTGTCCTTACAAAGAGGGGACATTTAAGCCAGGGATGGTGGTACACATCTGTCTTCCCAGCTACTCAGGAGGCTGAGGTGGGAGGATGACAAGTTCAAGGCTAGCCTGGGCAATTTAGTGAGATCCTGTCTCAAAGAAAAAAATTAACAAAACCAAAAAAAGAGCTAGAGCTACCCACCCCATCCCCCAGCATGCTGAGACAGCAAATGAGACTGGGCACAGTGGCTTGCACCTGTAATCCCAGCGCTTGGGAGGCTGAAAACAGGAGGATCACTGAGTCTGATGTGTGCAATGAGGCCCTGTACTAAATACATTAAAAAAAAAAAAAAAAAAAAAAACATGCTATCTAGAAGACAGAACATCTGGAGTTGTCAGGAGTGCAGGAAAATCTTGTACAGCAAATAACCACTAGGAAGAGAGTATGCAATGTGTTAATTATTGAAACTGTCCTACCAGTTTGATTTGAAACTGTCTCATTGCTATTTGTCTCTCAATAAAATTATGGAAAAAAAAAAAAAAAGAGTGCAGGAGAAAGTTTTGAAAAGATTCTGCCCAGCAGGCCCGGGCTGCCTCCCACCCTGTCCAGGACACCGAAATCCCCAGCAAGAAAAAAAAAAAAATAGTAAGAAACACCATAGCGCTGCGGAGGACTCTGACGCCGCAGCTGCCAGCTGCCAGCGGTGGTGGGTGAGGGGCCGGAAGGGGGCTGGGAGTGGCCCAGCGGGGTTTGGCAGCCGCTGCCCTCGGGGATTCCGCAGGCTGGCCCCACCCCACGGCCCCACCCCTCACCTGCAGCGTGCAGCCGAAGACCCCGATCATGAGCATGGCCACCGTGAGGTACTCCGCCAGCACGTCCCACCAGGGCTTGAGCACCTTGAACGCAGGCTGCTGTTCCGTGAATTGCTTGAACTCGGCCACAGGGATCATCTTGTCTGTTGGAAGCAGTGAGAAGGGGATGCAGAGAGATCGCGAGGAATCTGCCAGTGTCTCTGCCTGGGGATCCCTGTCCACTTCTGGCCCAGCCACAGTCTGGCAGAACCTACAGTTTGTCCCCTTTTCCTCTTTAGCTCGAGCTTTGCCTGCCTGTCCCATGCTAGGCCTCACCTCTCCTGATCTTGCTTCCTCTCCTTCCTCCCGAGCCCCTGTCCCCACCTGTCTGCCCAACTGCCTGGAGCTCAGAGCACAGGAGAGGCATGGCAGCTCACTGTCCCTGTCCCTGGCTTCCCATGTGTCCTTTCAAAACCCAGGGATCTAGGGACCTGGGAGATGGTTCAGTAGAATAAGTGCTTCCCTGGCAAGCGCAAGGGCCTGAGTCCACCAAAAACAAAACAAAACAAAACAAAAATCAGGGATCTTCCCCCTGCTGCATCGCCAGAAGCCCCCAAACACCTACTCCAAGGTATCCCGATTTCTTTTCCAGGTGTCAACCCACGGGACCAGAGCCTGTCCCAGGACTCAGGACTTGGGGGGGGGGGTGTGCCCCCACCCCCTCCTTCAGGGGCACTCTGGGCACAACCTCCAACCGGAAAAGCCGGCTGGAGCGGGGCTGTGCTTTGGTTACCCAGGCCCCAGGGTTTAGGGCGTGGCCGTGCTGAAGGCTAGTAGCCCTGGGGGGTGTGACCAGGACACCTGAGTTTCCACCAGAGGGTTCTGGAGGCCAGAATCTGAGATCCACCTAGGCTTGGAGAGGGCATGGAGCGTTGGAATGTGAAGGGTGGAGCGTCTGCAAAAGGAAACCTCAGAGTGGCACCTACAGGCGGCTGGCACCACGTGAGGCTGCCAGACTCTTGGGCTGCAGCCCATTGCGTCCCAGGTTTCCCTTTTGATCAAGGTATTGTTACTGCAGCTACAGATGGGCTAAACCCAAGTCCCACAGGGAAGGCATGGCACTCTCAGGACATCAACTTCTGATCTTGGGCTGCTCATTCAGGCTGGAGAAAAGGGGGGGGGCATGGGCTACCCACCTCTGCCAGCTCCCAGGCTCCACCCTGCCTCATCCCTTGTCTCTTAGGCAGATTTCTAGGCGCCTCTTGGCCACACCTTGGTCACAGGCACAGGACCATATGGCCTGCCTGGCCTCTTCCACAGGAGGAAACCCCACCCTTCTGTCCTGAACCTCAACCAGCTGCTGTGACACTTCTGTGCCCCCATATCTGTCCCAGTGTTTCCCAGAGACATAGGGGAGACTCCTGAGTCCGGACAAGGTAGGCACGTGGGCCATTCTGCATAGCACAGACCTTGCTCACCAGGCTAAGCCTGAAGTCCACATAACTGTACCCCTCAGCCCCTCAAGGCTGGCGTCTCAATACGGGTGTCTGTAGTCAAGGAGCACCCAGGATCCAGCATCTCTTATGGGATACCTCATGGTCCCCCCCTGCTCACTGCTACACATAAAGCCAAGTAACAATGAGCTTGGCCTCCTTGCCAGCCAGTGTCTAATCTGGTAGAAAAAGCCTACGACAGCCCAGCTCAGGGAATGAGCACACATGACAACCAAATGGGACTGGGGGAGGGGGGGAAGCACGACAACATGGCTTTGGGCGCATGCGCAAGGGTGCCGGTGCAAACATGCACAGAGCAGAGGGAAGGGGGTGTGTGTGTAACATCTGCTTTGAGTTCCAGCTGCGCAGGGCGGCCTTGATGAAACATTTTGGCCCACTGCTCTGTTCCTTTAACTTTGAAGGGGCACTGTAGATTTCTTTTAACCAAAAAACAGTAAGCCAGGGCTGAGTGCAGTGGTAAACCCTCCGATCTCAGCTATTCAGGAGGCTGAGGCAGGAGGATCGTGAGTTTAAGGCAATTTGAGACTGGAGTGTTCGCCTAGCATGCAGGAGGCTCTGGGTTGAAGCCTCAGCGATCCAAAAGGAAAAAAAGCAGTACTGTGGGGGACAGCAAAAACATCACACAGACAAGCTGGAAGCAACTTCTTTGGACCCACCTCCTAATGGTCTAACCTCCACCACCCACCTGCATGGCCCCAGGGACGCAGTCCCAGGAAGGAGGTCCCATAAAGACAGCCGAAGGCTCGCGGGGGAAGGTGTATGTATACACATAGAGCCAGGGGAGGACATGGGGGACTATCATTACTGTCTCCATGACTCAAATGTGATCGTCCAAACCGACCATTAAATTTCCACCGACTTGGAGCTGCCCCCACCCCGTGTCTGAGCAGAACTGGTGGCGGGGCTCTGAGAAAGGGACATCCAAGACTGGGCAGGGGCGGGCAACAATGGACACCAGGCTCAGTGTGGTGCTGGGTGCTCGCCACGCCGCGGCTCCCATTTTGGGAGCCTGGGGCATTGGGGCTCTTGTTTTCCAGACTTGAGGGCACAGGCATAACTTACATGTGGTACAGTTCCAGGTGGCATTTGAGCCCAGACTGTCTACCCTTCACTTCCTGTCTGTCTGGTGCCATCCACTCTGGTCTGTGTAGGAAAAGCTCTTCTTACTGTTACAGCATCTTTGCTTTTTTTTTTTTTTTTGAGACAGGCTTTCACTATGTAGTTTGGCCTGGCCTTGAACTCACTATGTAGCCCAGACTGGTCTTGAACTCCTGCGGATCCTCCTGCCTCAGCCTCCTGAGTGCTGGGATCAAGGTGTGCTTGAAGTGTAGTGTCTTTGCAGAAGAACCTGGGAGGGGTGTTCCAGAAGGCCAGGCTGAGGGGCCCTGTTAACCTAGGACCACACGCCTCCCCCATCTACGCTTCACCTCCACTTCGCTCTCAGGCTGGCATCAAGCTGTTTGCCTCCCAAGACATGGCAGACCAGTTCCTGCTTAGGCGGAGGTGGAGGGCGATTCTGGCCCAGTCTCCTCCTCACCCACAGCCCATCACCCACCCACGGCCTGCATGCTAAAGGTGCAGCAAGAAGTAGCCAAGTTTTTCAGCCTCAAATCAAAGTCCAAGCCTTGCTTTTTCCACAACTGGGAAACTGAGGCACGGGGCACGGGGAGGGTGGCCCCTGACGCACAGATCTTGGCCAGGCCGCCACTTTTCCAAGCTGCCCCTGCCTGAACTCCGGAGTCTAGAAGTTCACGCACAGCGGGATTCCGAGGGCGGGGTCCGAGGGTTTGGGGTGCTCACCATGAGAAGTCGGTGCGGTTTTCCCAGCCCAGGACGGGCAGCGAAGTCGGGATACCCAGCACGGACCTCTGCCGTTTGCCGGCTCTCTCTCCCGGCGCAGGTGCCCCTTAGGCGGGGCCTGTTTGTGCACCCCTGTCCCCACCCCCAGCTCCCGTGTGTCCGGGACAGTCGCCCAGCCAGTGCCAGGCGCACCTGAGCCATCCTCCTCCGGGCCGTACCCGGCTCCAGCCAGACCCCCATCTAGCCGGCCCGTCCCCGCGGGTGGGGAGCCCCTACTCACCGCAGCGGGGTGGATGTTGAGTCAAGTTCCTGTGTCCCGGGGTATGGAGCGGCCGGGACTCCCGGAGAGCTCCAGGGCGGGCGCGGGCCGGAGAGGGTGACTCAGGGTGGGCGGGGCAGGACTGCGGAGCCGCTCCGCCCCAAGGCCTTGCGGACGCCCGCCCCGCCTCGCCCCCGCGCTCCCAGGTGGAAACGCCCCCTCCTCCTGGCGCGCAGGCAGGGGCCTAAGCCCGGCTGCGGAGCCGCGAGCAAGGGGGTGGGGACGCGGAGGAGCGGGAGTGCGGGGCTCCCACAGCTACCTGAGCGCAGCTTTGGAGCGGCGTCGGGAGCGCGTGGAAGCCTTCCTCGCTCCCTAAGGCGCCGCCACCTGGCCTCCAAGCCCAGTCGAAGAACAGGTGACCAGGATCTCGTGTGGGGTGAGGAAAGGGCTTCCTGTCTCCTGTGCTGGCCTTAGGGCTCCGGTGGAGTGCTGGCCCGAGTGTCCCCGCCGGCCTGCCCCGAGCAGGTGGCTTCCAGGTCTGGATGTTCATCACCTAGGACTGGGCTGGCTCACAGAGCTAAGAGGCATTCATGTCCACCTGTAGGCAATTGGATTTGAACTTTTAAAAGTTTTGGTGGTACTGGGGAACCCAGAGCTATCGCCAGTCCTTTTTATTTTTTATGGATAAAGTCTTGGTAAGTTGCTCACACAGGATTCAAACTAGCAACCCTCCTGCCTCAGTCTCCCAAAAGTGTTGGGATTACAGGTGTGTGCCACTACCCCTCTTCATAGGTTTGAATCTACCTATGGCCTGAAAATCTCTCACTAATGGAAGAAGTAGATAAGAGAGTGACCCTCCCATCCTGGGGGAAAGAAATTGCTCCCAGCTGTGAGACTGGACAGTTTTAGGACTGAGGAATCCCTTAAACCAAGACTTTTTCTTCAGGCAGTCCAAAAACACACTTTCAAATTATTTGTCTTTTCTTCTTTTTCTTTTTCTTTTTTGAGAGAGTATTCACTGCATAGTTCAGACTGGCCTTGAACTCACTGTGTAGCCCACGATGGGCTCAAACTGGTAGTGATCCTTCTGCCTTAGCCTCTCCTGAGTGTTAAGGATTCAGGATTTAACTTGAGTGTGTATAATACGTGTGTGTGTGTGTGTGTGTGTGTGTGTGTTCGTGTTCGGTCCAGGGCTGAGAATCCAATTCCCTAGGCAAGTGCCACACCCCCCAGCCTTAGAGTTTCTGTTCTACACAGACATCAGTCCCATGAACAAAACAAGGAACACAATGATGTCAGTTTGGGACAAACTGCTGTGGCTACAATAAATCCAGGTAGTAGCCAGCAAAAAGACATTTTTTCTTTCTTCCCAGTGGGTCCTGGGGATCCATTCCCTGGTGGTCTGCTTGCAATCACATACTGCAGAGAGCATCTGGATACCCGTCTCTTCTACTGTCACAAGAGTCTGACTAGGGAGACTACAACAGCCCCCGGTTGGGTTGCCTGTCTCTTTCAGCATCTGGCATCCTCAGCCCGTGGAACGAGTGCTTGGCATGTGGCAGCCAGTGAATAGGGGAGGGGTGGCCCATGGGTGCCATCGAGTTTGGGCTCTTCAGAACTTAGGCCCAAGGGGGGGGAATTGGATGCAGGTGAACCTGGGAGGTGGTGGGAGGGAAGGAGGAAGTGATACTGGGAGGAGGAGGACAAGGAAGGCAGTTTATTGTTAGTGAAGGGACAGGGCAGTGCTATGGGCGGTCCGGGCTCCATTCTCCTGGGGATCTCTGGGTGTGGATGAAAAGGGCGCCTTCGATTGTCCCATCCAAGGGGCATGGAGGTGTTGTCCACCAGCCTGGCTGTCATTTTCAGAGGCTGAATGGAGAAGGGGTGCTATGCCCTGTATGTGGGTGCTTCTAGAGCAGGGGTAGTAGGACTGTCTTGGGTGCATCTTAGTTACTTTTTTTGTTGATGGGATAAAATACCTGACACCCAAGGTTAAGGGGGGAAAGGTTTATTTAGCTAACAGTTTGTAGAGGTTTCAGTCCCTAATTGGCTGCTCCAAGGCAGGGCGGCGCATGGCATAGAACAGCTCCTGGCACAGCAGATAGCAAAATCAACCAGGGAGTGAGAGGCAAGCCTCTTTCTGTCCCTTGTACTGTATCCAGGCTACCCACCGTTAATCCCAGCATTGGGCCATGAATCAATCACAAACTCTAGGTTCAGCCACCCCATGACTGTGTGAGACTTTAGGGGGACCTCTAGACAGAAACCATGGCCCCTGCCCCCCAAAGATTCATACATTCCTTTATACAAAAGGCATTTAGTCCATCTCAAAGAGTTGCCAAAGTCCTAACAGGTTCCGCATTGCTGAAATACCCAAGCTCCAACTCCCTGAGATGTAAGGCAAACTCTTAGCTGTGATCCCCTGTATCAGTGAAAAGAAAATTAAATATTTCCAACAGGCCATGGCACAAGATAGACATTTCCGTTCCAAAACTTACAAATAGGGAGATACAAAGGAATGGACCAAACAAAATCCAAATTCCCCTTCCTTTTCCGTGAGCAGCATCTGAAGCAATCGGTAGCAAGATGTGACCCCCAAGGGCTTGGGCGCTCTGCCCCTATGGCGCTGCTGGTGGTTCTAACTCCCGCGGTTTCCCTCTTGGGCCCACTCTGCTCTGCTCCCTCCTTGCAGTTTTCCTCAGATGATACATGTTCTTGGCTCCTCCAAACTTCTGGGGTCTCCACCGCACCTTTGGCTTCACATTCACAGCTTCACACACTGCCCTCAGGGGCACACTGCTGGCCTCTGAGCCGCTGTCGTCGTCATTGTAGTCGTCGTCGTCGTCGTCGTCGTCGTCGTCGTCTTCTTCTTCTTCTTCTTCTTCTTCTTCTTCTTCTTCTTCTTCTTCTTCTTCCTTCCTTCCTTCCTTCCTTCCTTCCTTCCTCCTCCTCCTCCTCTTCTTCTTCATCTTCCTCCTCCTCCCCCCCTTCCTCCCTCCTCCTCCTCCTCCTCC
>NW_004524790.1:1293456-1362007 GCF_000260255.1 Octodon degus
TGGTGCTGGGGGATTGAACCGTGGTCCCTGTGCTTTGCTCAGCTTAGCTTGTTCTAAGTAGGTGCTTTAGACCACTGAGCCATCTCACCAGCCCCCTCCATTGCCATTTAGATTGACCTCTTTTTTTTTTTTTTGCGGAGCCGGGGATTAAACTCAGGCCCTTGCACTTGCCAGGGAAAAGCTTATTCCACTGAGCCATCTCCCCGGCCCCTGGCCTCTTTACTTTTGATTCTTAACATAAATCTGCCTAAAAGTCCCCAAAAGCAGCCACGTCACAGCCTCAACATTAGACTACCTTGAAATTTCTTCTGCCAGATTAGCATGCCTCCTTTAATCTCAGTCTCAGGCAAATTCTCTGGACATGCAGACAAACTTTCTGCCAAGCCACGGCACACATCACCTGGAATCCATCAGCCAGTGCAGTCCTCTCCAGCAGGAACCTCCTGGCCTGGCCTTTACCAGCAGGATTTCTACCAGCCTTCTGATAGAAGATCTGCCCAGACTCTCCCATACAGTACAGCTTAAATTCCAACTCTACTTTTTCAGCTAGAATCTCCAAATCTTTCCAAACTCTTCTCACATGTGTTTCCAAAGGCTCCTGAACCACAGAGTTAGGTATAGTCACAACAACCACCCCATTCCTGGTGCCAAATTCTTAGTCATAAATCTGAAATTGAGATTTTCTTTTTCTTTCTTTCTTTCTTTTTTTTTCTTTTATTTTTTTTTTTGCATTTTAGGGAGAGGTCTACAGGATGTTCTGAGTCTCACTACTAGATCAGACTCATAGTGATTTGCCTGTTTACAGTCTCCCAAGAGCTGGATTACAGGCACGTGCCACCACGACCCGTCTCTAAAATTGAGATTTTTTTCTTTTTGGCAGAAGCAGGGATTGAACTCAGGCCCTTGCACTTGCCAGGGAAGCACTTATTCTATTGAGCCATCTCCCCAGCCCTAAAATTGAGATTTCTGAATCATATGATAGTTCTATTTATGGGCCAGCAAGATAGCTCAGTAGTCTAAAGCACCTGCCTAGGCAAGCTTAGACAAGAGCAGGGACAGTGATTCAATCCCCGGCACTACATGCCATACTCTCCCCCAGGGAGAGCTGAATCAGCCATAAAAAGAAGAAAAAAAGAGGAGGAGGAGGAGGAGGAAGAAGAAGAAGAAAGAAGAAAGAAGAAAGAAGAAAGAAGAAAGAAGAAGAAGAAGAAGAAAAAGAAAAAGAAAGAAAGAAAGAAAGAAAGAAAGACTGACTTCTATTTAATTTTCTTGAGGAACTGCTGTACTATCTTTCTAACCAGTCACACCATTTTACATCCCCACCAACAGTGCCCAAAAGTTCTAGCTTTCCACATTATCACTAATATTTATTCTCTCTCTCTCTCTCTCTCTTTTTTTTTTTTTTTCAGAACTGGGGATTGAACTCAGGCCCTTGTGCTTGCCAGGCAGGCTCTTATTCTACTGAGCTATCTCCCCGGCCCCTACTAATATTTATTAATACTCTGCTTCTAAGATTTTGTGTCTGTGAGGTTCAGAAATGTACTGCTAAGTACCAAATTGTCATGAAACTTAGCAACTTAGAACAGTGAGCATTTATTGTCTCGTACAATTTCTGAGGGTAATGAACCTAAGAGTTGTTCTACTGGGTGGTTCATTGAACCTCCCTTCCCTCCCAGCCCCAAACAAGGAATCATTTGCTTTCTGTCACTATATATCTGGGGAGATGGCTCAGTAGAATAAGCGCTTGCCTGGCAAGCACAAGGGCCTGAGTTCAATCCCTGGTTCTGCCAAAAAACAAAAACAAAAAACCTGTGTCACTGTACATCAGCTTGGATTTTCTATAATTTTATATAGGGGAACTATATAATGCATACTTTATGTGTACTTTCTTGTGTTGAGCATTTTTTGTCTTTTTCTTTTGAGGCAAGATTTTGTTATACTGTTCAGGCTGGCCTTGAATTCACTATGTAGTGAAGGCTGACTTTAAGCTCACAACAATCCTGCTTCCACCTCCTGAGTGCTGGGATTACAGGCATACACCACCACTCCCAGTCTCAGCATGCATTTGAAATTAATCTTCCTTGCCCTCTCCTTCTCTCTCTGGCAACAATGAAGTCTTTCTATGTAGCCCAGGCTGGCCTTGAACTGTTTATGTAGCCCAGTCTGTTCTTTTTTTTTTTTTTTAGTGAGCAGAAAATATTTATTGAGGGAAAGAAAGCTCCTGTCCAAGAGATGGACAGGAGGGACCAGAGCAGGTAGTCCTCTCCCAGTTTGTTCTTAAACTTATGATCCTCCTACATCAGCCTCCCAAGTGCTGGGGTTATAGGTGAGCGCCACCATGCCTGGGTGAAATTTTATTTTTATTTATTTATTTGTGGTACCAGGGATTGAACTCAGGATGTTGCACTTGCCAGGCAAGTGCTTATTCTACTGAACTATCTCCCCAGCCCTCTGGGTAAAATTTTATAAAAAATATTGTTATAGACTTCTAGGGTCAATTAAGACTCAGGACATATGAGAACCTGTACTGTAAGGTCATGTAACTCTGTAGTGTCCCAAATTTTCTGATCAAGGAGATTATGGGGCCAAAGAGGAAAGTGATAGATGATGTAGAGTGTGCCTAAGGAGAGTCACATGGAGAGAAAACATTCTCTCAGGCTTTCACAGAGAGCACATTGGCCAAGCAATGGCCATGACTCATCCACATGGCTGACACTGACAAAGGTTCTACAATCCGAGGTACAGGATCTCAGGATAAATCCTGAGGGGATTTCACTGACCTTATCAGACCCAAAAGCTACAACTCTTGTTGCATAGGTCCTGCTTTACCTTGGTCTTAAGCATCCAGCAGAAAAGTATAAAAACGAAATATAAGAAGTAAAGCCATGGTGTTATGTTGAGCTGTAGGGGACTCAGGTCAACAATTTCTGACATTGCCAGTCAAGCGGAAGACCCAATACTATTATGGGCTACTGGACTCTTTTAGAATATTTTGCTGAGTTTACACACCTATAATATTCAAATAACGGAACTTAACAAAAAAAGGGGATTCAGATGAATGTCCATTTTGTATCTGTGTATTCAAAGTGGTTAGGATAGATATACAGTTACATTCTCTTAATGAATAGAGGGATTTGTTCTAATAGTGTTTGTAAAGAGGATATCATGTCTGCATCTTGTACAGCAATTAACCACTAGGAAGAATGTATGCAACGTGTGAATTATTGAAACTGTCCTACCGATTTGATTTGAAACTGTCTCATTACTATTTGTTTATCAATAAAATTATGGGAAAGATATTGTTATAATTTATGTCTGGATGTCCCGCCAAAGCCTCACACAATCATGGAGGATGGCCTTTTCAGAGATAGCTAGATATGGAGTTTGTGATTGATTCATGGTCCAATGCTGGGCTTATGGGTGTAAGGGCTACATGTGCCCTAGGTGGTAGCCTGCATACTACATAAGGGCCAGAGCGAGGCCTGTTCTCTCCCTGTCTCTCATATTGGTTTTGCTGTGTTCTGCCACATGAAGGGTTGCCCCTTTATAATGTGCCAACCTCAGAGCCAGCAGATTATGGACTGAACCTTCTAGAAGGTCAGACCTCTGAGGCAGGGCTGGACCCATAAGGGAGGCAAGCCAAAAGGTGAAAGCCCACTGCAGCTGTGGCCAGAGCCTCGTCACATGGAGCCCAAGCCTCACAGTAACAACAGAAGCACTAGACCTACATACTCTGTGTGTGTGTGTGGGGGGGATAAGGGCCAATGCCTGGTCTAGATAGACATCTGTCACCCCAGGGGCAACCAAGACCCCAGATCCTCGCCTACCTGAGAAGTTCTCTGGTCTTCCATGCCCACTGCCTACGTGGCTTCCGTCTCTGTTGGATCCGTATGACATAAGCAGCTACACTCAGAATCTCATTTGCTGATCATAGCTATAGCCCATATTGTACCCATGTGGGCATTGCTTGATGAAACTTCCCTAAAGAGTGGTGTCCCTGGGCACCCATTCAGACCCTTCCTGATCCTCTGACAGGAGCTTTCTACCTTTCAGTCAAGATTACCTACTCTTTTTTTCTTTTTTTGGTGGTACTGGAAATTGAACTCAGGACCTTGTGCTTGCCAGGCAAGTGCTTATTCTACTGAGCTATCTCCCTGGCCCCTACATTTCCTACTCTTAACCTCCATTGTTCCTACAATTCATGCTTTGATTTTTAGAGGACACAAGCTCAGCATCTCAGACATCTAATGGGTTGGGAGATACAATATTTCTCTTACATCCTATTTGGAGGTCCTGATGTCATCTCTTCAACAGTGCCGTGGAGCCCCAGGAGGGGTAGTCTTGGAGTGCGTGAGTATGCTGTTGCTTTTTATTGTTGAGTGTCGTTCCATTGCAAGACATCATTTGTTTGCATTGTCTAGCCCCATTTTGTTTGTTATTTTATTTATTTTTTAATTTATGTATTTGGTACAGGGTCTCACTACGCAGCTCGGACTCATAGTGATCGTCCTGTTTTCAGCCTCCCAAGAACTGGGATTGCAGGCGTGCGCCACCACATCTGGACTTGGTAGCCCACTCAGGTGCCTGGGGGTGGGGTTGGCACAGCATGTGGTGCTGGCGATCGAACTCCAGTCTCTGTGCTTGCCTCAGCATGCACTTAGTCCACCCATTTTGTTTGAGATGAAGTCTTCGTAATGCTCAGAGTGGCTGGAACCTTTAGGCTCGTGTGATCTTGCTGTATCAGCCTTCCGAGCAGCAGGGATACGGGCATGTGCCGTCTCCCCTGGCTTTGTGTCCCTGTGGGTGGACACTGGGGAGTGACTTTAAAGAAGGCAGGGGCCAGGTCCTAGCTAAATGCAGGGTGAGTTCAGTGCAGCCTTGGGATCCTTGGAGGACCCCTTCCACCATAATCAGAAGGCAGCCAGTCAGGAAGGGGTGGGGGATGGGTGAGCAGGTAGGCAGGGCAGTGTGAAGACATCAGACTATCAGAGGCATGAGTTCCTCGGCCTAGATGCCCAGAGGAAGTAGAAGCACAGACAAGGCTTTTTTTTTTTTTTAATATATTTTTTATTTTTTGAGGTATGGGGGATTGAACTCAGGACCTTGCACTTGCCAGACAAGCGCTTCTTCTACTGAACTATCTCCCCAGCCCTTCACAGAGAAGGCTTTAATGGGTATCCTGTTCCAGCACTGACAAAGGGCAGCTCAGGCCAGCATTTTTCAAACACAAGGAAAAATACTTGTGCCAAAATGTCCAGTCCAAGTCCTGCATGTACAGAAAGGAGTCTGATTGGCAGAGAGTGTCTGGTCAGTGTCTGGGCTCCGCTGCAGGCAGCTCTCTGCTCAGAGAGGCAGGCTTCTAGGAGGCTGATCCTGGCTTGGCTCCTAGGCAGTGTAGGATGAAAGTGGGATGTTTGTAGCTACTGTATTTTTAGCTCTGGGTTATGTGTCAGCCCTGGGCCCCCATTTGTGTTCTTGTTTGGCTTGGCTCTAAAAGCAAGGGGTGAAAAGAATGGTGGCCGGGCACGGTGGTGCGTGTCTGTCATCCCAGCACTCGGGAGGCTGAGACAGGAGGATAGCTGTGAGTCTGAGGCCAGCATGGGCCACAGAGTGTGCTCAAGGCCAGCCTGAACTGCATAGTGTCTCAAAAAGGAAAACAAGGGGGGCCAGGGAGAAGGCTCAGTAGGATAAGCGCTTGACTGGTAAATGCAAGGATCTGAGTTCAATCCCCGGTTCCGCAAAAAAAAAAAAAAAAAAAAAAAAAAAAAAAAGAAAAAGAAAAACAAACAACAGAATAGTTCCCGCAGGGCCCCATTCACAGCATTTGATAATTTTATTACATTTTGGGTGGTCCCTGAGTCTCTCAGTAGCTAAAGCAGGTGACAGTCAGTTGGTCTGTGTGGGAGCTGAGGCCCAGAGATCCAGCCAGGAGGCGGGGGTGGGGCATTCAGTTGAGGTCGCCGTCATCCTTCTTCTGTTTCTGGAAGCAGAAGTGGGCACCAGTCTAGAATGGAGGACTCTCAGGCTCCTGCTTCTAGTCACATTTCAGTCAGGAAGCCCTCTGAGCTCCAGGAGGAAACAGATTGCTCATGCATGTGTGTGTCCATGTGTGTGCTTAGGGGCCAGGGCCAGGGCCAGGGAGCTGGTTTTGGGGCAAGGGTGGAGGGCGGCTGAGTGCAGAGTGAGGAGACACTGTGGCAGAAGGCACACGGAGGGGCCTTGCGGACAGAGGCCCCAAGTCCAGATCTTCAGGCACAAGGAGAGGCTCCTCGAGATCCGCTCCTAGCCAGTGCGGTGGCGCATGCCTGTCATCCCAGCACACGGAAGGCTGAGGCAGAAGGATCGCTGTGAGTTGAGACCAGCTTGGGCTACAAAGTGAGCTCAAGGCCAGCCTCAACTGCCATGTGGCCCAGGTCAGAGAAAAATTCAGAGATGTCCTCCACTTCATTGTAATGACTTGGGATGGAGGAGAGGCACAGGAGTTCACCAGGGAACTGCTAAATCCAGAACAACAAAGCCACATTCTGAAATGTATGTTCAAACGTTAAGCCCGGTGAGGTGGCACAGCCCTGTAATCCAGCATTGAGGAGGCTGAGGCAAGGAAAAATCTCCTTAAAACTTAAGGCCAGCTACACAGTGAATTCAAAGCCAGCCTGAACTACATAATGTTACCTGTCACACCACCACCACCAGCCACCTAAAAGCTTCAGTCACATCCTGTGGCTGCCCATTAGGTGCCACTGTACGCTGCACACCAGCCAACTGATCCCAAAACAACAAGGCTTTTCCTGGCCAATTGCCCCTCTATCCTAAAGCTCTGGCTTCCAAAAGCACCTCCATCTTTTACCTGTAGCCATGTGAGATCAATTTAGAGCCTGCCTTACCCAAGTTTTTAAATAAAACTGTTTTTAGTTCTAGGTCCACAGGACATATCTTCAGGGCTCTGTCCTTGCTTCTAGAAGTTGCTGTAGCGTGTCCCAGGACCTGGTCCTTTTTCTGGCTGACACCCACAAAGGTAAGATAAACCCCTTTACTGCAGAGATCTTTTGGTCTCGAGCTTTGGGTTAACTCATCCAGGGCCGCAATCCCCTGTAAGATCCTCAGCCAGATTCCTCACAAATGCATGACACTCCACAGCCCAGGGTGGGCTGAAACCCTCACACGGGGTGCTCCGCGTTGCTTCATGGCCTGGCTTTGCCCCCCCCCCCCCCACGGCCCAGGACACCTGTGCTGACTACGCCTCCAGACAGCCCCGAGTGTGTGGGAGCGCAGGTGCTGTTCTGCGAAGGCTGGGTCAACTCTACCATGCTTTTTCTTCTTTCTTCCTCTTTCTCCTCCCTACCCCTTTTTTTTCCTCCTCACTCCCTTCATCTCTTCTCAAAAATCTAGGGTCTGCCTCCCATCCCCTAAATCTCCAGGCTGCTTACTTCCGGCAGCCCCACTCGCCCTCATTCCTGCCTAGGGTCTTAGAAGAGCTTTGGAGTCTGAGAGAGAGAGATTCCCACATACATCCCTGGCCTCCTCGGTCGCTAAGGCCGGGAACAAGGACCTGCGGCCTAGAGGGGCTGGATTGGTCGGTGGGCCCGAGGCGCAGAGGTCCCGCCCTCTGGTTGCCAGGGCTCAGCCAATCCACGTCCAAGCCGGCCTTGGTTTCCAGGTGGTTGCGCGTAGGGAGGAGGGTGTCGGAGCAGGTGCAGGAGAGTATGTAAAGGGTCTGGGGTTCTCCAAGGGATCGACCTTCTAAACCCCTCTGTTTCGGTCTCTGTGCTTGTCCGTAGCAGCCTCGGAAACCGGCTGCTAACCTACTCTACCCCCTACCGCTGCAACGCCACTCCTCCCTCCGGCGCGCACGCCTTTCCCCAGCCCCTCCGCGCGCACCCGAGTCTGGCTCGAGCTCCAGCCCTGGGCTCCCCCGCCCGCAGCCGAGGGGCGGGGCCGGCCCGGCTCCCCGGGCGCAGCCGTCTGTAGCCCCCTCCCCTCGCCTTCCAGCCGCTCCAGGCCACCGAGGCTCTCGGGCCAGGCCCCACCCAGGACCTAGAGTGGAGCGGGAAAGCCGAAGCCAGAGGTGCGCGCAGTTCGAGCAGGTGGAGACGCGGGTCTCGGAGCGCGGGCCAGGGACGGGCTGGGGGAGGGGTCGGGCCCCAGACCCGGCTCTTTGTCTCCGGAAGCCCGATTGCGGGCAACGAGGCTGCTCTTCCTCCCGGCAGGTGCTGGCATCCTCGGGGAGGTTGGGGAGGGCGCGCGCTCAGGTCCTGGGTGAGGGGAGCTCTAGGCTCCCTGTGGGTCACCGAGGTCCCTGATGGGCGAAGGGTAGGGGCGTGGATGTTGGTCTTGAAACCCAGATGAAGCCAGGGTGAGGTCGGTGAGGGCCTCTCAGCTTCGGGAAGAAGGAGGTGGGGGTGGGACTTAGGGACATCAGCGAGCAGCTGGGCTGCGGAGTGGGTGTGGGTGATGTGAGGGAAGCCGATTCAGGCACCCATGGGTGGCGATGCTGGGGGAGGAAGCTGCGAGGTGCCATGATCCAGAGCTCAATAGGCACCGCAGTGGTCCAGGACCTGGGGTGCTGATCCATCGGTCTCCTCCTCAGGTGCGGGATGGACAAGAGGGACCAGGCAAAGGCAGGGGGCACCGTGAGGGTGCCCGCTTCTCGCCCTCCCGGCCTACCCATCCCTAGGCCCCCAGGGTCTCCTCGACCCCCTCCTCCAGTAACTGCTGCAGCCCTTCGAGTTCTGGGAGCGGCAGGGGCTACAGGAAGAAGACCCCTGGCAGAACGCAGTGGGGGCGTCGGTAGAGCTGAAGCTGCCACTCGAGGAGGACCATCGCGAAGTGCTGGCACAGGTCCCCGGAGCCCAGGTCCCCAGCCTCCTCCCTCTGTCCTAGCCCATCTTCCCATCCCCCTTAGACACCCCTTCTTTCCGAGACACTGTTGACTTGACCATCTCTCTGCAGCTTCCAGGCCCCCAGCGACTGGGAGAGGAGAGCGGCCCCCTGCCAAGACCCCAGGCCAGGTCTCTGTCTCTAGCCCAGCCCGTGCCAACAGGTAAGGAAGGAGCTCTCTTAGCGGAGCACCGCAATCTGTAACCATAATGTTACACATGAGCTAGGGGTTTGGGAACACTTGACCCTCACTGGCTGCAAACTGGATGGAAACCATTATTGGTATCCCGGAGAGGGTGAGCACCTCTCTCTCTCATATAGTAATATAGTAACATAGAGCTGGTTTATTCCGTCCCCAGGTCAGGCCCAGGAGGCCAGAAGGGATCACAGCCCCCAGGTGAGGAGCCTCTTGCCAGGGGAAAAACCTCGGAGGCTCCCAAAAGGAATGCAGTGAGCTCTGGAGCGCGGAGAGGTACCTGGCCTGGGGAGGAAGTGGCCCCTAGGCGTTGGGTTGTGGGCTGCCTGGGTGTTATCTGAGACCCCTTGGGCCTTTTGGTTTGTCTCCAGACTCTTCAGGGCCCACCTCAGGGGCCCCCTCTCCAGCGGCCACACGTCGGACCAAGGCTACAGGCTCAGAGGTTGGACTCCCCCGACCGGCCCCCAGTGCCCAGCTTCGGCCCCAGACCGAGGTGCCCAGGAGATCTGTGAGCAGCGCCACAGAGCGCAGCAGTGCCACGGACTCCAGTCCCGCGGCCCGGAGGCGGCCCAATGCCGGAGGGGCCCTCCAGAAGCCGGCCTCGCGTTCCCTGGGCTCCAGCGCTACTCATCTGGCCTCCCCAGCCCGCTCTGGGGCCTCGCTTCGTGGACCCCGGGCTCCTGTGCAGGCGTCACAGCCCAAGTCCAAAGCGCTGCAGGCTGTGCGCCCTCCGCAGGCCGCTTCTCCTAGGAAGGAGGCGGCCTTAGCTCAAGGCCGGCCTTCTTCCTTGGCCACGCCCCCTCCACCTGGTACCACCGCACGGCCAGCACCCGCTCCCCTGCTCCCTGGCGCCCAAATGCTGGCCACACTCCCTCCCTCTCCACCGGCCACGCCCCCTCCACCTGCCGCCCTTCATCTTCAGGCTCCGCCCGCCCAGCAGGCCCCGCCCCCTCCGAGAATCCCGTCCCCTCCACTAGTCCTGCAGAACCTCCCCTCCCCGCCAGCCACCCCCCCTTCGCAAGCTCCACCCACGCAGCCCAGCAGGCCCTTTTTGGAGGTGGCAACCTTGCCCCCGCTGGCCAAGCCTGCACCCTCTCCCTCACTTTCACCTCCGCTGCAGAATGTCCTCCCTTCCCAGGCTTCTCCAGTTTTACCACCGCTTCCAACTCCCTTGGCCACACCTCCTCCGTCCTCCCCAGCGCTATCTTCAGCCCCGTCCGCTCTACAGACCCCCGTCTCTCCACCAGTATCTCCCAGGAACCTGCCATCTCTGTCCACGCCCACTCCGCCGGCTCTTTCCACTCTGCCCACGCCTCTCCGCAGCAGTCCTTCCCTGTCTCCATCCCCTCTCCAGACCCTGCCCTTTAAGATGCCTACACCGCCTTCGCAAGACCCGCCTCGGGCCATATCCCCTGCCCAGGGTCCTCTAGCTTCTCCCTCTCCTCCGGCCTCAGCGCCCTTGGAGGCCCCGCCCAAGCCCCCTCGGTGTGCCCAATCCCCTCTGACCTCGCCACCCGCACGAGTCCCACCTGCTCTGGCCGCGCCGCCTCCTCCGGCCTTGAGCCCTCAGCAGGCCCCACTTTCTGTGGGCTCACCCCCGCTGCAGGCCACGCCTTCTTTCCTGCCCACGCCCCTTATGCAAACCCAAACCTCTCTGACCTCGCCTCTGCAGGCGTCTCTGACCCCGACCACGTACCCTTTTCCCCTTCTCTCTCCCCCTGCCTCGCCTCCTCTACAGCCTCTTCTCTCTCCTCCAGCCTTACTGCCTCTGCAAGCCTCTCTGTCTCCTTCTGCCTCCCCTCCCCGGTCTCCTTTGGCCACTAGACCTCCACTGGCCCCGCCCTCTCAAGACTTGCACCCGCCCTCTCCCCTAGCCACGCCTCCTTCACAGGTCTCCCCTCTGGCCTTGCCTTCCCTGCAGGACCCGCCCTCTCCTATGGCTACGCCCCCGGCGCCGGCCTCGCCTTCCCGGGTCTTTTCGCTTCAGGGCTCTTCCTCTCCCAAGCTCACACCCCCTCCTCAGGGCCTACTTCCGCTGAAGGCCCCGCCCTCTTCGCTGACCACGCCTTCGACACAGACCCCGCCCCCTTTGGCCTCGCCCCTCCCTTCCTTTACCCTGACCACGCCGTCCGCAGTGGTCCCTTCTCTGGCCTTGCCCCCTCTGCAGACCCCGCCCTCTCCTGTGGCCACACCCCTTCCACGGGCTCCACTCCTTTTGTCCTTGCCGCCGCTGCAGGCCCCGCCCCCTGCACCGGCCGCGCCTCCCCCGCCCTCGCCCCTTTTGCAGGTCCCACCCTCTCCCCCCTCCTCCCCCGTTCGGCAGGCGCCCCGCCGCCCTCCGACCCCTGGTCCAGATGCCTCCATCTCCGGCCCACGGCTGACCCTAGCGCTAGCCCCGGCTCCACCGCCACCACCGTCGCGCAGCCCGTCCAGCACGCTGAGTGGTCCAGACCTGGCTGGGCACAGCAGCAGCGCGACGAGCACGCCCGAGGAGCTGCGAGGCTACGACAGTGGGCCGGAGGGCGGTGCTGCAACCTCCCCGCCAGCTGATGCGGAGCTCGCCGCCTGCCACCCGGCTGTCTGGAGCCGAGGCCCTGCCCCGCCGCTGGCCATCCGCGGTGCTCCAGGTAGGAGGAGTACATCTGGGCCCGGCCGGCCGGGGCAGGGGGCGGGGCTCGACTCAGAGGCGGAGCAGCAGGAGGGTTCTGGCTGGACGGTGAGGGGCGTGGTTAGAGCGAGGGAGTGAATGGAAGAGGGGCGGGGCGGAGCTTCCGGCTTCCTGGACCTGCCCTGCGCTTCTCCCGGCAGGAGCTTCTCTGCCTTGGCCTCCAGCCGCTGGGCCCGGCTCTGCTGATGGCCTGTGTACCATCTACGAGGCTGAAGGGCCCGAGCCGCCGACTCCCACCCCAAGCGCGCTGGATACGGGACCCGGGCCCAGCGCCGGCGGTGGAAAGACCGGGGCTGGCGCCGGGCAGGGCACCTCCTCTCGGAGCCCGAAGCCGGCGCCCCTGGGCGAGCTGCCGCTGGGGGCGCTGCAGGCGAGCGTCGTGCAGCACCTGCTGAGCCGGACGCTGCTGCTGGCCGCCGCCGAAGGCCCTGGGGGAGCCAGCGGCGGTGGGCCAGGCGGCGCGGGGGGCATTGGAGTCTCGGGGGGCGCCCGAGCTCCGCTCAGCGATGCCGAACTGGGTCGCTGGGCCGAACTGCTGTCTCCTCTGGACGAATCCCGTGCTAGCATCACTTCAGTTACCAGCTTCTCCCCAGACGACGTGGCCTCCCCGCAGGGTGACTGGACTGTGGTGGAAGTGGAGACTTTCCACTGAGCTCCTGCCTGGCTTTAGGGTCCGTTTTCCTTAGGCCCCGCTCTCGTACCCTACAGTGTGACTCTGGTCCCATTGGTTTTAGGCCTTAGAGCTCTCCGAATGTTTTGGCCCAGACTCCAACCTGGCTCAAGTGGGGCTCGTGACCCACCCACGCCCTACTGGTTGGCCCCTTTGGCTTATGATAAGACCTTGTTCCTTCTAGCCAAGCCCCTTGTCCAGTGCAGTGTCTACTACGTGCAGCCCAAGTTTGCAATAAACCCAGGACGCCGGAGCTCTCCTGCCTTCGCTGTTGCTCTGGGGCTGGGATTTGGGGTCCTCCCATGGGTCTGGAGGTGGGGGGCAGCTGAGTAGCGCCGGGGGAACAGGCATGTACATGTTAGAGCTCTGGTTGAATTGTGTGTTTTTTGTCCTGTCGAAGAGGAGCCGGGGAAGTGAGGCTGGGTCTAGGTCTTGGTGCTGCGCAACCGCATGCCCGAACTTGTGCTTCTTCTCCCCATCTGACTTCTGGTGGAAACGTCAGGCTGATCGGAGGAAGTTCTTTCCACACCGTGCTGGGGCACTGGTGCTCCTAGGGAACAAGTGAGAAGGGCTTGGCCTGGGTGGGGACTGCTTTCCAAACCTCTGTGCGGTGTCCACGCCCTTACCTGCATGTCCTCAGGTGAGGGACTTCCCTTGAGGGCAAGACCTGGAGCAAGAACTCTGTAAGTGGGAACCCAGGGAAGGGGCACATCCTCCCCTTGCCTGCCTCCTGACCCTGGGTGCTTGCTCTGCTCACCAAGGAGGCGGTTGTGCACAAAGCAGGCCAGCAAAATAATCCTCCACAGATGTGGAGTCCCTGGCTGACTCCACAGGGTTGGAGGTGCAGGGACGAAGCGGGCTATCCCAGGGTTGGATAGGGATGTGGAGGTCCACACTGCCCCTCTGGGTGGCACATACACAAGGGATTTTTGTCCTGTGTGCTACCTTGGGCATCCTCATTAACTTACACCCAGCCTCTTCACTCAGAATCCCTTTCCCTTCTTCCCCTAGCTTAGTCATGGACTGGCTTGCCTTCCTGCCAAATGCCCTTCCCAGGGAGCTCCTTGGTAGGTCTTTCTTCTCCAATGATGCTTGGCTTGGTACTAAGAATGAGTGCAGCATCCTCAGGGGGCAAAGGACAAACTAGGTCTCAGTGTGGGATCCTCAGCTCTCTGTCTGGGGCTGGCCCCTTTCTGCACTCTGTGACTATTGTGGGCATCTCTGACACATACCTCCCATCCTGGGGTCTGCATGGGCCCTGCTAACTCCTCTCTAGACAGTTGGGGGGAGGGAGGCCAAAAAGCTGCCTCAGTCAACCTGAGGTTTGTGAGAAACAATTTGCAGCTCCCCATTGGTGGGCACCAGGTTGTCCTTATTCTGAGTCTGCAATAAGCCCCAGGGGAGAGGTGACTCTGACAGACTGGGCAACTCCCCTGAAGGGGAAGGCACACATTGATGTCCTCTGGGGCCCTACCCCCACTTGTTGGAGTTAATCACCCTGTGGGAGACAGAGGTGTAGGCAGAGACCATTAGGTCTCAGCATTTACTCTATGTAATGCTGGGACAACAGGTGAGACCTGGCTGTCCTGAAGTGGAACATGTCATGCGCAGCTGTGTGGCTTGGGCAGCAGGAGGGGCCACTTTGTGGGACCACACTGGGGTACAGCAGGGCTTGGATGGTTCTGCCTAGACCTGATTAAATTTTTGCTCCTAGGTAGCCTTCAAGCTTTGCCATTTGTGCCCCTGTCCTCCACACGCCAGCCCTATGAGGAAGACCCAAAAGGATACTACGCATGCCTGTTGGGTCTTCTTCTGGGGATTCCCCCATCTGCTGTCCCTAGTGTCTGCCACACTGTGCTCTCTCCACTGGTGTCTCTGTCTCTTCAGCCACCCCTGGGCTCCTCACAAGCCTCAGTGAAAGCCATCCCCACTTGGCTCCTCTAGTAGCCCTGTCCTGGTCCAGCTTCACCTGTGTCCTGTTCCTCCTAGTGGCAACACCTAGCCTTTATGCTTTTGCTCCTAGAGGAGACGGACAGCCATGACTTCCTGGCGCAGTAGTCTGGTCCACATGAATGGCAGCTCACCCTCCAAGCCAGTGCTCATGCCTGAGGCCCCAGAAGGGCTCCAGAAGTGCATGTTGGATGAATGCAGCCTGATTCTGCCCTTTCCGAAGCCAGTATCCCTGCCTATCTCTTGTGAGGTTGGTGTGGGAGATGTTCCCTGCCCTGGTACCAACTAGCTCTGCCTCCCACCCCTCAGAGTCTTGAGACAACCGGTGAGCACCTGGCACCCTTTTACCTCTCCCTCCTGCCGCTCGCTGTCTGGCTATGGCCAGCACCCCTGGTCCGTGACTGTGTAAATACACTTTATTTTCCATCTTTCCCTCCTGGGCGATATGTGGAGTGTGAACAGGCAGTGTGCAAAATGGTGGTGGGCAGTGTGGGGGGCACACTGGGAGAGCCCCACAGGTGCCCACCCTGGTCCCCAGGCTTTGTAACACTGAAGAGTGGGTGACCAGGAAAGGGGACTGAACAGAGGTCCCCCTCCAGGAAGCGCCGGGGAGATTGCTTCTGACGCTACACTACTCTACTCAGGCTCCAGGAGCACTGAGAGGGTGGGCCGCAGGGTCACAGGGCCTCTGGGTTGGAGGGGAAAAGGGGCCTGGGGACACTGCTGGACTTTGGCACCTTCCTCAGTGCTGAGTGGCAGGGACCTCGGGGCTACAACCCGAGGCAAGGGGAGGTGGCTGCTGCACCACTCCACCCAGGGGGCTGGGCCTCGCCTGAGGTTGGGGCTGGGCCCCAGGGAAGAAAGGGGAGTGGCTGGAGGCTTCCACCCACAAGAGCAGGAGCAGGAGAGGGGACTCTCAGTCGCTGGCCAGGATGAGGAATGTGTCTCCCAGAGGAAGATGTGGGGCGCCCGCTGGAGAGATGGGTTTCTTCACTCCTTGCAGCTATTCTGGCCTCAGAGAAACCAGGAGACCTCACCAGGTCTGAGCTGTCCCCACTGGCCACTCACATCCCTGGTGGCCCTGCATACAGGAGGAGGGACTTTGGTTTCTGCTGCAGGGGCCAGGAGGCCCACACCAGGCAGGTGGCTCAGCTTCTGTGCCCCATGGCTGGTGACCGGTTGGCCAAGGGTTAGTGTGTTCAGTGGTGTCTTGGGGTGCTAATGTTTGGCCTAGAGCTGCCTCTCTTTCCTCAGACTTCTAGCTCCTGGGCCCTTCCTGGCTGGGCCATCTTGGGGTCAGAAGGAAGCCAGCTGGGAAGTGGTGCTTCTGGCTCACTCGGTCCATGTGTTGCGTGTCCCCTGCCCTCGCCGTTGGGGGATACAGCCTCGTCCACCACTGGCCCAGGATGCTCTGGGCCACAGCAGCGGAGGGGTCGGGCCAGGAGGGGTAAACACTGCTGGGAGGGAGAGCCTGCGCAGGCTGTACCCTCTGCTCATAGCCACTGCTACAGCTCCCTGACCTGGCCCTGGGGCAGGCGGAGCCACAGAGGCCTCGAGTCCCCGAAATGCGGCGCATAGGCCGCAGCCTCAGTTGTCCAGGCCCTGGCTGTAAGGCGCAGCCAGCTCGTCGGCATCACTGTCTGAGCTGCCCTCGCTGTCCTTGGCTGGCCGCTCCAGACGGCGGAAGAAGCGAGCGTCTCGCGGTGACAGGGGGTAAAGCGCGTCCTGCAGGGCTGCGCCCACACCCACACCCAGGAGCTCTTCGTCCGAGGATGGCAGCGAGTCCTCATCCAGGTGCCGCGCCAGGCTCAGACCGTCGAAAGCCAACGGGTCTTCGAAGGGTGGCGGACCCTTCAACAGCCGCACCTGGTGCGGGACGGTGTGCTAGAGGCGTGGACCGCGCATCCACAGGAGTGTCCGGCTGGGTGCCCCTCCCAACCTCCCGGCCACCTAGCCCTTCACCCGCCTTCCTTCCGGGCTCTGCACTCACCTCTGCCTTCAGCTCCTCGATCTGGTCCTTGAGCTCTCGGATGTACTGCGAGGAGTCCGAGTGGTTCAGCTGGCCCTGGATACGGCCCTCCTCCCTCTGTGGGGCAGGGCCAGATATCCTGGTCAGCAACAGCTGCCTCCCCTGCTCCCAGGTCTGCACCCAACCGCCTGCCCGGCCCGGCCCGGCCCGGCCCCGGCGCGCACCTGGATCTCCAGCTCCGCGATGCGCTGCCGCATCTCAGCCACCGCGGCCATGCTGTCCGCCTCGCGCAGGCGCACAGCCATCACCTCCTCCTTGCTCTGGGGGTGGGGACAGAGGGTGGGTCAGGGTGGCTCCGGGCAGGGGCTGCGCGGGCGTGGGGCAGGGCAGCACCTTGCACTCAGCCTCAGCCTGCTTGCGGCGGCTCTCGCTAAGCTGCGTCTGCAGCCCCTTGTTCTGCGCCGCCAGATACTGCAACTTCTCCTGCAGTGTCGCGCGCTCCGCCTCCACGCGGTTCAGCAGGTTGCGGTGGATGTGGTCCTGGGGACGAAAGGAGAACGGACCCGCGGGGTCACGGCTGGGGCAGGGGCGGCCGAGAGGCTCTCCCGGAAGGGCGGGCGGGCTTGCGTGCTCACCTGCGTCTCGAGCTCCACCACGCGCTGTCGCAGCTCGCGGCCCTCGGCCAGCGCCTGGGCCTCACGCAGACGCACGCTCATGAGCTCGTCCTGTAGCTCTCCCAGCACCAGTTTCCGTGGAGACTCCTTCCAGCGGCCGCCGCGGGACAGATGGGCCTGGGGAGTGTCCGAGAGGCCGGCGTCAGCCTCATCCAAGGAGCCCGAGGTGTGCCTAACACCAGGCGGTCCTCACCTGCCAGGCGTCCGACAGCTCCTGCAGCTGCAGTTTGAGCTCACGGGCCGAGGCCACAGCCTCACCCTCCCGCACTTTGAGCGCCTTCAACTCTTCCTGCAATCGAGCCAAGTTGTTCTCATCCGGCAGCGAGCTATTCCTCTGTGGGGAGAAAGGCCCCAGGCTCTGTCTGCGTGATCAACACTGCAGCCCCTTTCCTCTATGCTAGCTCGCCTCGCCTTCGGGCAAGAGAAGACCCAGGGCACAGGGCCCTGCAGCCCTGAGCAGACCAGTGCAACCAAGAGGCGCGCTTCCTCTTTAAAGTGGGCGGGGCTCATAGTGCAGGCCTGGGGCAACTCCACACATGCTGGGCCCCGCGATATGACGGCCACTAACAGGGGCAGGCACTGGCTCAGCTCCACCCCTTCTCCCTGCGCCTTCGACCAGACAGGGCATCTGACTACATTCCACGCCGGCCAGGCAGCCCTTCTCCCCAGGAGCACACAGGCTAGGGGACAGCTAGTGTCTGGTCCTGATGTCCCCTAGGTCGGTGATGGGGGATTTATCTGTTAGCAGCCTCGTGGCCAGCTCCTCACCGACCCTTGCGTGGGTCCAGGCCTGGCAGGCAGGCAGGCAGGCAGCAGGACCTATGTGGTGCACATTTTGCCCTCTAGAGGCAGCTGCGGGCCAGCGCCTTGGCCCGGGGCAGTGAGCAGGCTGGCATGGCAGGGGGCCTTTCAAATTACAGGATCAGTTTTGGCCTCTGTGTGGTGTGGGAGTGGGTCCTGGGGCTCCCCCGGCTGCTAGCAGCTCTGTGGAAGAGTCCATTAAGGGGAGCCTTAAGAGGACTGTGCCGCCTCTCAGGCTGCAGGCAGGAGAGGGGGCCCCAGTGGGACCCCTGAACGGTGTTTCCATGAAAGTGGGGAGAGTGGGCCCCGTGGGCTCCAGAGCAACCGGTGAGGGCACTTCCTCCATAGGGCCTGGTTGCCCTTCCTTCTGCACCCCCAGAGCTTTCTGGGGACCCCCTTTCCTTTCCGGTCCCCTGACACTTGCCCATGACACCCCCGTGGCTGCACCTTTTCCATGTCCAGAACCTTGTCCTGCATCTCCCGCAGGGCCCCCAACGTCTCTGTCTCCCGAAGTCTGGACTGCTCCAGCTCTGTCTCCAGGTGGGCCACAAAGTCCTCTGTGAGGCGCGGGTTCTCCTGGGGAGGCAGGGTGCCATGTGGGGCCTTGGCCCCCTCCACTGAGCCCCCAAGCAGGGGCAAGGATGCAGGTATGGGCGTGCTGGGTTAAGCCCCACTCTGCATGCCTGAGTGTCCTGTCCCTGGGTGACCCAAGTGGCCAAGACACTTTCCTAGGGAGGCTGTATTGAGGGAACTTTCCATGGCCTCAGAATGCCCTCTGAGGGACTGGTCACTGTGTAGTGTCCCAGGGTCCCTAGCAGGGTGGCCAGGGCAGGGCTTGGGATTCAGCCCTGGCCCCTGAAGTCCTTCCTCTGCCTCCCTGTCCTGCTCAATTTCAAAGCTTGATGGATGGGGACAGTTTGTTTTGGGAGGCCTGGCTGTACCTGGGCCTGAGATAGGAACCATGCTGCCCTGGTGGCCTGGCAGGGCAGATTCCTGGGGGATACCCTTAACCTCATCTAGCAGGTACCTCCTACCTTAATGAGGACCTCCAGCTTTGTGCCCTGGACCACTGTGGTGCTCTGGGTGTCTGGAGCCCTCCCTCGCTCAGGTGGGCACCAGGCGTGGAGCCGCACCTCTGCTGGGCGGGGCCTGAGCAAGCGCCCTTGGGCCCCGCCCATCTCTTCACCCCTGCTTCCCAAGCCAGAGCTCAAAGCCTCTGGTTCTCAGTGGCCTCAGTGCTGGGACCAAGGGTGCTGTCTGGCTAGATGCAGATGCCCCCCTGGAAGCAGGAAGTCAACCTCCAGTTGCCCCTGGGTCTGAGGCTGCTGCTGCTTGGAGGCAGCTGGGGAGGGAATGCATGCTGGTGACCTCACCCCTTCTGAGGCACAGGACAACCCCGCTGAGACGGGCCATCCAGGGCCCTGACAGGTACTAGGCAAGGGTGGCGCCTGGGGGCTACCTGCTGCTCCTGCAGCTGCCGGATGGTGCTCTGTGCCTTCTGCAGGTCCTCGGCAGCTGAGCTGCACTGCTGCCGCACCACAGCCAGCTCCCGCTTGATGACATAGTTCTCTTCGGCCTCCTGCGCGCGTGTCACCTGGCCCTGAGCACAGCGAGGAAGGGGCCATGACTTCCTGCCTTCATCCCAGTCCCTGCCTGTGGCCACAGAGAAGGCCCAGAGCGGGTGGGTGGGCGAGGAAGGGGTGAAAGCAAGGCCTCCTGCACTCAGCCTGGAATGGGGTGCCCATGCCAGTGTGGGGGTGTAGGAGGTGGGGGAAAGCAGGAAATGACTCCCCAGTTTATCATGCTTAAGTAAGGGACCGGGTCCCCCTCCAGGGATGCTGCCAGCCCCTTTCCTGCCCTGCCCCAGGGCCAAGGGCACAGCAGAGGCTGCCTGTCCCTTTCTGAGCGGGCTCTGTGGGGAGGGTGGTGTTCTGGGGCAGCCAAGAGCCCCAGAGCTCTTCTCAGGGCTGGGATGAGGACTATAAATCTCACTGGGCTCTTGCACCTTCAGGACACTGAGACAGCCCCCTGCTCTCTCATCCCCCCATCCACTTTGGACCCCATTCCAGGCTTGGAGCCACCAGGGTAGGAAGCGTTGAGATGAAGCCATTCAAGGTGAACTGGCACAGAAGCAGGTGGGGAAGGCGGCGGGCATGGTGGAAGCAGAGGGGCACGAGGGGCCAGAGGGTGTGTGCACGCATGCGCGCGTGCACATGCCTGGTGTCAGCGTGAGGTCTGAGCCTAGCACAGTGCGCGCACTGGGGCCTGAGCCGATGCCCAGGGTCCCAAGCCCTCCTGGCTCCCCCACCTGGCTCCCCACCAGGAGGGTGTGTTCATGCGCCCTCTCTATCCCACACGCCCCCTCCCTGGAAGAAGCAGAAGTGCCCCATGCACCGCACGATGTCAGGCCTGCCCCTCTTCGCCCCTCGAATGGCAGCGGCCAGAGAAGAGGCGGTGACTGGCTGTTATGTGCGGGGAAGGGGCCAGGAAAGACGGAACCCGGAGAGGGAGACAAAAAGCTACAGTACCTGGATTAACCTATCAGCCAGAGCAGCGCTCTCCTACCAGGTGGGCACGCGGGCGGGCGGGCGAAGGGGGTTCCGAGCGACAGGGGGAGGAGGCAGAGCGGAGGGTGCGGGACAGGAGAGGGAGAGACAGACAAGAACCACTCGTCACTAACGCAGCGGACTACCTCTAGAAGCAGGGGAGAGAGGAGTGAAGACCACAGACCCAGCAGGAGAGGACTCAGAGGAAGCCCAAAGCCAGAGCCAGCTCCATCCTGGAGAGGGGATCGCAGGGAGGGCGGGCGGCCGCAGGGCTGGGGCCGGCCAGGAAATCTCAGTGCAGTGCACGTTGGCCTCACTGGGTTTTTTTTTTTTTTGTTTGTTTGTTTGTTTGTTTGCTTGTTTTTGAGACAAGGCTTTGCTGTGTAGTTCAGGCTGGTCCTGAACTCACTATGTAGCCCAGGCTGGCCGTGAACTCAAAGTGCTCCTCCTGCCTCAGCCTCCCAAGTCCTGGGATTACAGGCATGTACCACCATGCCTGGCCTTTTAAAATTTTTTTGGAGACAGGATCTCACTATGTAGTCCAGGTTGGCCTCGAACTCATGGAAATCCTCCTGCCTCAGCCTCCTGAGTGCTGGGATCACAGGTGTGCACCACCATACCTGGATAAAACAGCTTCATTGTGAGGAGGAGCATCTAGGGAGGTCTGGGATTGGGAATATGTTTTAAGGGGGAGCAAGAATTGAGGTTTTTGGGGCAAGGGCAATACAGGCTTCCCATGACCCACTCACTTCCTGTGGTCAATGGGAGGAGCAGGAAGTGGAGTCCTGGGGCTGGGCCCAGGGAAGCCACCAATTCTACCCTCTTTAACAGTGCGGGGCCCAGGACTGTCATGTTTGCAACCCATGGTCATAACTCAGCTCCAAACCCGAGTTAACCACATTGCCAGTGAGAGCAGAGCCCCGTTACAGGTCATCCCAAGCCTCAGCCAGGCCTCAGTGGGTTCAGTGCTTCTCAGAGCCTGCTGGTTCAAGACAGGTCCCGGATGTGGGCCAGGAAGAGGCCTGTGCGACTCAGAGCCCCGGCCGGGCACCCACACTGCTCACCTTCTCCAGGGTCTCGATCCGCTGTTTCAGGAGCCGGTTCTCAGTCCGAAGCCTCTGCGGTGGGAGAGGGAGACACGTGAGGATCTGCCCCAGTTCCCACACACACGTCCCTCTCATGCACTCACCACTGAAGTCCAGGTGGGGCCCCCGTGGGGCGAGTCCACCTTCAGGCAGGACGGAGCCCGGGTCTTACATTCTGGATCAGTGGTTTCAGAGGCAGAGCCCAACAATCCCGTTCAGAGTCGCCCATTAAAGAAAATGTGGTACTGTATTTGTACACAGGGGAGCACTACTCTGCCATAAAGAAGGATAAATTGGAGTCATTTGTAGGAAAGTGGAGGCACTTGAGACCATCATTTTAAGTAAATTAGACACGTGGGCTTAAATTCTGCATGGTTTCTCTTATATGAGAAACCCAAATTATACATGAAGAGCAAAAGAAAAGAAAAATAGGAAACAGGGAGACAGATCTTTTGTAAAAGGGACAGGAACCAAGAAATGGAGGAAACAGGGAGGGAGGGCAAGGAGATTAAAAAAAGAATTAAGATGTGCTATTAAGTAGCCAGGCTTGGTGGGGCACACCTGTAATCCCAGCCCTCAGGCGGCTGAGGGAGAAGGAGCCTGGTGAGTTCGAGACCAGCCTGGGCTACACAGTGAGCTCAAGGCCAGCCTGAACCCGAGACAAGGAAACCCTGTCTCAAAAGAACAACAGAGGTGTGCTATCAAACACAGGTACCAACTCCCCATAAGGAGTGCAATCATTACGTACTACAAACATGTACTGATAAGAAATTTTTCAAAATGTAAAACAACATTGCTAGACACAGTGCACACCCTCAATCTCCTCAGCACTCTGGGAGGCTGGAGCAGGAAGATCTCAAGTTTGAGGCTAGCCTGGGCAACTCAGTGGGACCCCTGTCTCAAAAATAAAAAAAATAGGGGCTAGTGAGATGGCTCAGTGGTCTAAAGCACCTACTTAGAACAAGCTTAGCAAAGCACAGGGCCCGTGGTTCAATCCCCCAGCACCACATGCCAGCCCGCCCCGCCCCCTGGTGGGCTGAGCTGGCCACACACACACACACACACACACAAATAAAATAAATAAATTTTAAAAAAATAAAATAAAAAGGGCTGGGGGTGGGGGGCCGGGGAGATAGCTCAGTAGAATAAGCGCTTGCTTGGCAAGCGCAAGGGCCTGTGTTCAATCCCCGGTTCTGCAAAAATAAATAAATAAATAAAAAAGGGCTGGGGATGTAGCGCAGTGCAAAGGAGTTCCATTGCCAATGCCACAAAGAAACCAAGCAAAGCAAGCATGCAACCGAAAACTTTACCAAAGGCATTGAGAGCTTCCACCACTGTGGGATCCCCAGAAGTCTGTTTACAACCCATGCTTAGGTCTGTCAAACCCCAGCCCCTGGGTCAGGGTCTCCTGCAGGAACTGCTCTCTGAATCTGGGTCCTGCGTGCCAGACACGCAGGCTTCCCTCGCTCCACGGCTCCACCTCTGTGACTTTATGGAGACTTCTTTGCCTTCTATCCCGAGCTGAGGGATGCTGGGTAGGTGTTCTCAGCTTTGGGGAACTGGGACATTTACTGCGTGTGCGGTCTGCCCTGATCTGCACCCTGGGGATGGAAAAATGGTTTGGATCATGGGGTGTGGGTCTCGCCCGTGGGCGGCACGGAGCATTTCCTGTGCTGCCTGTGGGAGAACTGGTGCAATGGTTTCAGGAAGTGGAGGTGGTGATGGCCACCGACTGACATCGTGGGGGGAAACGACCGGTGGGGGCAGGGGTGTGTCCCAGTCTCCCAGCACTGACAGGGCAGGCATGGGTAGGGGCCCTGCCCCGAGGGTTGCTCTGCCTTCTCTGGCCTCAACCGACCTGTCAAGGTACCAAACAGGTATTGTTGGAGGACTTGGACGGGCCTGGCCCAGAAGTCCTCTCTTTCCTTCTTAGCCCAACGAAAAGGAGGCGAGGAGGACCAGGCAGGAAGCTATGCACTAAGCATGGATTTTTTTTTTCCTGTGCAGATATGGTTTAATGACCCACGTGTTCAATGACTGTTCAGACTTACAACCCAGCTGCTTGGACTCTTGACCTGTCTTTGTTTTGTAAACTTCTGTATATCTGGTTTATAGAGCCTTGGTCCTTTTGCATAATTCACCTTGTTTCTACATTGCTGTCTCTTGCTGATTGTGCTGTACAGCACTCTTGATCTACGTTACAGTACTGCTTATAAGAGTTACGCAGATAAAAGCCAAGCCATCCAGCTGGAGCTGCCTTTGGCCACTTCTTCGCGCTGAATGTTGTCATGCATGGACTGTACATGGCTCCTCGTTTAGCGGCCTCGAGGCAGGATCCGAACTCGATCAAAAAACGGGGCATGGGGTCTGGGGAGATGGCTCAGCAGAATAAGTGCTTCCCTGGCAAGTGCAAGGGCCTGAGTTCAATCCCCACTTCCACCAAAAAAAAAAAAAAAAAAAGGAAAAGGAAAAGAAAAAAAAAAAACAGGGAATATCTGCCTGTGCTTTACGGTGTGTCGACACCGTGCCTCACGAATTCTGGGTGAGCTCACTGCTAGGGAATGGTGTGTGCCTGTACCCAGAATCCGCCCAAAGCCCAAATCTCGGACCCCTCCTTTTCCTCACTGGCACACACCAAGCTGTTGCTTCCCCCTTTGGAAATCATCCCAGGCCTCGTCCTGGACAACAGGTGATCCCCTGTGGGTCCTGCCACTGTCCCTGTCAGGTGCGGAGCCTGTCCCCACCTGCCTGCCCTGCTCTGGCGGCTCCTCCTGTGGAAACCGCACGCGTGATGGCGTATCCCTGTTCACACCTCTGCCCCTGGATGCCTGCTCTGGCGGCTCCCGCACGCGTGATGGCGTATTCCCATGCACACCTCTGCCCCTGGCTGCCTGCTTCTCCTGGGCTAGCTGACACTGGCTCCACCTAGGTGGGCCCTGCCTGGGCTGGCTGTCCCCTCTCTTGGGACCTCTGAGTAATAAACTCTTTACAAGGTGTCTCTGTGCCTGTCGCCACGCCGTACCTGATGCACACAAATCTCTGGTACACTGCAAAACAGGCTACCGGTGGAGGGGAACGGGCAGGGCTGTGTGAGAAGGCGCCTGTGCGGTCACTTAAGGCCCCTGGGGCTCTCGCGGTCCTCAGGGGGGAGTGTGCAGGTTGGCGCCCCGGCCCTGGGTCTGCCGCATCCCTGCCACACTGGGCCTCACAGTAAGGACGAGAGCCCGTCCTCGGCTGTGTAGAAGCAAGGGAAGCACAAGTGCTCGGACCTGGGCATGCGGCAAGCCATGCTTCCTGAGAAAGGGGGTCGCTCAAAAACCCAGGGCACCAAGGATTTCTGGAATACCTACTGTCAGCGCCTGGACAGTAGCTGGACTCCTCCTCAGGTATGCGTGGCAGTCACCCAGATTCTAATCTACTTTCTGGCCCTACCTTCTTCCTACAGGAGGTGGGGACAATGCTGACAGCAATGGAGGGACGATGCTAATCCCAACAGCACAGCGAATGCCTCCACTTTGTGGACAGAGCCAGCTGAGGCCTAGAGAGGCGAGTTCACCGGCCAGGGGCCTGTGAGTGTCAGTCTGTTACACTCCACTTTCAGCCATTGTCTGACCCAGGTCCTAAAGAGGACAGAGCCAGTCTGTGTATCCCCATCAGTCCCTGGCAGCGGGCCAGAGGACCCTCATTCTCAGCTGAACCTTGGCATAAGCAGGTACTGAATGCTTGTCGGAGGGCATGGTGGTGCATGACAGTAATCCTAGCACAGGAGAGGCTGAGGCAGGAGGATCGCGAGGAGTTCGAGCTCAGCCTGGGTTACATAACTGGACCCTGTCTCAAGAAACCTCCAATAAATAAACCCATGCTTGAATGACTAATAGCAATGGTGCAGGAGGGTGAAATGGAAGGTGAGGAGGGGAATGTGGCCTCAGGGAGCCCCGATCTTGGCAGGGCTGGGGGATGGGATGTCAGGGTACGCGGCCCTGTGTGGGTGCCCACACGGGCGCCTGGTGCCTGCCCGCCTTGCTCTCCCGGCTCCCCTGCCACACCTCTTTCAGTTCCCTGCCGGGCCCTGGCGGAGCTTCCGGGCCGCCTCCTGGGCTTTCTGCCCTGGTTCACTGGGCCTGGCCTCCCCGCCCCGCGCCTCTCCCCCCGCGCGCTCGCGCCCAGAGCACTCTGCAAAGCCCACGCCATTTGAGTGGTTTATTACGCATCTCAGGCGGCCCTGGTCCCTAGAAGGGCAGGACCTCGACTGTCTTGTTTACCAAGGCGTTGCCAGGGCGGAGGATGCCGGGCCGCGCTGCCCTCTAGCGGCCAGCTCTGGAGCTGCCCTACAGGGTGCGCTGCGCTCCGGACTCCCTCCCGGGACTCACTTTGATCTCGATCTGCTCCTCCATCTCCTTGCTCTTCATGGCTGCATACTCCTTCTCCAGCCTGCGGGGAGGGGCGCATGTGACCCCCGCCGTGGCTGCCCAGGCCTTGCCCTGCCCGCGGCCCGTGACGGCGCCCGCACTGACCTCTTCATCTTCTTGGGGTTGTACTTGACCTGGTAGGCCTTGAGCACCAGCTTGTCTGGGCAGCTGTCGAACTGGTGGGGGATCACCCTCTGGAAGTACTGTGGGGACATAGGGACTCACCTCTGTGTCCTGCTGCCACCTGGGGTACGGACAGCCGTGTCCCCAACACAGGGCCGGGCCTTCGCTGGGGTGGGAGTGCTTGTGGAGTGAATGAATGAGGGCGCGTGAGACCTGCGTCTGGGGAGGGGAGGGAAGAGGAAGGAAGAGGGGGAGGGAAGGGGGCTGGCCTCCAGGTGCCGCCCAGGGGCAAGGCTCCAGCCCTGCAGGGGCAAAGGCGGGAAGGAAGGGGTGGGCGTGTCGGCCCCTCAAGGGGAGCCGCGGATGCAGCCTGTGGCCCGCAACCAGGCCACGTTGCCCCTTCTGGCAGTGGTGGACAATGGGTGCCCGTGTTCACAGACACAACTGTGGCTTTGTGCTTTCTTCCCCAGAGCACCAGCTGGAGGCTGCTGGAGGGGGCAGGGCCTGCCTGCGGGGGACCTGGTGGTGAGAGGGAGGCTGGTACCCGGGCCATGGGCAGCCAGGGCCTGGCCAGGGCACAGGAGTTGGAACCACATCTGGGTCAGTTGGGGCTGCTCGGCCAGCAGGTTCTGGGGATCTGGCTGAGCCGGCTCCTGGGGTTTGGCCTGGGCCCTCCTCCGCCCCATGCCAGGTGCCTGCTCTGCCTACTCAGGCCCCTCAGTGTCCCCGGCCCACCTGCGACATGCCCTCCATGTCCAGCTGCATGAGCTCCGCCTGGTTCACCTGCAGCAGGGCGAGGCCCACCCGGAACACGATCTCCAGCCCCTGCAAAGGCCAGGGCCGTGAAACTCAGCAGGGCTGTCTGGTGGCCCGGGGTCACTCACCATCCACAGCAGACAGGAGGGTGCCCTTTGAGACCCTCACCTCATACATGAAGATGTCGAAGACTCGAGTGGCCACGGGCAGGGGGAAGGTGGTGAGGAAGAGCGTGAGGAACCAGGATGAGGCATACATGGACGTGTGGAAGCTCTGAGAGCGGAAGTGGGTGTTCAGTTCCGGAAGCTGCTCCTGCAGGGTGTGAGGAGGCCAGCAGGCATGGGAAAGCAGTGTTGGGCAGAGTGGGTTCCCTCCTACCTGGGATGCTGGGCCTTGACATCCCAGGGAGCCTTCCTTGAACTGCCCAAAGGTCCTTTCCTTGGAGCGTAAGGAACATGAAGTAGGGAGCAATGGCTGGAGCCTTGGCAGCTACGATGTATCATGTGTCCACTGGGAGTTAGGATCTGCCCGACCATTTGACTGACAGCAGTTGGTGGTGTCTTCTAGACTGTCCCAGAGGGAGCTTATGTCACTCCCCAAGGCCACCCAGGGAATGAGATGTGGGCCCGACAGTCCCTGGGTAGACAGCTCATCTAGATATGTGACTCGCTGGCTGCTATGCCCATCATGGTCCCCAGCATGGAGGTGCTCAGAGGATACCCATTTAGGTGGCCCCCACTCAGGCTGCTGCACAGGGAGGGACCACTAGGGAAACCGAGGCTGGAGAAGCCCTTTGGACCCTGGGCTTCCTCCCGGAGCCAGGGGCTCTCTGCGCCTGGATCTACAGGTCCTCATGGCTGTGGGGTCACTAGCCTGGGGTGGGGACCCCCCCTTGTCTGCAGGCTGGGCCCTGCAGTAGAACGCCACCTGTCCTCAGGAGGTGGGTCCTCCCATGTGGCACGGCGCCCTGCCATGGGGTTCCAGCACAAGCCGGTGCATGGAAGTGGTGTGTGAGTGCGCACTGCTTGGCACTGTCTGCAGCCAGGAGCCGGCCCTGCGGGGGCTGCTATTTATAAACAGCCGTCTTCGCGCTCCGGTAATCAGCAGCCTCAGCCAGACTACACTCACCCCCTCCACCACGGCAGTGCCCAGGGAGGCCGTAGGTGTGTCTGACAGCAGCCCTGCCCTGGCCTCAGCCTGGGTTGAGGTACTCGGAGTCCCTGTGCAGGCCTTCCCAGCATCCTCTAGGGCAGAGCTCGCAGGCCCCATGGACACAGATGCCCCCTCTCGGCTGGGCTCTCCAATCACCATTACTCAGGCTTGGTGTTTTCAGTCCAAGGGACTCCTGGGAACAGGACCTCCTGGCTTCCCAGGCTGCTCACCTGTAGCAGGTATTCAAACTGGTAGATGCAGAGCCCCAGCTCCGCCATGCTGGGCTTGAAGAGCTCCCGTAGCCGATACTCTTGCATTAGCCGCACGAACACGCAGAAGGCCTCCTCCTCTGGCATCTGGGGGAACGGGTGGGGCTGAGTGTGCATGCAAGGTGCGGGCATGGGCCCCCCGCGCACGTTTGAGGATGCTAGGACAAGCTGCTGAGAGACGCGGCACTCGGTCGCTGCTCTCCTGCTGAGAAGCCGAGGCTGAAGTCCTTGGCTGGCCTCCACACACAGGAAATGCCCGGGCTGGGGCTGGAGCCCTGGTCTGGTGCACCCCAGGCCCCTGCTGCTCTTTGCCTGCCCGTCCTTAACCTTCTGGCTCCTCTGGAGCAGCCCCGGGGGCCCTGAGCACCACGCTGGCTGTTTGAAGTCCCACCCAGCCCCAGCTTGGGTGCTGGCGCTCAAGCCTGTGTCTGTCCTAGCCTGAACAGTGTCAGTCCTGGTGCCGTGTCCACCCACGGGGCACCTGGCCCGGCAGTCAGAGGGCGCAGCTGGCTGGAGAGGAAGGCTGTGCCCCCTTCTGGGGCTGACCGCCCTCCTTCTGCCGCCTACCTGCATGAGGAGCAGGCCCACGATGAACGCACTGCCTTGGCAGTAGCCCACCTCCCGGTCCACCAGAGAGTACGCCTGGGAGGAATGAGGTGGCGTGAGCACAGGGCGGCCCAGGGACTGACCCCAGGGGCGGGGGCTGCGCGGCCTGACCTTCATGACATTGAAGAGGACCTCCTGGCCCAGGCTGTCCTGGCCCTTGAAGAACTCATGCTCTGGGTAGGTGCGGGCGATGTCCCTGCGGATCAGCTTCTCGCAGGGCGAGGACATCTTGAGCAGCTCTGAGTACTGGTTCTTGACTGGCATGTCCGTGGCGCTGCATAGGAGCTGCCACACGATGGCCCGGAAGTGGTGCGGGATGCCCTTGCGGATCAGCTCCTGCATGGGACAGGGCGGGCAGGCCGGGCTGGACTCAGCTCCAGCCCCTGCAGGGCGCCGTGCCCTCCCCTGCCCCTCCGCCCCTGGCACTGAGGTGATCCCAGCCTCTGCCGTGGTCAGAGTCCATGGCATGCAGCGGGCAGCCCAACTCCGCGGGCAGAGAGCGCAAGGCCCTGTGGCACTGGCCTCTCCAGCTCTATCCTGTGCCCTGTCTGCACAGCCTGGTTTGTGCCACTTTGCCCTGGCCGAGTGACCCCACCGGCCCGGCCACCTTGAGCAGCTTCTCCTTCCGCCGTCGCCACTCCTCCCACTCGTTGGCGATGCGTCCCCATAGGATCCACGTGTCCTCCTCCAGGTGGCTCAGGTTGGAGGAGGCCGAGGAACTGGACACCAGCGAGGAGCCGCTGTTCCGCCGTGAGCCATTCATGGAGCGCATAGACTTGGAGTCGGCTTCCAGGAGCCTGAAAGGAGGGAGGGGCAGGAGTGGCTCCTAGGGCTTCCTGGGCCAGGGCTCTGGGGGACTCCAGGGACCAGTCCGAGTCATCTCTGCTGAGCAGCTCTGACCAATGCTCTAAGCCCGAGGCTCGTCCTCATCCACTGGGCCTAAGATGATGATGGCGGAGTACCATGTGTACCCACCTCCCTAAGCTCCCCACTTGAGGCTGTGGGTGGGTTGGGGAGGCCCCCATTTTATAGGTGGGGTTCGGAGAGAGAGACCTGGTGGAACCCTCCTACCATGGAGGGGCTATATTAACTTGGTCTTTCTTTTCTTTCTTCTTCTTTCTTAATACTGGGGATGGAATGCAGGACCTTCATGCCCAACTAAAGCCCAGTCCTTTTTTTAAAAAAAATTTTAAGACAGGGTCTCACTAAGTCACTAAATTGCCCAGGCGGGGCCTGAACTTGTGATCCTCCTGCCTCTGCCTCCTGGAGTGCTGGGATGACAGGTGTGTGCCATCTCTCCTAGCAACTCTGTGCTTCTGGCTTCAACAGCTGGGCCCTGGGGATCCCAGAGGGGCGGCCCTCCTGCTGCCAGCTAGTTCCTGGGGAAAGAAAAGGACCAGCTCCCTTCGAGGACACCTTTTATATGCAAACCAAGCAATCCCAAGCCCACACCCTGCTCGCCTCCTCTACCTTGCCTTCCTACCTGCTTCAATGTCCACCTGCTTAGATCACAGTGTGGCAGGTGACCGACACCAGGGCTGTGCCTGCTCCTTCCCATGGAAACCACTACTAAGGCCTCAAGACTGACCCCTGCGCTTCTCAGAGTGGCCCTGCAGAGCACGGGTTGGTCCCATGCCTTGGGAAGTACCCCTTTCATTGTGGTCATCTCCTGGCATCTGAGTCATATAAAGCCTACCTGGGCTGGGGTGGAGGTAACTGGCCTAGCACGTGTGTTCATCCCCAGCACCACAAACAAAACCAAACAGAACAGCCCACAAAAAGACAACACCCCTGGCTGTTAAGGCAGGGGCAGGCCAGAGAGGAAGGTGGCGGAGGTGTGGGGGTATAAAAACAGCTTGGAAAATGATAGCCAAGTTCACTTGACCTCTTTACTTTTATTTTTTAAGACAAGTTCTCTTTATGTGGTTCAGGCTGGCCTTGAATTCACTACATATTCCAGGCTGGCCTTGAATTCATGGCAGCCCCCTGCCTCAGCCTCCCAAGTACTGGGATTACAGGTGTGCACCACCATGCCCAGCAGATGCCCTCCTAAGTGTCCCCAGATTACCTGTTACCTTGTTGTGTGAAGGGGCCCTGGGAACTTCTGGGGGTGGGGGATGGGGGAGGCTGCAGTCAGAGCCCCACCCAGCTCCCCCGAGCGCTACTCACCGGTTCTGCTCCTCGAGCTTAGCCAGGAGCTCCAGCTCATCGGGGCTGAGGTTCTCAGAGTCGGAGGTGGGGGAGCAGGTGGGAGCCGACAGGGCCTCCTGAGACGAGGAGTCGGGGCTCAGCGTGGGGCTTGCCATGGTGGGCAGGCTAGTTGGCTGCGAACGGGGCCAGGTCACAGCTCTATCTGGGGTGCAGAGATGCATGTGATCAGTACTGTGTAGTTGCCCTCCTGGACCCCTCTTCCTTACCCCAGGCTTTCCAATGCTGGGCTGCCCCTGGGGATCCCTGGGTTCCATGTGCCCTGACACAGCGGCCAGCCAGGTCAGCTCCTTCTACCCAGACCCTGGCATGGGGATCCTGGCCAGGTTCCTGCACAGGGCCGGGCCTGAGGCCAGCAGCAGAGCCGCCTTGCTGACCCTGGACGTGAAGGCCAAGGCTTAGCTCCACAGCCCAAGTCTGCTGCAGGGCCTGTGCCCATGGCTTCCTCTCACCCAAAGTCCCAAGCCCTCTGCAGGCCCTGAGGGGTGCAGAGGCCCTTCTGACATTGTGGTCACTTTCTCCAGCTTTGGCTGGCTGTGGGAGCCCAGCAAAAGCCTCTGACCTTCTCCATCTCATAAACCAGAGTGGGCTGCTGGCACGGCCAGGGCAATTATTCTCCACTGTTAATTGTCTGGTGCTGCCGATGGCCAGAAGAGTCGACTCCCCTCGGGCTGGGAAGCCAGGGTACACATCCAAGTGCTAGGAACCTGTGCCCTGGCGGACTCACAGCCAGACCTGCGGGCCCTGCTGGGGTCCTGACCTCTGCCAGCCATGTACAATGCACATCCCTTTATTCTTCCTGGCAAGGTCTGCCTTAACTTTCTGGGGCTTCAAGGGTACTGGCTTCTCGCCCTCCGCCAGCCTGGTAGGAGCCGATCAGCACTGCATTGAAACAAAGGCTCTGGGTTCAAATGGACCTGAGGTCTGAGGTCTGGCGCCTCTTGAGCAGCTGTGTGGATGTTGGCAAGAGCTTGCCTTCTCTGGTCTCCAGACTGAGGCCCTACCTGACAGGCCCCAGAGTGCCTGCAAGGCCTGAGCAGCTGTGGAACGTAAGGTGTCACAGTGGCGCCTGGCACTTGGTGTCCACCCCGAAACACTGCCCATTGCTCCTGCCTTGGGCCAAGGCCTGTGCAGCGCTGCTGGCTGTGTGGGAGCCGGCACCCTCCTTGGAAGGGGTTCCTGGAGCTGGAGATTGCTCTAGCGGGGAGGCAGGAGCTGGGGATGCTGTCCCGTTCTTCCTAGTGAGCTCAGCTGGCACCCAGGGTCTGAGCAAATGAAGGTACCTGGGTCTTGGAGGCAGAAGCGCACACAGGTCTCAGTCTCTGGCCTGGCCCCATGGCATGGGCCCTTCCCCCTCTCCCTGGGGTGCTTGGCATCCGAGTCTGCTCCAGGCCCTGGTACCCCACCTAGCTCGGCCCCCAGAGGGGCCTGGCTGGCTCCCTGCTCTCTAGGCAGCAGAGCATGTCACAGCTATAGCCTCTCCAGGTCACCAGGCAGCTTCCTGCACCCAGTCTACAGCCAGCTGGCCTTCACCCTGGCCTGCACTTGACTCCGCCCCCCACTGCCCTCTATGGGGTGGGGCCCAGAAGCCTCCTCTGGGCAGGCAGCTCCAATAGCCTTGGTCCTATCTCTGGCCCCCTGGGGCTCCCTGGCCTGTTGGGACCTCCCATGGCCCAGCTGGCTGGGCACCTCCTGCCCCAGAGGCCAGGCCACCAACAGATTAACTCTCAGGAGTTAATCATTCCTGAGAGGGGCCACTGTGAGCCTGCTGCAGAGCCTGAGCTATAGCTAGCCCAGCCAGACAAGAAACGCTGAGCAGAGAGATCTTTCTGGACAGGGAGAGGCTGTGGCGGCAGCTTCAGAGCTGGAAGGCGGGAGGAGGCTGAGGCCAGGGTCAGGGCTTCGGAACCCCCACTGGGTCTGGCCACAGCAAAGTCAGGGTGTGGAGTGAGAGGCTCCTGTCCGTGCTGGGCAGAGGGGACCCAGCCTGGGGGTGTCGGCTTTACCCTCACCCCCTCGAGGAGCTGAGAGGTTCTGATAAAACTCCTGAAGCCCAGGGGCCACCCCAGGACGGTCTGTTCAGCCGCTTATCACATATTCATGTGCATTTCACACAGGAAATAAAATGCATTAAATACACAGAGCTGAAATTTACAGTCTGAGAGGCAGGAATCTTCTGATCCCTCCAGAACTTTCTCTTGACTCATCCTCATGCTGTCCAAACACTGCCCAAGCCTGGAAAGCACCTCCTGCAGTCTGTGCACACACACACACACACACACACACACATACACGTGTGCATGCGCATGCACAGCCATATACACTCACCCCCCCACACAGTGAGACAGAGACTCCCTGGGACACATGCAACCCATTCACACACATATACATTCTTATTCACACCCACATGCCACACACATGCATACACACACACACTTGGGTAACACTTTCTTTGGCACACTGACACACAAAACATGTACACATGGACACACCCATTGGGGCGTTGCACTCATCCACTCACATACATCATGCAGAGGCTCCTCCACACACGTACACATGCTCGTGCACCCTTCTATATGTGTGCACACACTCAGGTGCACACTCTTTCACATCTACATCGAAGCGCCCTTGCATGCACTCGCATTGCTGTTGCCCCACCCCCACTCTGACTCAACATGTTCACACTCATGGACACGCGCATGTGCACACACACACACGTCCTGCACTGCTGACACCTCCTCACCCTGGGAAACTGGCAGATATGGATCTAGGGCTGCTTGCCTCCCTGTCCACAGCACCCTGGCTCTCAACAGCCCAGGCCCTCGTGGGCAGCATGGACCCTGGGCTGCTGTGGGGCTGGGCAGTGTCCCAGGCAGGTGACTGTGAGCAGAGCCATCCCTCACAGGAGGACACCCACCATCCTCCCTTGCTGCCTGGGAATGGAGGGGCCCAAGAGTCCCCATATTCAGTGCAAGTTCTTAGCCCCCACACTCTGTCTGCTGCCCATGGGGTCCTGGTATGGGTCCCCACTGTGCCCTCCCTGTCATGTTGGCTCAGGATGGGCCTGGATCCTGTACCATCAGGATGGTGGAGCTGAGGCTGTGGGTGTCCTGGTGTCCCGTGCTCCGACACCACCAGGCATGCTTCTTTGTCCATGGTCAAGCCCTCCAGGTGAATGATTCCTGCCCTCTGGCCAGCTGGGTCACAGTTTCCCATGTGGCACCGCTTCTTCCCATGTCCTCCCCATGGCGTGGGTCCTTTAGGTCCCTGGGATCTCCCTCTGGGGGCCTCCATGATGGGGACCACTGGCGAGTCCACAGCCCTTATGCAGACGCTGCTGGGGCCAGGATTGCCAAGGGCCAGAAAAGGCTCCAACAGCCCCCCCCCATTCATGTTTCTGTTTCCTCCACCGAGGCAGGAATAAAAGATAGGGTAGGATGAGAAACAGCCAGACAGTTTCTCGAAACCTTAAACAGAGTTAGCATCCAGTCCAGCATTCCCCTCCTAGCTATCTACCCAGACAGATGAAAATGCTTCATCCAAGCACAGCAGCACGGTCCTCAACGGCTCCAGAGCAGAAACAACGCCAATGTCCGGCAATGAAGGCAGGCATTGCATGAAGTGGGCCATCCTGCCACGGAGCATCACTCAGCCACTAACAGAAGGAAGCACTGACATGTGCTTCGCCATGGACACGCCTTAAAGCCATTGTGCTGGGTGGGGGGAAATCCAGCCACAAGAGGCCTCTAATTGTATGTCTCCACATACGTATCAAATATCCAGGACAGGCAGATCCATCGGGATGGAAAATTGGCTTGTGCTTGCCGGAGCTGGGGGAATCTGGGAAGAGGAATGGCTGTAGAATCCGCACGGGTCTCCCTTTGGGAGGACGGAACTGTTCCGGATTCGCTAACAGTCCTGATTGCACAACGCTGCATGGGTGCAAAACTTCGTGGAATTGTGCACTGGGTGTGAGGGTGGGGTTGCTTGGATTATGCAAATTAAGTGGGCTGGCGGAGAGCCTGTGGGTGGAAGCAGGCAGGGGTGGGCGGGGCTTCACAAGAGCAGGGTCTGCAGACGCCAGAACCTTCCCTGCCGGCTCAGGTAGGAGCTCACCGGCTTTGCATTTTAGACAGGAGGGGTGACCTCCTACTTCTGGTCTGTCTGTTGGCCTGGACCAGGGTACTGTCTGCTCGGGCCCTGCCCACTCTTCAGGCCAGGCCTGGCTGTCCGATCCTTCCCTGTCATCCGGCTCGATCCCTGCTGGGGGATCCGAAGAAGGATTGGAGCCACCTCGAGTTTGGGCTCAAGACCTGCGCCCTCACTGGGCTCCATCCACAGCTGCGGAGCATTCCCAGAAGGTCTCCTCCAGAGTTAGCCCCGCCCCTTCCCCTCCCTCCCAGGGTCTCCCCAGGACCTGGTCTAAGCATTCCTTTCCTCAATTTACTTAAGAGAGACAGGGTCTCTTAAGGGTCTCTGTGATCCACTAAGTGGTTCAGGCTTGGCTGTTCCTGCCTCAGCCTCCCGGAGTCTTGATTGTTGGCGTGCATCACCACGCTCTGCGAGTCCCGCTATGAAATCCTTTTCCCTGCTGGTTCAGGAAGGAGCTAGGGCAGAGGCGTATCTTAATTTTCTGTTCCGAGCCCTGCACTATTTAGCATTCAGTAGGTGCTCAGTAAACATCTGTGGAATGAATGAGGACAGGAACTTAGGTGCCCCTCAGCCTGCGCCTCAAGGTCAGTGTCAGCAGGAGCTGTGGAGGACGCCAGAGCTCTGGAGGGTGCGCCACGACGCTGCGCTCGCTTCGTGTCTGAGCTCTCCTCCTCCAAGCCGTGGGCCTACGCTAACCGGGAAAACACGCCACACACACTCACACCAGGGACTCCACAAAACACGGGTCAGCCCCTCCTCCCACCTGTCAAGGTCGTGGAGCAGAGAAAGTCCCAGAGAATCCCCAGGAGACGTAATGACTGCATGCCACGTGGGAACATGGCTGTCTCCTGGGACTAGAATATTAGGACACCAGACTGGGTGAAATCCCAGCACTCTGGGAGGCTGAGATAGGAGGATGGCAAATTCAAGCTCAGTGTGGGCAATTTAGTGAGATCCTGTCTCAAGCATGAAGGGCTGGGGATGCCCTCTGTGAAGGCCCGAGGTTGAATCTCCAACGACCCTCCCCCTCCAAAACAAAAGACATCAGGGGAAAAATCGAGGAAATCTATAAAGTATGAAAGTATGAACTTTGGTGAAAAATAACATGTCAGCATTGCCACAGAGATTGTAACACACGTACCACATTACACGGCACCATTATGTACATGTACCAACTCCCTAATCATATGATCACTATCCACTGCCAACATGTACTAATTAAAAATCTTTTTAAAAGATAGCAACAACCGGGCATGGTGGTGCTTGCCTGTAATCCCAGCACTTGAGAGGCCGAGGCAGAAGGATCCACATGAGTTTGAGGCCAGCCAGCATTACATACAAATACAGACTCTCAAAACAAACAAACAAACAACATTAATAATTGGGGAGTAGGGCCGGGGAGATGGCTCAGTGGAATAAGCACTTCCTGGCAAGCGCAAGGGCCTGAGTTCAATCCCCGGTCCCGCAAAAAAAAAAAAAAAAAAAAAATTGGGGAAACTGGGTACAGGGTCCGCGGAAACGCTCCATAATTGTCTCAATTATTCTGCAGAGCTAAAACTGGCCTATAAACTGTTCTTTTTTATGTATTTAGTACAGGTCTATAGGGTCTCACTACACAGGTCAGACTCGTAGTGATCCTCCTGTTTTCAGCCTTCCAAGTGCTGAGATTATAGGGGTGCACCACCATGCCCAGTCTGTCACCATCTCAGAGCGCCCCGGGGAGAAGAGGAGGGATCGAACCCGGTCCCTGCTCCTGCCTAAGCAGGTGTTTTAATCCTCTGAGCTATCTGGCTGGCCCTTGTTTTTTGTTTTATGGTGCTGGAGATGGAACTTAGGACCTTGAGCATACTAGGTAAGTGTTCTACACTGAAGCTACATCCTACCCCTAAAAAATAACTTAAAAAATTCCATGCCTGGCATAAGCACCTGGCATGGCCAAGGTCCTGAGTTCAATCCTTGCTACTGGAAAAAAAAAAAATCATGCAAGCGTAGATGGAAAAGCACGGGACAGCTGTGACATGTGAGAAGTACCATATGCACTCGGGACTCCCTGCTGGTGTCTTGGTTAGGAGGGAGGATTTGAACTTAGATTTCTTACTCTGGAGGCTTTGTCCCAACCTCATGACCTATTTCCCTTTTCATTATTATTATTATTATTATTATTGTTGTTGTTGTTGCTGTTGTTTTGTATTTAGGACAGGGTGTACAGGGTGTTCAGGGTCTCACTACTAGATTGGACTTGTAGTGATCCACCTGTTTACAGGGCCTTCAGCTTCCCTTTTGGGTCTGGCTCCCTTTGTTTTTTTTTTTTTTCAGCCCACCAGGGGGCGGGGCTGGCTGGCATGTGGTGCTGGGGGATTGAACCGCGGTCCTAAGTAGGTGCTTTAGACCACTGAGCCATCTCACCAGCCCCGTCTGGCTCCCTTTGGTCCTGCCTTTTCAGTGTTGCTTCTCTTCCATGAAGACTGGGGGACACAGACTATTCTGGATCTAGACCTTGAAAGTGCTAGGTGACCCCAATTTTCTGAGCCTGACCAGCAGATTTCCGCTATTCTAGCTGGCTCCCAACCTTGGAGACCCGCAGGGCCTATTCTCCTGATCCTTCCTCCTTGGCAAGGGTGGGCGACCCAGGGACGACAAAGGGGCAGCTGTTATTTGGAGGTGACTGTCTACCCTCCTCCAGCTCCAGTTCTGAATGCTCCCCGTGCCAACCTGGCAGCTTCCATACCCTTGGCCTTGGAGTAGGAAGAGTTCTCCCAGATCTCTGAGCTGCAACTGAGACCCTCGGAGCCAGCAGCCTGGATTCAGTTCTGTCCCCACCCTCTGCATGATCTTCAGGACCATCTGCTTTGCCTGTCCCCCTCCTCCATGCTGGGATTGAAATCAAGGCCCCTGCACTGACTATAACCCCCTCAACCTTTCTAGTTTTAGTTTTGAGACAGGGTCTTGCTTAGTTGCCCAGGTGAGCCTGGAAGCTGTGATCTCCCTGTCTCAGCCTCCTAGACTTTTCTTTCTTTGCAGCACCAAGGATCGACCTTGTGCCTGCCAGGCGGGCGCTTATGCTGCTGAACTATCCCCTTGGCCCTCAGCTTCCTAGAGAGCTGGGATTACAGGTGTGCACCACCACTCCCAGCTGTGCCTCAGTTTTAAAATCTGCAAACAAGGCTCACAACAGTACCTGCCTTGTGGGCCTGGTTTGTGGGATCAATGAGCCATATTAACTTCCCACTGCGTGGAGAGTTCCGTGAGGGCTGGGGCTGTTCAGCCCACTCTAGGATCTTAGGGTCTGGAGCGTCATCAGACATCTGGTGTCTGTGGAGTGGATGAACAAGCCCCCCTCCCCTAGCAGGCCAGCCCGTGTGGTGACTCTGTTTAACCCTTACACACGCTAAGACCATCGTCAGCATTAGTAGTAATGACAGCAGTGGCTGGGGCCTCCAGGCTAGGCTGGGGGGCGAACAAGGGCAACCAATGAATAATCCCTTCTGACCTATAAAGTTTACTACTCTGCGACCTCATCCTTGCCAGCTGACTTTCTGCTCTGTGACAGGCTCACCTTGGGCAAATCTCCCATCTCTGTGTGAGCATCCCTGAGGATGACAAGGAAGATGAAAGGCCTCTAGGGACAGGTGAGGAAGAGGTGTGGCATCTGCTGTCGCCTGTGCCAGCTGTGGACGCCTGCTGGGGAAGGGTGAGGCAGGCCAGCCCTGCTTTCAAGAGCTCCCGGGAAGGTCGGACCTCAGCGCCCTGTTCCTCAGCAGTGGCCAAGAAGGGAAGCCCAGCAGCTCCTAAAGCTGAGCACGACACTGCTGTGGCCTGTGCTCCCCTGGGGTGTGACTGGGAGCAAATGGGAGAGCTGTCCTCTGGCTGGGGTGGGTAACAGATCTCAGAGAGACTAGGGATCCCTTTGGCCCAAGATTGCCTGCAGTGTGGATCCAATGAGACACACCAAGACTGGTACAGTGAATCTCATTGGTCAAGGCTGGGAGAAAGTCACCCTGTCTCTGGAGAACCACCGCGGCTCCCATCTCCTGGGCCTCTGGCCAAGCACTCTTGCCGCTTGGGACACCCTTCCCAGCCACGCCTGCCTGGTGACTGCACCCATACGTCACCCCTGCCGCACCCTCCCTGACACACGCTGGGCCCCTTGTCTAGGGCTTGCAGTGGCATGGCACACACGCTGCTCAACATTCCCCCGCAGCAGGGGCTTGTATTGGAGCCCTGGCGCTTCCAGGTTGTTTGGAGGATTAAATGAGATAATATACATAGGTTGCTGGGTGCAGTGCCGAGCACAGAGCACGGGCTTGAGCAGTGTGCCCTTCTAATAGCTGCTGTCCTTTCATGTGAGTCAGGGGCCTTTGGGTTCAGGGCAGGGGCCACTTCCACATGCCTTGGTCCTGGCACCTCACTCAGTTCCCACGGCAGAGTGGGGCTTCACCCACCACAACTGGCACCTTCGTTCCACAAGAGGAAATAGCAGCCTAGGTTCCTCCCTGTCTACCACACAGTCTCTAGAGCCAGGTGTGCACCCCCAGGCCAGGGCCAGCTGGCGCGACTGGTGCTCCGTCTATCCCGGCCGCCTCCCGACCCCACTGTGTCAGCGCAAAGTCCCATCCTGGGAGGCTCTGGAGTTAGCTTCCCGTGAGCTATGTGACCAGCAGGGTCTTTTCAGCAAGTCAGTACGTCAGCGTCTTCCTACATGATGTCAGGGGTCTACGTGGGACATCAGGACGATCAGCCACCAGGCCTCAGTTCACTCAGGACGACCACAAATCCTACAGTGGACCATCTCTCATCTTTCTAGTTCTGACTCGAGTCAGATTCCTACAGGATGGCTGAGCCCGAGAGAGACAGCCATTAGCCAATGAGGCCAGGGACAGGGGTGGCCAGGATTCTGCTAATGCTATAGGTAGCCCACTACCTTCCTAGGCCTGATGGTCCCCTTCCACATGGCACCAAGCTCAGAGCCACACCCTAACCTCCCTCCCTTGCAGTGCAAAGCACCATCCCATGGATCGAGCCCCTGTTTTCCAGATGGGAAAGTTGAGGCTCTGAGCCAGGATGAGCTTTGTCTGATGCTGTGCAGAACCTGGGCTTTTATCTGGGGCCTTCTGGGCATGCCTGTTGTTAGAAGGATCCCAAATGCAGTGACCAGGCTGTACTGGGGCTAGCTGGATCTGGATCCCTCTTCACACCCTGCAGCCTTAAACCACAGTGTCTAGCGTCAGCGTCTAGTTCTGGGATCTGTCTCATCCCTTGTGCCGGGGCCAAGCCACCTGCGAATCTTTCCAAACCACCCGCAGTCAACCGCAGAGGCTCAGGGGACCCCACAGGTGGGACCCCCAGCTGAGAGCTGTGGGGTAGCAGGAAGATGAGCTAGAAGGGAGCTGATGCAACCCAGAGAGGCCAGGACTCAGACACCCTGGCTAGGGGGCGACAACCAAGCCACACACTCCCTCATGTTCCTTCCAGCCTCTCCAGCATTCTTCCCTTCTGGAAAGATTCTTTAACAAAGGGCTCTGTGCTTCTGGCAGGTCCTGACCCAGCCCCAGAGGATCCCACATGCCAGGGGAGCAGGAGGTTGTTGTGTTACGGCCAAGTGCAGAGGTGGTGGGTGAAAGAACCCATGAGTGCTGTCCGAGGCCAGCCCCCAGAAGCAGCCTGGACGTCTGCACTGTCATCTGAGGCCAGCAGGTGGACAGGGTCAGTGGGCTGGTCCTACCAGTTGGGCCAGGCTTCTGGATTGGGGCCAGGAGCAGTTAGAACCTTGTCCCTTCCCATTAGGGAGGGCAACACAGGCAGGGGTGATCAGTGGGTCCTGTTGGGATGCCGTGGGGAAGCAGAGAGAGTGTGTGAAAAGGGCGAAGCAGGGAGAGGATGACCATGGTGTGGGAGGAGAGCTGGGGCCAGTGCCCGGAGGGCCTCACCACCCCTGGTGCCCACTGCGGGTGCTGGCTCAGAGAGCTGGGGTGCAGTGGTGGGCAGCTTTGGTGGCTCTGGGAGGGCCTGGGCAGTGGGATTTGAAGAGATGTGTAGTAGAATGAGCAGGTTGGTGTGTGTAAGATGCCAAGTGCCTGGGTCTTGTCAGATCTCCTAAGTTTCTGTGTGTGTGTGTGTGTGTGTGTGTGTGTGTGTGTGTGTGCGTGCGCGCGTGCGCATCGTGTATGTGTGTGCATGTGTGCGCGCGTGTGTTTGTGTGTCTCAGGAAGATGGTGGGGAGGGTGTGTCCATGGGTGAGGAGGAGAGCTGGTCTCCAGCCCTCAGGAGGTCCTGAGCTGGAGGTGAGGGCAGATTTCTCAGAGGGGTGAGGCTCTAGATGGGTCAAGATTAACGTCAGTGTGGAGAACTACTAGAGTGTGCTGGGAGGACCCCCGGGAGTGATTTTCATGGATGCCCTTGGGCCTGTGGACTGGGACAGGAGCTGGGCCAGCAGGCTGAGCTAAGGCCTGTGCGCAGTAGGGGTGGGCACCAGGTTTAGGAGACTAGGCAGGGGTCGTGGGGTCAGGAGGGACAGATAGGTGCCTGAGACCTATCTCCTTGGGGGGAAAGGGGGAGAAGCCAGGCGGGAAGACAGGATGCCAAGTGTGGGGGTTGGGGGTGTGGTGTTAAGATCCTGGGGGATCATTGGGGTGGATGGAGGACGGGTAGGGGTCCTGGGCTTGGGGGGAGCTCTTGGGGGGCGGGTCTGCGGGAGTGGGGGATGGGAGAGCCCTGATGGGGGTCCGGGAGGGGTCCTGGGGGGTCAGTGAACGGGGTGGGCGGGGGTCTTAGGGCTGCGGGGCCTCTTAGGGAGAGTGCAGGGTGGGGGAGGGGGTACTGCGGGGCGCCCCGGGAGGGTCCTGTGGGATCTGGAAGGACGGTGGGCGGGGGCCGGGGCCCGTGGGGTTGGGACCGGGGCTGAGGGTGCCGAGGTTCGCCGCGCGGGCTCTAGGGTGAGGTGGCCCGAGTGGCGGTCTTGCCGATCCCCGCGGGCCGCAGCGCGAAGCCGCCGGCCTCAGCAAGCGTCCGACAAGGAGGCCCGGTCCGTGCCACCTTACCTGCACCAAGCATGCCGCCATCGCCGCGCCGAGCCTCGCCGTCCCGGGCCGCGTCGCCGGATCTTTGCCGCCCCGCTCGCCCCGCAGCCCCGGCCCGGCCCCCTCAGCCGCCCCCCGGGACCGCGGCCGCCGCCGGCTCCGCCGCTGCCATTTCACCCGCTGACAGGCGCCGCTGCCCCGCCCCCGAAGCCCCGTCAGCCAATTCACCGCCCCCAGGCACTCTGGCTCCGCCCATCCCCTAAGAGTGACGAAGTGTCTGACCAATCCGTACCCATCCCGTGAGGCGGGCCCTGGTTACGGTCTGAAGGTTGCAGCCTCCAAGTAGAGAAGCAAATTGAAATGAGGAAAATAGTGACGGACAGATCGATTTGCCTATCAAAGTGAGAAATTCTGTTGATCAACGTTTGTAGGGACCAATAGAAAGGTACGAGGGTGCGTCGCTGAGGGAGGCTGCGGCCCTGAGAAACCCTAGGCAGAGGCGGCCAGGAGGAGGACACTAATTCCCGCCCAGGGCCGGGCTTTCTGTCCAATAATGAGGCTGCTTGAAATGTCCATTATTGTGGCCCTGGCAACTGTTGCGGTGCTATTAAGATTGACATCTAGCAAGCCAATGACATTGTAGAAGGGCGGGGAACTGACAACCTCTGACCAACGGAGTTGGGAGATTGGTGCGAGATTGGCGTTCTGGGCGGTCGGGCTTGAGACCTGAGTTGAATGAAATGGAGGTGGGGCTAAGGAAGGGGCGGGGTCTAGGCCAACGTTAGGGCGGGATCAGGGATAGTGGGTTGGGTCTGAGAAGGGGCGTTGCCAGTATGCGCATCCTCCGTGCAGGTCTTGGCGCTGTGGGCCGGGCGGTTGGGTTGAGGTGATGAAAGCTTAGGGGACTGTGGTCAGTGACCCTAGTTCTGTCTGGGTTGAGTAGCTTCTGTGAAAGTCCCAGGTGCAGCTTGTTTATCAAAGCACGGATCGCACTATGATCCCTATTTACAACCCCCTCCCGGTCGTCCCAGGCCGATAACTCCTATTTGGGGTATGGTTGGGGTTGGGGAAGAAAGGCCCAGGTCAGGTTTCCCTTGGATCCTCGCGTGACCAAGCAGGGGTCTTAATACCTGGGTACTGTTAAAAAATGTTTGATAAATGAATGAATGGGTCTATGATTCTTTTAATAGGCAAGGAAAGTGTTGGGATCACTCGAGCTGGGGGAGGGACTGTATAGGGGCCATCCCTGACAGCAAGCAAGATTTAGCAAAATGGAAAAGATGCACCCTCAGATGAGGGGATGGATTTTGGAGAGGGAGGGGCAGGGAAGAGCTGTGTCACAGAAGAGAGTGTGACATAAGCCCCAAGCAGAGGCTGAAAATGGGGAGACAATTAAACATAAGGTGTTTAGGATGGGGATTGTCAGCAGGACTGGAACGTCCCGCTATCCTTCCTAGCTGTATTACGCTTATTAAAATGCTAGAGCTATTGGGAAAATCCCCAAAACATTTCTAAAAACCCCGGTGGTAAAAATAAATATAATGCATTCCTCCTCCCCTCTATATTCCCATACTGCTTTCCCCTAATTTTTTTTTTTTTTTTCAAAGAACAAATCTGTCCTTTTAAAGCCAGCTTATGTGCTGGGCTTTCCATCACAGAACACTAAACTAAAGTCAATCTCAATGGCATTGTCCCCAAATTCCTAAGTGGGCCTTGGAGGGGGCATGGACTCCCCCACGGGCAGGTACTAAATCAGGAGGGAAAGGGTGAAGCCAGGTTGGGTGGAGACCACATGAGCAGTAAGGGGGCAGTGCCTGAGTCAGCTGTCTAGGGTCTCCCAGTGTGGGTGTCTGAGGGCCCCCAGTGTGGGGTTCACCACCAATATCTGAGGTTCTTCCCCAAAATGATGCCTCCAGGAAAGAATATATTGGTGGCAGCCAAAGTCCTTCCAGGAACTTAAAACCAGGGACCTCTGGTCCCCGCTGGGATGTGGAGCTGCCTGTGGAGGCCCAGGGTGGGAATAAAATTGTACCAACAAATATGGCCAGGGCATTTGACCCTCTTTTCACACTGTGATGTCCACATAAAGGATGATTTTATTTTGGGTTCTCTTTGATTCCATTTTTATAGGCCCATCGGGAAAAAAATCCAACAACTTCGTATCAGAACAGAGTTGTTTCAATCATAAACTATGCTTAGCCAATGAAATTCCTGCATTGCTTTTTTAAATTCAATGCAGTATATAGAATATTTTTCAATTTTTCCTTTTATTTTAATCAATAGACTCCCTTACTATATTGGAGATTTAACTCAGGGAACATGCTGAGTTGCATCACAAGTCCTTTTTTTTTTTTTTTTTGTCTTTTTTAAAATTTTTTTTATTTTTTTTGTCTTTTTGAGATAGAGTCTCACTATGCAGTTCAAGCAGGCCTTGAGCTCACTTTGTAGCCCCGGCTGGTCTGGAACTCACAACAATCCTCCTGCCTCAGCCTTCTGAGTGCTGGGACTACAGTCATATGCCACCATGTGTGGCTTATCACAAGCCCTTTTGAACAATGTTTGTTTTGGAAGTCTTGCTAAGTTCTGAACTTCAACTTGCAGTCCTCCTGCCTCAACCTTGGAGGGGGTTGGGATCACAGGCACGTATGACAATACCCAGTACAGGTCTTTAACATAATTGTGTCTGCTACTTTGCCAAGGCTGTCCTCAAACTCCTGGGCACAAGGAGTTCAAAGCCTCAGCCTCCAGAGTAGCTGGGCAGCAGGCGCACCCACCATGCCTGGCTTGTCTCTCTCTTTTTTTTCAGAACCAGGGATTGAACTCAGGCCCTTGCGCTTGCCAGAGAAGCGCCTATTCCACTGAGCCATCTCCCTGGCCCCCATGAGTTTCTGGCTTGTCTCTAAAAGTCCTTTTTATTGCAAGTATTTTCCTCTGTGCAATATTTATAGTAAATATTATAGTAAATATTAGTTGCATTTATTAAACTTAAAGAATAGAATACTTGTATTTTTTAAGCTCTCATCTTGGGGAGGGAGTGATCCATTTCTGAAGTGACATCTTAAAAATAATCTAAAAATTTTAATTGACATGTAATTGTGTACATTTATGGGATATAGTGGGATAATTTGATATAAGTACATAATGTATAGTGATCAAATCAGGGTAATTACTCTCTCTCTCTCTCTCTCTCTCTCTCTATATAGGGTCTTATATATATATATATATATATATTTAAATAAGGTCTTGGGCCGGGGAGATGTCTCAGTGGAATAAGCGCTTCCCTGGCAAGTGCAAGGGCCTGAGTTCAATCCCCGGTTCTGCAAAAAAAAAAAAAAAAAAAGGTCTTACTGTATAGTTCAGGCTAGCCTTGAACTCACTGTATAGTGCAGACTGGTCTTGAACTCCCAGCAATCCTTTTGTTTCTCCTGCCTCAGCCTTCCAAGTGCTGGGATTACAGGTGTGTATCACCATGTGCAGCTATTTCCATCTCTTAAAATATTTATCATTTCTTTGTGTTAGAGTTTTGCAAACCGCTCTCTTCCAGTTCTTTATAAAATACATAATTAGAGGGGCTGGGGAGATGGCTCAGTAGAATAAGTAGTTCCCTGGCAAGCTCAAGGGCCTGAATTTAATCCTCAGTTCTGAAAGGGAAGAAAAAAAATATATATATATATATATATATTTAGAGTTGAGGCCATCCTGGACTACCATATGAGACCCTCTCTCAAAATACCCTCTCAAGGGGCTGGGGATTTGGCTCAGTGGTAGAATGCTTGCCTGGCAAGCTGGAAGCTCTGGGTTTGGTCCTCGGCACCAAAAACAAAAAACAAACCTCTCCTCCAAATACCCTCTCAGCGTTGGGGAGGCTGCAGCAGGAAGATCTCCATGAGTCTGAGGCTTGTCTGTGCCACACAATACGATCTTGACTCAGAAAAAAGTTGTCAGCTGTAGTTAGCCCGGTGCATCTTAGAACATGAGAACTTACTCCACTAAAACTTTTGTTGTGGTGGTGGTAGTACTGAGGGTCAAACCCAGGGGCACTCTGGCGCTGAAGTACATCCCCTATTTATCTTGAGACAGGGTCTCACTAATTTGGCCAGGCTGACCTTGAACTGGGGATTCTCCTTTCTCAGGCTCCTGAGTAGCTGGAAGTACAGTAGCACACCACCATGGGTAGTTACAACTACATTTTGGTGCCTATCATTTAATCTGTCCCATTCCCCTAGCTGGGCTGTTTATGTCCAATATTTATGAACTACCAATTCTATCACCGATTTTTTTTTTTAAGGGGGAGCACACGTGTCATTTTGGAATTAAGTTTTGAATATTTAGCTTTATTAACTGACGGAAGGATGATAGCTACTACTTAAGGAAAAATGAAAGAATTTGATCGCCGGCACCACATGCCGCGCCAGCCCCGCCCCGGGCACGCTGAGCCAGCCACCGAGGCCGGATGTAATGGTGCACATCTGTAATTCCAGCGCTGGGGAGGCTGAAAACAGGAGGATCACTGCAAATCTAAGTTGGCAGTGAGAACCTGTACCAAATGTAATGAAAAGGAAATAAAAGAAATGATACTTCTTTAGTTCTGAGCCTGAACCATATCATGGTTTGTGCTCTGTCTGCTATTTTCTGAGACAAATTGTGATGAAATATACGTAGGATTAAAATTTCCAGTTAGCCTTTATAAACTCTACAATTCGGTGGTGCTAACTCAACTTGCAATGTGATGCAAGAGTATTACTATCAATTTCCAAAACTTATCTCCGTCCTGTCATCAGAAGCCATGAGTCTCATTCGCACTTGGCCCCTGGAAACTTCTGCTCTACTTCCTGTTCCTCTGAGTTTTCCCGTTCCAGGTGCCTCATTGTGTGAGGTGGCTCTCTGTCACTCTGATGAAATCCCCGGGACATCAACTTAAAAAAGAGGAGAGGTCTATTTCGGGTCATGTTTCAGCGGGAAGATTGCTCACCTCGTTGTGGCAAAGAAGCAGAAGAAGAGACAGGAAGGGAGTTTGGTTCTAATGTCCTTGTCTGTTACTTTTCTCATTGCTGAGGCAACATACCTAACACCTGAAGATAAACGTTTTTTTTTTTTTTTTCAAAATTTTGATAAACAGATAGCAATGAGACAGTTTCAGATCAAATCGGAAGTACAGTTTCAACAAATAATACACTGCATATATTCTTCTTAGTGCTTAATTGCTGTAAGATAAACGTTTGTTCAGCTCACAGTTTGTAGAGGTTTCAGTCCATAACTGCCTGCCTCCAAAGCAGAGTGGCACATGGCAGAGGGACAACCATTCTTGGCAGTGGAGGACAGAAAAAGACAATTGAAAGAGAGAAGAGAGAGGGAGAAAGGGAGGCAGACATACAGTCAGACAGACAGACAGACAGACAGACAGACAGACAGACAGGAAAACCTCCTTTTTTTTTTAATTTTTAAAAATCTTTTAAAATTTTTATTTATTTTGTCCAGGGTCTCACTACCCAGCTCAGACTTGTAGTGATCCTCCTGTCTCATCCACCCCAGTGCTTGGATTACAGGCATGTGCCACCATACATACCCGGTGGGCTTGTTGTGGAGCCAGCATGTAGTACCAGGGATTGAACCTGGGTCCTTGCATTTGGTAGACAAGCACTTTGACCACTGAGCTATCTCCCCAGCCCTAGGAAAGACTCTATCTGTCCCTTATATTGTATGCAGGCTACCTGCCCCAGGCTGGGTGTAGCACTCATACCCTTTGTCCAGCATTGGACCATGAATTAAACACAAGCTCTAGAAGCCCACCACCATAACTGTGTGTAGCTTTGAGGGAACAGCTAGATACAACCCATAACAATCCACTTCCGGGTCTCCCCCGCATTGATGTCATTTCCTCCTACTGGGCCCTGCCTCCTAATGTTCATCACTCCCTGCATTGCCACATGCTGGGAACCAAGATGGCCACATGCAAGCCTTTGCAGGATATTCAAGATCCAAACTATTCTGTCCATAAGTGGAGTCATCCAGTGTGTGTTTATGTGTCTAGTTTATTTCACTGACCATAACGCCTTCAAGGTCCAGCTGTGTCATAGCTGTTAGTAAAAAGGAAAAGAAGTAACAGAGGTTAGCTGTTAGGAGAAAGGAAAAGAAGTAACAGAGGTATGAACTCAACAGGACGGGTTTATTGCAGAACAAACCTGAGAGAGTCCATTCTGGCTCTAGAGACCAGACCGGCTGCTCTTCCACAGGTGATGGAGTCTTTTGCAATGTCATGGCAAGGGGCCAGTGCAGTGAGAGAGGACTGTGGCTCCCTGGCAAGAACAAGGGTTGACAGCACAAAGGATATTGGGTAGCCAAGGATGAGGCTGCGAAAGCACAGGAAACGGCTGCTATCAGAAGCAGGGCTGGTAATGTTTGGAGCCCCCAGGCACAGCTATGTAGGGAGGAGTGGCTCAGAGGGGCCTCTGATGGTCAGATTCCTTTATTCCAGGCTTCATGGTTAGATAAAGAAAATGGGCAGGGCATTTCTGCCTTAACTACTTTCTGCTGATTAGGGTTGGTGATTGTTGGGGTGTTATCCGGGATGAAGAGTAACTGTATTGATGTTGTCTTTGGTTACTGCCTGTGAAATGGTGAGAAATCTTTGAAACATTGATTAGGCGCGGTGTTATGGTGTGCGACTAGTTGTCCCCCCAGAACCTCATGCAGTTGTGGGGTGGACTTCTAGAGCTTGTGATTCATTTGTGGCCCAATGCTGGGATTATAGGCGCAAGTGCTGCTGGGATTATGGGTGTGAGTGTTATACCTAGCCTGGGGCAAATAGCCTGAATGCAACATAATAGGGGAGAGAGGCTTGCCTACTGTCTCCGCTGCTGGCCCCTTGTCCTCGCGCCTCCCTTTTCGCTCTTGCTGTTTGGCTGTATCTTTCCTCCGTGAACAGCTGCTTTCTGCTGTGTGCCACTCTGTCTTGGAGCCAGCCAAGTATGGACTAAATCCCCCACAAACTGTGAGCTAAATCAATCTTTCTTAATTTCTTTCTTAATTTTAGGCATTGGGTATTTTGTTCCAACGGTGAGATAAAAGTGGGGCTGGGGAGATAGCTCAGTAGAATAAGTGCTTGCCTGGCAAGCACAGAGTCCTGAGTTCAATTTCTGGTACCACCAAAAAAAAAAAAAAAAAAGTAAGGAAGACACATGGCAATAATAAACAGGTAAGTAGAAAGAGGAGAGGCACTATGGAGGAAAGAATTTAAGATAGGATAGTGAATGTCCACAAATCTCATGAATTCTTCAGGAGGTCCTGGGACACGTTGTATTGCTTGGATCTTGGGGTCGCTTATAGAGCATTAGTTACATTCTCATGATTATCTGAGCTAAAGGTACAGCATGTTTTATGAAGCATGGTGAATGTACCCCCTTGGGCAGACCTTGCATGGGGAAAATAGATCCCGGGCACTTTTAAAAATATTTTATGGAAAAACCCACAAAATTTCATAATAAATAATAGAAGGGTAACAATAGTTAATACAGTGCATATTGTTGTCTTTATTTTATTTATTTTTTTATTTCTTTATATTTTTTTTTGGGCAGAGCCAGGGATTGAACTCAGGCCCTTGCGCTTGCCAGGGAAGTGCTTATTCCATTGAGCCATCTCCCTGGCCCCCCTGTTGTCTTTTAAGTAGTTATTCCGAGTGCAAGATATGGACATTAAATTTTTCTCCAATCAATGTTGGCGTAAACCTTCCTTTACAATGAACTAAGACATTAATGGTATAACTGACTTGCTTTCTTCCCTCCTGTCTTTTCCCCTTTCCTCTATCCTAATTCCTTTTTCCTTTTGAACAATTTATTTCCATTTCACAATATCTATTGTACATTTTAGACCTTATTTATTCTTTCAGTTTCTCACACCAGGAGACAATCTGATAGTTACACATGTGAGTCTGATTTATTTCACTTATGAGTATGGCCTCAAGTTGCATCCACTTACCTATGAAAGTTTATCCTTCTTTATGCCTGAGTAGCACTCCATTGTACAAGGGGATCACATCTTTTTTATCCATCCCTCAGTTAATGGACATTTGGGTTGTTTCCAAGATCTAGCCATTACAAATTGTGCTATAAACGTAGGTGTACATATGTGTTAGTTGATAAATTGTGTCAACCTGGCTGAATCAACTCCAGCAGTGTGGGGGCCTGCCCTGTAGGTGGGCAGGGCCCAGGAATTGAGAAAGGCTCCCTGCTCTGCTTCCCTGGAGAAGTACCAGTCTTCGCAGCCACACCACTTTGGAGGAGCTCCGATCTTCACTATGGAACGCTGGTCTTCGCAGTCAGTGCAGAAGGAAGAGAGAGGCTTGATGGATGCCGCTGCAGCTGCTGCTCCTCCTCTGCTCTTCATTGTTTTGAACTGCTGTTGTTTGCTTTGGAGCCAGCAGGATATGGACTGAACCCTCCAGTAACTGTGAGCTAAATAAACCTTTCCTTCCTTCATTTTGAGTGTCGGGTATTTGTCCCAGCAACGAGTAAAAAGTAACTAAGACAACATATATCACTGTGCTATGAGGATTTCAATTATTCTGGGAAGATACCCAGAAGGGAAATATCTGGGTCAAATGGGACTCCTAATCCTAGCAATCTGAGGCACTTTTATTCTTGATTTCATCTGCATAGCCACTGGGAGTTAGATAGTCTCCAAGTGAAAAACAAACATTACCAAGGGATTAAAGAATGTGTGACTGACACATAAACATCAGAATGGAAAGACAGATTGGTCACGGAGTCATGTTCAGGCCCTGTTCTTTAGGAATTGCAACAGCAATTGTAGCCAGACAGTTGTAACCTGCTGTCTCCTAGACTTGTCTATAGGTATGGCCAGGAACTGTCAGCAGGGGTCAGTGTCTGGAGCTCCCTTCTTATGTTGAGCCTATATTACTATTATGTTAATGTTTTTGGTGGTACGATAGTTTTCTGTGAAGTGTTCAAGACCTAGCAGAAAGGAGGCCTGTGTTAATCAAAGTTAACCTCTTGTTATTTGTCAAGGTCAGTCAAGTCTCCTTGGGCAGTACTTTTGGGACCATGTGCAGAGCCTCTCAGCTCCCCTGTCAGTGTGTCACCAAAATGGGTCGTGGTCTTAACTATGTGGCTTTCTGTGGAAGCATGGCTGATGGCCCTCTTGTAGCACACCATAAGTGGGTTGACTCATCTTCTGTGATCCAACAATCTCCCTGCTCAGGAGGTTGGTGGGCTCACTGGTTTTAGGCTACTGTAGAAATGTCCTCTCATGTCTGGGTCCTTATTGATCTTGGAGGGCCAGGGTAAAACTATTGACCATCTTTTTCTTTAAAAAAAAAATTTTTTTTTAACATTTATTTATTGTGTGTGTGTGTGGGGGGCAGCTCAGCCCACCAGGGGGCGCAGCTGGCTGGCATGTGGTGCTGGGGGATCGAACCGCGGTCCCTGTGCTTTGCCAACCTTGTTCCAAGTAGGTGCTTTAGACTACTGAGCCATCTCTCCAGCCCCTCTTTTAAAAAATTTAAAAAAAAATTTATTTATTTATTTATGTGTGTGTGTGTGTGTGTGTGTGTGTGTGTGTGGCCAGCTCAGCCCACCAGAGGTCAGGGCTGGCTGGCATGTGGTGCTTGGGGATTGAACCGTGGTCCCTGTGCTTTGCTAAGCTTGTTTTAAGTAGGTGCTTTAGACCACTGAGTCATCTCACCAGCCCAGACCATCTTTTTCTTTTTGGTCCCCATACCTTAGTAGTTTAACACCTAGGAGATCAGTTAAACTGGTATTGTAGTGGATGCCATAGGTTTAATCTTATGATTTTGATATCAAGCATCTACCTTGAGATACATAACATGACTAGGGAACTATTTCCTTACCAATCATGGTTGTTTTACAATTTGGATCCCTGTAGCTGGGCATGGTGGCACATGCCTGTAACCCCAGCACTGAGGAGGCTGGGGCAGGAAGATCACCATGCGTTCAAGGCCAGCCTGGGCTACATAAGTGAGTTTAAGGCCAGCTTGCACTACATAGTGAGACACTGTCTCAAAATACACACACACACATGCACACGCACACACACACGAAAGAAAAATAAGCTGAATCCTTGCACAATGTTAACAATTATAATATGTCACTGAGAAAACTTGAGATTACACTTCAGCATAACAATCATTAAATGACATCATCATTAAGTGACATGAAGACATGCTTCAATTTGTCATCTTTCTTTTTTATTATTTAAGACCTTTATTAACAGGTGCTTGCAGTTTGTTGACTTTTTGAAAAAATCAAGTTGTAAACTTTTATCACAAATTAAAAATGAAGTTCTTAAAAATCTCAACTTGACCAGACATGAAACAATTTAAAAAAATCTCTAAAAGTGTATTGAGAAAAACAAGGCTTTTTGGGGCCGGGGAGATGGCTCAGTAGTATAAGTGCTTGCCTGGCAAGCACAAGGGACTGAGTTCAATACCCGGTTCGGAAAAAAAAAAAAAATAAAAGAAAAAGAAAAACAAGGCTTTTTAAAAAAACATGTTTGTCATTATCAAAAAGAGACATCTTTAGGTAAAAATTAAAAAAAAAAAAACAAAAAACAAAAAACAACAACAACCCGTGCTGCATAGATAATGCAGATAGTTCTAGTTATCTGGCAAAAAGCAAGCACTTAAGGTCTTCAGTTCCAATCTTTTGTTCATTTCTTATTGCTGGAATTTCCTTTTCGTTTCTTTCTTGCTGGATGACTAAACCCGACGATGGTAGAGATGTTAAGCTGGCGTTTACTCAGCCTGCCCTGCTCAGCCTTGGGAGGGACAGAATGGAATGAATTCTCAGCTGGTGGATCGGCTGCTTTTGTCTCTTTGCCATCTTGTGGTTTAGGATTTTCTGGGCGTCTGCGTGGGTAACTGAAGGACCCACCTTGAGGCGGCTGCTGACCTTGGTCTCATTTCCTTGGTGTTCCTTATCTCCTTCCCTGCCATCCTCTCTGGGCTGTCTTTGGCCAGGAGGCCCCTGCGAATCGTGGTCGTGGTCTATAACCTTGATACATATTCTGTCCCCCTTGTCTATATTGTTCTCCTGCACCCTGGTTGTCACTTCTTGCACAGGAGGGTTGGAGTACTGCGGTCAAGGCCCACAGAGTCTCCGCATGTAGTAAGGAGGGAACCTGGGCCTGCGGTAGGGCTGATGCGGCTGGGCCTGGCCTTCGGGAGCGCCCTCCGATCCCTCATTCTTTCCCCCACTCTCACTACTCTGGTAATTCTGCTGGTAATTGCGTGGTGGATGCCTACGAGGTGGATAATTGCGTGGAGGATGCCTATTGCATGGATAGTGTCTGTGATGGCTAAGATTGCTGTGTATTTACTGCCTAGAGCTGGAGCTCCACCAGGGCCTGGAACCATCAAGCTCCATAGTCTCCTGCACCGCCATGGTCCTTCCTGGGCTAATTTGGAACCAGGGATTGAATGCAGGCGCTTGGCAAGCACTTATTCTACTGAGCCATCTCCCCGACCCTCTATCCGTTTCTTACACTGAACCATTTTACTGTTTCCAGAATCTTCCTTGCGATGACCCTTGTACCCGGCAGCAGGCTCCGCGGACCTGAGGCTGCCGGGGGCCACGGCTCCCTGCGCTGCGGCCGGTAGTGCTGGGCTCGGTGTCAGCAGCGCTCAGGGCGGGGGCGGCAGGCGCTGCTGGGTCAAGGCCTGCTCGTGGTCGCGGTGCTGGTGACTGGGGCCGGCTGCGCAGCTGCGGCTCCTCCCAGGGTGTGATGGTAAGTAGGCCGGTGGCGCGGTGGGGCTGCTCAGGGCTCTCTGGGGTCTGCTCTCCGCTACTACTATGGATTGAGCTAGCGAGAATGGCGGGACAGGCTTGTGGTCCTTCAATAAGAGTACCATCTAAGAAGAATGTGTCTAATGTGACATTGTCTGGCCAAGTGTCCGGGCATCTCTAAGTGTTGTAACCCACAGGTAACATAACATACACTTAAACAGTGTCGACTGTCTCATGCCTGATTGATATGCACGTCTTTTTTTATTTTTAAAAGAGAGCGAAAAATAGTATTAAAACAGAAAGATTATAAATGATACAGAACTTCACTAAAACAAAAAAAAAATCAATTTCATAGTATTTGTGGTATTGCATAGTGCTGTCTTCAAATTAGTTGTTTAAAGGGCCAGTGAGATAGCTCAGTAGACTAAGTGCCTGCTTAGGCAAGTGCGGGCACTGGGGTTTGCTCCCCAGCACCACTTGCAACACCAGTCCTGCCCGCTGGCACGCTGAGCTGGCCACCAAGACTGGGTGTGGTGGTGCACACCCATAATCCTAGCACTGGGGAGGCTGAAAACAGGAGGATCACTATGAGTCTGAGCTGCGTAGTGAGATCCTGTACCAAATACATAAAAAAATTAGTTGTTCATAATACCAGACATATGTGTGCAAAACTGGAAGAAGGAAAAAAAAAAAAGAAAAAATACATAAGAAAGTAAGAAGAGAGAAAAATGAAAAAGGAAGACAAAACAAATTAAGGATTAATTGTTTCTTACCATAGACCAGCAGAAATGCACAGTACAGTTGTCCAAACCATCCTGCTTATATACGTAGAGACATCTCTTTCCCCCACTCCCTCTCCTGTCTTTCTCCTCAACTCAGTATTCCTTCCCAGCATTCACATCTTACCACAAGTAGCTGGAAAACAACTAAAGGAAACCCCAATGCTTGAGCCTCGAAGTGGATCACCATAAATAGCTACCTGGAAGGTCACTGGTATGAAGGGACGTCCTTCAGCTTTACAGTTGTCAAGACCTGTACACTTGGGAACCCTAACTCATGAGGTCAGCAACCGTGAGTCACAACCCAGGTTGGCACCGCACAAGGAGGCAGCTTTGTCTTGTCACTGAACAGTCTAGGTGTCCCTGTTCATCCTGCAGAAAAGCTTGCTTGTGTTCAGTATCAATTTCAGAAATTAGATAGTCAAAGCCTCTGTCTAAAAGTTGCAGTTACATTGAAGAGGAAAGTTAAGCCTGGGAAGAAGTGATTGATTATCTCAGAATTGGGGCCATAGGCCCGCTTGCAAGTCTTTTCTTTTTTCCCCCCATTTATGTATTTGGTACAGGGTCTCACTATGCAACTTGGACTCATAGGGATCCTCCTGTTTTCAGCCTCCCCAGCGCTAGGATTACAGGCTTGTGCCACCATGCTTGGACTTGGTCGCTGGCTCAGCATGCCCTGGGTGAGGGACCAGCGTGGCATGTGGGACTGGGGATCAAACCCTGGTCCCTGCATTTGCCAAAGCAGGCGCTTAGTCCACTGAGCTATCTCACCGGCCTTGCAAGTCTTTTCTGAGCGACAAGGAATGTTTAGAAGGAGCAGCCTGGGCTCTACCAAACCAATAAGCAGACATGCACAGTTCTTTCTATAAACTGTGTCCTCCTATGAACTTTTCTCAACATACTGGAGCCTTCATTTCTGCTGCTATCTCAGACAAAAACTTATACAGAATCATCTCACATCAAATATGCCTTGATTCTTAAAGCTTTCTCCATTTTTTTTTTTTACTATATCCTATGTCCTATAACTTTTTCATAATAAATTTGGCATTGTTGCTTGGCTTTTTAGAGTGCCTTTTTTTTTTCCTGTGATATTTGACAGGCTGCCAAGTAACCTTGAATAATAAAAATTATCTTAATATCTGCAGAAAGCAGAAAGAAGAAGGAGTTAGCACTGTAGTTGTAGTCTGCATAGAATGCTTAAGAAATGTTTTAAGCATATCAGTTAAATAAAAGTACCCATTCAAATTGGATCCTAGAAATACATTTATTGTTTTTTGTTTTCCTAGGCCTATACGTCTTATTGTTCTTCACTGGCTGGTTCCCGTGACTGAGTTTCCAATTTTTTTTCTTTGATACAGGGTCAGGGAGAAAGCGCCCCTTGCTACCTCGTTTTGCATTGAGGCCTTCAATTCTTGCTTCAGATACTTGCTGGGCCCTGGTGACCCACTTCCCTCCTCCTCTTCCTCACGTGCTATCATCAAGTTCTGGACACTGAATCTGGGAGAGTCTCGGTGCACTGGGTCACGTACTCCTAAGGGACTCTAGTTAACCTCGGTTCTCAAGGTGCATTCTTTTTTCTAGTGGCTTTCCCTGTGAAATGGATTTGAAACATCATCAGAAATTACCTGGCCGTTTATTCCAGGACCCTCAGTCCTCTCTTGTTGGTTTATATATGTGTCCTATGCTAAGACCACACTGTCTTGTTTATTGTAGCTTTGTACTAAGTTTTGAAATCAGAAAGTGTGAGTCCTTCTGATTTTCTTTTTGTAGTTTGGACCCTTTGTAACTTGTATGAGTTTAAGGGTTGGCTGTTCCATTTCTGCCAAAAAGTTGTTAGAATTTTGATAGGGATAGCATTGAATCCATAGACAGCCTTGAGAGTATCTTAAGAACGTTGTCTTCCATCCATGAACTTGTGATGTTTTTCCAGTTACATATTTTTTATTCTTTCCTCAATATTTTGTAGTTTTTAGTGTACAAGTCTTTCAAATCCATGCTTCAGTTTATTTGTAGATTAAAAAAGTACTAGATACTAAATACTATTAGATATTTAGATACTATTGTAAATGGGATTATTTTTATTTATTTATATCAAGCACTTCTCTTTTTTTTTTTTTTTTTTTTTTTTGGAGGAATTGGGGATTGAACTCAGGCCCTTGTGTTTGTCAGGGAAGCACTTATTCCACTGAGCCATCTCCCCATACCTGTATATCAAGCACTTTAATTAGTTACATTTTGGATCATTTTAGGTGCATAGAAATGTAACTAACTGCCTGGATGCGGTGGTGCACACCTGTAACCCTAGCTATTTGGAAGTTGAGGGCTGGGGAGATGGCTCAGTAGAATAAGCGCTTGCCTGGCAAGTGCAAGTTCCTGAGTTCAGTCCCCGATACTGAAAAAAAAAAAAAAAAAAAAAAAAAAAAAAAGATTAACATAGGAAAGTTTCAAGCTTGAGAGGCACTTGAACAACAAAACTTTGGGGAAAAAATGAAAAAGAATGAAAAAGGCTGGAGGTGTAGCTGAGTGGCACAGCACACCTGGACTCAGTATTAAAAAAAAAACAAAACACAAAAAAACCCCCCAGTATTAAAAAAAAAAAAAAAAGCTAAGTTTTGCATGTGTTTCTTTTGTGTTCTGCCACTTTTCCAGCAGCCTCTTGTGGATTCCTTCGGGTTTTCTGTACATAACGCCATGCAAATAATGCCCGGTGTGGGGGGTGCTCCTCTGTTACAGAGCACTAGGAGACGAGGTAGGAAGCTTGCAAGTTTAAGCCCAGCCTGGAAGAGATAGTCAGACTCTGTCTTGAAAAACAAAAGAAAAAAAAATCGTGTACACAGAGGTAGTTTTCGTTTTTGTGGATGAAATTCATTTCTTTTCATTCTCTAACTGGCTGGGACCTGAACTGCAGCGGTGACTTCTGTAACTCTCCAGCTTACACACGGCCTAGTGTGGGACTCCTCAGTCTCTGTGGTCCTGTAGGCGATTCCCTTAACAATCCCCTCCACCCGCTCGCTCTCTCTCTGAAATGCTGTCGGGCACACCAGGCCTTTGCGTTTCTAAAACCAGTTTGAGTTTTCTATTTGGGCAATTTGACCTCGGTCGGTTTCCCGGTGCCTGCCTGCCTGTAGGACTGACCTACTCTGTCCTCGGACGTCCCTGCTCCTCGTTCCCTCCGCGCTCCAGCGCTGGGGAAACGCAGCCTCCAATCCCGCAGCCCGCCCTCCCTGCAGCACGCCGAGATCTGGAGGCGAAGACTAGTGAGTGACAGCGCAAGTCAGGGCTGGGGAGGACAGAAGGAGCCCGCCAAAGAGCCAGAGAAAGTCCTGGGCGAGGAGAGATCCAAATGGAGGGAGCGACAGACGGCGCACCCGGACGTGCGGGGGAGCAAGACGGGAACCGGGTGTTGGTTCCTCTGCCCAGTTGCGGTTCTTGGTCACTGAAGAGAGGGGAGGGTGTCCAGGCAGCCAGGCGAGGAGCATCGAAGGCTGGGTTGAGGACATTTTTCAGGGAGTTTGGCGACACCTAGAGGACAGAGGCAGGATTTCCCCCAAGGCGCTGCTTAGCTCCCGGAAGTCTTCGGAGGCTGAAGTGAGGCTCAGCTTCTCTGCACCACAGGAATGAAGTGTCGCCAGGGCTGCCGCAGCTGACTTCAGAGCCAGCCTTCCCGCAGGGCAGATGTTGTGCAGCGGAGATCCTCCTTCCTGGGGACAGCAGTGCCAGGAGGACAATGCTCAGAGCTGGATGATGCTTGTTTCTGTTTTCCTCAAGCCCTTCTCAGTCTATGAAACGAAGGTGCTTCGTGTGTCCCTTACAGTACTCGACTTCACGGAGCTAAGAGTTGCGGGGTTCTAGCACCAATCACAAGCCAAGTGCACCAGCCAGCTTTCCCGTTGCTGGGACACTGTGCTGGACTCCGGCGACAACTTGGAGGAGGAGAGGTTTAGTTTGGCTCCGAGTTCCTGTGGGTCCAGTCAATGCGAGCTGGCTCCGAGGCAGAGACAGCATAAATGAAGGGTCCGGCAGAGGAAACTGCTCACCACCAGGCAGCCAGGAGGCTGAGAGGGAAGGGGGGAGCCGGGCGGAAATGCACCCGTCCAAGCCACGCCCCCTCCCACCAGGGCCCCCTTTTGCACGTGAGACTTACGGGAAATATTTTTTTTAAAAATGCATTTAGGACAGGGTCTCTAGGGTCTCACTACGTAGATGGGACTCGTAGTGATTCTTGTAATCCCAAGTGCTGGGATTACAAGCACACGCCACCATGCCCAGTCTCAGTCGCCTTCAGCGCGCCCCAGGAGCGAGGCGACACCGTATGCCGGGTATTGAACTCTGACTGCTGAGCTCTGCCTAAGCAGGCACTCTAGACTGCTGAGCTATCTGGCCGGCCCTACTGGGGGAATATTTTGTATCTAAACCACAACAATTTAATCTTTGACTGAGATAACCTGGAATTCAATAGAAATTACCTTTCTGGGCGTCCCCACCTTTTTCTAATTGATTCCTCCACCCAGGCGTCCCTGAGTAGCCCTCTCCAGAGCAGGTAGATGCTCCTGTTGGAGAGAAGGGAGACAAGATCCCACCAGCCTATCCACCCTCGAACCGGCGCATGATTCCTATCTCCTGAAACATCTCACAACACTTCACTTACTCTTATTGACTATTTGTAAGTTACAGTTGGTCTGGTGACCTGAATGTCTACAGAAGGAAACATTAACTGTGGCATAAAAGGTCAGGTAGAAGTGAGCACTTCTCAGGCTACAAAGATCACTTTAGAGATAGATAGAACCATTGACTGGAGAGATTTGGCCCTGTGCACTGAACCAGTCTCCAGACACTTGGTTTCCATCTGATCACCTAGGCAAACATTTCTAGCAACTGAACAAGAGTTAACCTTGGAGCTCACAGGTGAAACATATTTATCATCTAGCAATCACATTTTACATGTTGGTAAAAGACAATCCAGCTGGCAAAAATTTTACTCTTAATTAACACATAGAGCACAGATGTAAACTTCCCCGATAACCAATATTGTAAACCATCTGAGCCTTATTTCTGAAATAGTGACCCATTAACTTTTCTTTTTTTTTTCCCATTAACTTTTCTACTGAAAAGCTCAGGTGGAAGTCCTACTTTACTAGCAGAGAGGGAGAAAGTACAACAGGTAAGCGGAGGTCTTTCAGTGGCCAGGGGCCAGTTTCCACCAAGGAACCTTCAGGTTTGGCTCCTTCTCCCCTCAGGCATTCTCAGTTTCTTTGGGCCCACAAAACCAGAGATGTCTCCAGAAAGGAATCCAGCTGTTTCTCTGGTCAACATTCCATCAGCCATAGGCTTCAATGGGGATTCACCAAAGAACAGCGGGGGAAACCTGTCCTCTGCTTCAAAGAGTGGCAGCTGCTCTAAGAGCATTTACTAGCTGGCAGAGTAACCACTGTTTGTCCAAGTTCTGTAAGGGATAGTTAAAAGCCTGAACAAGATTACCTAACACTGAAAGCTTTAAAGTCCATAACTTATCTCTTATGCACCTAAATGATAACGACCTAGGAGAAAAGATTGAATCCTCCCTTACAATAAATGTGTTTTGGTCCCACAAGTGTGCTGCTTTTGGAGATAGCTCCTTCTGGTGTCACCCAGAAGTCGGTTCTCTCCACTGTGTCTCAGGTTTAGCCTCCCGAAGGAGACCTGCCCAGAACACTAAGCCGGGACATGGCTTTTATATGTGTCCTCCTGGACGGGTGTAGTCCTCTTTGTCTCATCTGACCCAGAGACGGGGTATGTGTCCTTTTTCTAAAATGACTTCCCTGTCTTCGGCGTTAACAAATGCTTATTTTCTAAGGGCTTCACTTAGTTGGAACAGTCAAAGTTTTCTTAATTTTACATGCATCTAGAAGGGAAAGTACAAAGAGGTAGGAAAATTAGGAATAAAGTCAAAGCAAGGAAACTGAAACAGATCAGGCCTGACATTCCCTGTAGCATGTAGAGGGGGATCAGAACCAGTCTATCCCAGTGAAACCTGTCCTCCAAGTCTTTAAGAACGGTTGCCGACCTAATGTCATTTAACTGACAAAAGGAGTCCCATATTTCATATACGAGCATGTATATTTTCTAAGTCTGAGCTGGCTAAAAGGTCCCATTTTACAGAAGTTATAAAATCCACTAGGAGGCTTCTAACCTTACTCTAATGCTATGTCTAAAATCGAGCAAGGAATACCAGTACGTTTAGTCAACCCATTCAAAGACAACGTATACGAATATACAACAGTCATAAAATGTCCCATTAATGAAATATCATGAACTTGTAACATTTCCACATTTTAACTTAAGATTTACCAACAACATTTTGACCAACATTTAACCAACAATATAAGACAAAACAGAAGCAATTGTAAGCAATTTTAACAGTACTATTTGAAGCAAAACTGCATGAGGCAAAGCATGAACAATTATGAGCAATGGGCAAAGACATATTAACATTTGAATCATAAATTTGTTACCTAAGCAAGACCCAATTCAGAATTTATGAAAGAAAAGCAAACTCATACCTCTGTCCAATGATCTTGGTGGCAAACTCCAAAATGATACAGGGAGAAAAACTGGTCTCGGGTGGGTGACCTCCAAACCATATAAGGAACCTCCAAATGGCATAGAGAAAAACTATCTCTGGACCTGACCTGCACGAGTTCATGTTCTCTAAAACCGAAGAATGAATTTTAGGAACAAACGGAGGTTATAAGCAGAATATATTTATTGAGAGAAAGAAAGCGCCTGTCCCGAGAGAGGTACAGGAGGGGAGGCCTGAGGGGGTAGTTCCCCCCCCATCCTAACCATTTTGAATACACAGATACAAAATGGACATTCATCTCTATCCCCTTTTTTGTTCAGTTTCCGTCATTTGAATATTATAGGTGTGTTAACTCAGCAAAATATTCTAAAAGAGTCCAGTATTCCATAATAGTATTGGGATTTCTGCTTGACTGGCAATGTCAGAAATTGTTGACCTGAGTCCCCTACAACTCAACATAACACCATGGCTTTACTTCTTATACTTCGTTTTTATACTTTTCTGCTGGATGGTTAAGACCAAGATAAAGCAAGACCTATGCAACAAGAGTTGTAGCTTTTGGGTCTGATAAGGTCAGTGAAATCCCCTCAGGATTTATCCTGAGATTCTGTACCTCAGATTGTAGAAGCTTTGTCAGTGTCAACCATGTGGATGAGTCATGGCCGAAAGCCTGAGAGAATGTCGAGAAACCTAATTCTTTTGCTTCTGCCCTGAATGCAGATGGCAGACGTGCCTCATTCCGGATTCCCAGTGAATCCCTGGGCCAGATAGCCTCTGACCCTTGTCTCCCATGTCCCAGAGGTGTCTTCCTCTCAAGAGTATAATTTTCAGATGCAGAACCCAACCAATCTAGACTCCAGATTAGACTGGCTCCTGCATTGGGCCACTAGACCACTCTCCAAGCTGACTTCCAAATACCTAGGGAGAGAAGCTGCACCCCAGAGTCCACTGAAGTGTTTCCCACTACCTCCCCCTAAGGCCGCCTATCCCCACACGCCTTCCAGGTTCCATCACAATAAAGGCTCTTGCTTACAGTTTCTCCACCCTTTGTGTCCTGATTGTCCCCAGTCCTTCCCCACGGATCCCCCAGGTTGATGTGTATATGCCCTCTTGTGGGAACTGAGTATAATACGCTACCTTTTCCAAAGGCCATAGACCTTTGAGCTCCAAGACCTTGGCCTTACTGTACTTTAAGGTTTTTATTAGTATATATTTGTACTGGGGATTAAACTCAGGCTCTTGCGCTTGTCAGGCAGGTGCTTATGTTCTGAGCTATCTCCCTGGCCCTGTATATTATATCGCAAGCCATGTGCAGACCTTCCCTGGGTCTTGCTCCTCTGCACTTCCAACAGTGATGAATTGAGCATCCAATGGATTGAGCATCCATTTCCAGGCAGAGAATGATGGAGTCATTCCGGACCCTCTGGATCGGGAGAATTAACAGTTGCCTTTGAGAAATGTCTGGTCCCAGGGGCAGGGCGGGCTTGCGCGTTGTGGGAGGTGGGTGGGCTAGACCTGTGTTCACACATTGGCGGTGTTCCTGTTGAAGCCCTGACCAGTCACCCTGGGGGATCACTCTCCTCTCCACTTCCTGAGTTCCTTTCCAGCTTCAGCAGAACCTAGGACTCCCGCCCCATTTGCTCCAGATTGGGAGAAGGAGGGGATTTGGAGCCCAGAATAGAGGCCCAGAGTCAGGCGTAACTTGATGCCCACAGTGTGCATGTCGTCCTGTGAACCCCAAGTGCTGTCTTCACGGTTCCACTGTGTTTCTGAAGAGGAGGAAGGAAGAAGGAACTGAGGTTCAGAGAGGGCTGGGGACTCAGGCAAAATGGTGCTGCTCTCTCAGGTCCCAGGAGCCCAGTTTCTGTCCGCTCACCTACACTTTCATTCAGCTGGATTGATTCCTGGGAGACAGTCCCCTGCTCCCAGGAGCTCTGGACTTTGGAGCTTGTGCCAGACCAAAAGGAACCCACAACTGTTCTTTACTGAATGTGTGTGGTTGGTGGTGAGGGACCCCAGGGGCATCCTGTCTGCAAGCCAATGTTGGGTTTGAGGAAGCCGAATCCTTAGAGCAGGAGCGATGGTCCCCAGCCTCAGCCTGTCCTGATCTTGGACAAGGACCACCACCAGAGTCACGGCGAAGAGCACCAGGGAGAGCAGCTGGGAGACATGGAGGGGCCCAGACACCCTGTGGGAGAAAGTGATGGGGTTGCAGTGCACCAGCTCTTCTGGCCCAGTGACAGCCTGGCCACGGCCTTCTTCCCAGTGCATAGGATTCCAGGTCCCAGTTTCCATCTCTTCAGGGCATACAGGTTTTCTACTCTCAGCCTGAGTCTTCACCTTCCAGGGGCCAGGACTCTTTTTTTTTTTTTTTTTTTAGAATTTCAACTTCCATGTCCCTGAAATCTCAGCCTGCCTCCCACAGCCCCACACAAATATGGGAGGAGCTGTCCTCTGTCCTCTGCTCCCATTCCTACTCTGCTTGGAAAGTTATGGAATCCAGATGTTGAGTGGACTCCAGAGTCTTTAAAACACTGTCTAGTGCTGCTGGTGTTCTGCTCCTCCTCTAAGTGGGAAGAGCCTCACTGAAGCTTGGAGAGGCTGAGATCTACTCCTCCCCACCTTATCATGAAGCTCCAGAACCCCAGCCCAGCCCAGCCTTGCCCAAGGGTCCCGGCTGCTGTGCCTTCTCTTCCTGGGGGCCACTCATTTTCACGGCTGTTCCTCAGTGTTGGGACTGCTGGGGCTCAAGTTTGTGACTGTCACCCCTAGTTTCTCATTCCTTAATGTCCTCTCACTCAGGAAGAGAAGTGAGGAAATAGGCACCGGCGTAGGCAGAGGTGGAAGCGATCGTGCTGAGCACTTGATAGAGTAGTCGTGCGCCAGACGTTTCAAGAATTTCAGAGAGAACGCTGCATTGCTCAACTGTGTGACTTCAAGAATTTTTTTTAACTCAAAAAACAAAAACAAGTAAAGCTAGAGGGCACATTTAGCTTTTGCCTATGTAACAGACAGTCCCTGCTGAAGTGACATAGTCTGAATAAAGAGACAAAAAGCCTCCTGCGTGCTTTATTTGGAACTGTCCCAAATTGAAACAACCTGAAGTGAACCACCTCTAGGTCAGTGGAGAAAAAGAAGCATATTCACAGCATGGAGCGATACAGGGCTGGGGAGTTAAGTTGCAGTCTAAGTGCCCGCCTGGCAAGCACACGGACCCAGGTTTGATCCCCGGTACTGTACGCTGTGCTGGTCCCAGAACTCCAGGCACGCCGTGAAGTCCCCAAAAATGGGCATAGTGGCACACGCCTGTAATTCCAGCGCTGGGCAGGCTGAGACAGGAGGATCACTAGGAGTCTGAGCTGCGTAGTGGGACCCTGTGTCAATAATAATAATAATAATAATAATAATAAAGAATGGAGCTATACAATGGAAAACAATACACTGATGTAGGCTTCAGAATGCATACATTTCCAAAAGAGGGAAAGAACCTAAGCACCGAGTTCTGCCTCAATTGAATTTGAAAAGTGGTTGCTGGTGAGGGACCCGAGGGGCATCCTGTCTGCAAGCTGGTGTTGGGTTTGAGGAAGCCAGATCCTTAGAGCAGGAGTGATGGTCCCCACCCTCAGCCTGCAGAGCTAATCGCTGATGATACTTTGAAATGTAAGGCACCCGGATGCTGTGAGTCTGGACTCCCCAGCAGGGGAGGCTGGGATGCTTTCTGTGCCCAGAAATGGTCTGTGTTTATATCTGCCAGGCGGCTGCGTGGCGCGTGCCTCGATGAAGCTGTCTGAGTTGTACGTTAAAGACGTTTCCACTGTATTTCTTGTGTGTGATACAGGTGGGTATTTGGGGGCACAAATATGATTAAAATATACACACTGGGACACGTGAGATATTTCACTTCCCCTGCCCCCAAATATGGGAAATGGCAGGGGACAATGGGGCTGATGGGTGGTGGAGGATTACCGAATAGGCCGTGTGCAAGGACAAGTCAAAATGAAGCCTATTGGTCTGTAGAGCCAGTAGGCACGAACGAAGAGCGTGAACTTCCCAACAGTGGAAGATACACAAGTGGATCCTCTTCAGACTGAGTTTCTTTGGTCTTACTTTTGTTCCTTTAATAGATATTTATAATCATTTCAGTTTTGTGCAACACGGCAAAATCAGCATAGGGGTTTCCAGCATTCTTTTCATCCATGTTCCCCGATGCCCACCTTCCATGTAGTAAAATGTGATGATAATGGGGAAAGCACCAGCGATGACTTCTTAAACTTTTTTTTGGCGTATTTGGAAGGCCGGCCAGATAACTTAGCGGATTAAAGTAGATACAGATAGCTTGCTTATGTAGATACAGGGCCCGGGGTTTGATCTCCGGTGTGCCGTGCTGGCCCTGCCCCAGGAGTGTGCTGAGATGGTGATTGAGACTGGGCGTGGTGGTGTGCGCCTGTAATCCCAGCACTTGGGAGGCTGAAAAATAGGAGAATCACTACGAGTCCGATCTGTGGAGTGAGACCCTGCAGACCATGTACTAAACAAACAACAACAAAAAACAAACAAACAAAAAGATGGAGTTGGCGCAAGGTCTCACTGCACAGCTTAGACTCGCAGTGATCCTCCTGTCTCAGTCTCCCCAGCAGAGATTACAGGTGTGGCGCCACCAACCCAGGTCTAAACTTTTTGGTTTTTACTAGTCCGTATCTGCAGTCCATCATGCTGATATTGCCTCGCGGGAAGTTGGTGTGTACAGATGACACATCTTACTCTGTTTACGGTCTCTTCCCCTCCACTCCTTCCCACTCATTTGCAATCAATCTCGCTGTTTCCTATCAGTGCTGGTTTCTAATTGATGAGCAACACACACAATATACTCTGCCCAGGCTTCCTGCTTTTCTGTTTTTTCATTAATTCCTGTCTTTCTTTCCCAAATTTCCAGTCGGACACCACATTATGGTTTGATATCCCATCTCCTTAGGCTTTTCTAGACTCTCACAGTTTCTTTGATTTGCCTTCTTTTGATAACCTTGACCATCTATTTTTTCCCCATAATTTTATTGAGAAACAAATTGCAATGAGACAGTTTCCAACCAAATTGGTAGGACAGTTTCAATAATTAACACAGCACATATTAAACTTTAGAAGATTTTCTTTTTTATTTTTTTTGCGGAACCGGGGATTGAACTCAGGTCCTTGCGCTTGCCAGGGCAGCACTTATTCCACTGAGCCATCTCCCAGGCCCCTACCTTGACCATCTTGAGAACTGCAAGTTAGAACTTTTTATTTGTTTCTTGAGATGGACTCTCACTAAGTAGCCCAGGCTGGCCTTGAACTCCTGGTGATGCCCTAAATGCTGGGATGACAGGCATGCACCCCCATGCTGGGCAGGCCTGGTATTTTGCAGTGTCCTAGACTGGGTGTGATGATTTCCTCCTGGTTGCTCGAGGCTCTGAGTCCTCAAGTGCCATTCCTGTCACATCCTTTGATTAATGGGAACAGGTCATTCAGGAGGTGGAGCTGGGTGAAGAAAAGGGTGAAAGAAGGGGAAAAGATATATTTGGGTAGATACATGGGATAGTTTGGATAATCATACTGCTGATTTCCACTGGTCTGTTCAAAGGAGCAGCTACTGCTTAATTTTTAAATTCAGCTAATGCTTAATTTTTAAATTCTTTTAAATTTCTTTTTTTTTTTTAAATTTTATTTATTTATGTGTGTGTGTGTGTGTGTGTGTGTGTGTGGCCTGCTCAGCCCACCAGGGGGCGGGGCTGGCTGGCATGTGGTGCTGGGGGATTGAACCGCGGTCCCTGTGCTTTGCTAAGCTTGTTCTAAGTAGGTGCTTTAGACCACTGAGCCATCTCACCAGCCCTCTTTTAAATTTCTTACAACTTTCTTTTCCTTGTTGTTTTATTATTTTATTAAAATCAATCTTGCAGGTCTATGTCTGGCAACCTGAACAACTAATTTGAAAACTGCATCATTCAAATAGCAACCATTGTTGAATTCCTGTAACTTTGTTTAATGAAATTTTGTATCATTCTTCAAAAATGTTACAAAGAAAAGTTGTTCTCACTCTGACATATATTGCATATAGCTTTTTTTTTTTTTTTTGGTTGTTTTTACATCTTGTATTCTTTTTTTTAAAATGCATTTGGTTGTTTCAGAGTCTCACTACACAGCTCAGACTCTGGTGGTCCTCCTGCTTTCAGCCTCCCCAGCACTGGGATTACAGATGTGTGCCCCCATGCCTGGACTCCAGCTAGCTCAGCCCGCCCTGGGGGTGGGACTGACAGAGCATGTGGTGCCGGGATCAAAACACATCCCTGAGCTTGCTTAAGCTTGCCTAAGCAGGCACCTTAGACTGCTGAGCTATCTCACCAGCCCTACATTTTGTATTCTTAAAAAAAAAAAAAGAAGTAGAGCTTTGTGATTGGCTGAGGTGGGTTTGCCAGTTTCTCCCCAGACTTCCATTACAATTAAATAGCATTTCTGACAGCTACATAAACAGATTCAGGAAAATCAACCAATGTAGGATAGAAAGTATTTCAAATTGAAAACTTACATTAGGGTCTCAGTCGATCAAATCCACGCAAGCAAGAGACCTCAACATGGGTTCATGAATTACGTTTTGAAAATCCTTAGTTCATTAAAACTAAAATGAAATGTCCTTCACAAGGTAGTGCCATCCATAGGGAGCACACAGAAAACCTCAGATCTGTTCCGGACAAAAGTTGGAATCATTCCCTTTGAGATCAGGAGGAATGAAAAGAAAAGCTACACACTGGAGAAAACACTTACGAGTTATCATTGTGTAAAGAAGGATCTCACATCCAGAGTGAGTACAGAGCTCCCAAAACTCGTAAAGAAGAAAACAGGGCTCTTGGCTTTGAAATGGGCAAAGGTAATACCCAAGAACTGAAAACTGAGGAACTAAAAAAAGAAAAAGACAAAACTTGAATAGACAAGTTTCAAAAAAAAAAAAAAAAAAAAAGCTATACAAAAGGCCAATATGTACATGCAATGGTGCTACAAATCATTCATCCAAAGTGAATATTACTTCACAGCCATTGAAATGCTGGCTGGGAAAAAATGAAGACAACAGCAAACATTGTCCAGGATGTGGAGAAATCACAGCCTTTGGACAATGGTGGTGGGAATGTAAACTGGTGGAGCTCCTGTGAAAATGTCAGTTAAAATTAGGAGTAGAATTATGATTAAACTCAGCAATACTAGTTCTATTTATATATCCCCAACAGTAAGAGAAAAGGCCCCAAATTACTCATCTATCTATCTATCTATCTCTATCTATCTATCTATCTATCTATCTTTGTGA
>NW_004524790.1:1362107-1367935 GCF_000260255.1 Octodon degus
TATATATATATTGATGGCAGCACTTTTTCAGAATATCCAAAAGTTGGAGGGAACCTTCTGTCACCCAGTGGATAAATGGATACGCACAGTGTGACCCACCCCTCTGTAGGAACGTTAGGCATGTTTTTCATTTGCTAAGAGAAACAAACAAACACAAATAACAAGAACAAATACAAAAAAAAGCACCATAAAACAGTAAAAATGGTGTAGGATTTCAAAACAAGAATAGGAAATGAACAATGATTGTTATATTATATATTATTATTAAATTTGTTGCTCAGACTACCAGATATAGACATGTAAGATTGATCAAACAATTCATATGTTTTTTGTTCTGTATTTTTTTTTTTTAAGGAGATGTCTTTTTTTTTTTTTTCCAGAACCGGGGATTGAACTCAAGACCTTGTGCTTGCCAGGCAAGTGCTTATTCTACTGAACTATCTCCCCACCCCCTTTTGTTCTGTATTTTAAGGAAGGGTCTACAGGGTGTTCAGGGTCTCACTACTAGATTGGGCTTGTAGTGATCTGCCTGTTTACAGCCTCCCAAGAGCTGGGATTATAGGCACACGCCACCATACCTAGTCTCAGTTGCCACCTCAGTATGCCTCGAGGGTAAGGTTGGCATGGCAGGCCCAGGTATTGAACCCCAAGCCCTTGCCCTTGCTTGCAGACGCTTTAATCCACTGAGCTATTTGGCCAGCCCTCTCCTAAGTGTGACTACTTTTTTATTACATATATATTTGAAAAATTAAGTGAATGTTAATAATGTACTTCACCTCACACTACATAAAAATTAAGTGTATTATATAATAAAATTTATTAAACTAGATTTATGATTATAGATAAGTAATCTAAGTGTTAAAAAAATGCCAAATCCATTTCCTGGTTTTTCAGAATGTTCTCTTTGTGAAGGAAAAAACACTATTGTGCAGAATAAATGTTTGGAGGCTTCGAGTCATGTTACAAGCTTGTGTTTTATCTGATCTGTAAGATAAGACTGTGAATTTTGGAGCTCCTACAGAGATACACCTGCCTGGGTAACGTGTGTTTTTCTCTTCTTTTCTTTTTAAAATTAATTTTATTGCGAAAGAAATAACAATGAGACAGTTTCGAAACAGGTTAGTAGGACAGTTACAATAATTAAGACATTGCATATTGTTGTCTTCACAGTAGTTATTCTAGTACAAGATGCAAACACGATAACTTGTCTAAACACTATTAGTACAAATCTCTTCTCACTGAAGGGCTGGCGGCTGCGCGCGCCCGCGCCCTCCCCGCCGCGTGAGCCAGTCCCTTGGCTTCTTCTGTCAGCCCGGGTCTATTCTGAGAGGGTCGCGGCCAGCCTCGCGCGTCCGGGACGACAGCGCCCCCTTCACGCGTGTTTCAGGCGGAGAACCGCGGAAAGCGGCAGGAGGGCCCGGCGCCGAGCGCGAGGCGGCAGGCGCGCCGAGCAGCCGCAGAGCGAGTGGAAGAGGAGGGACCGGGCAGCGTTTGAATGGACGCGGTGCGGCCGCTGGCGAAAAGGCGGCCAGGGGCGGGCGCCAGAGAGCCTGGCAGCGGACCGTGATGCCCTGGATGCCAGTCTTGGCCTGGCCCTCGAGTTCCGCCAGCTCGGGAAATTACTCAAACCCTCGGAGCCAATTTCCGCTCCTTAAAACCGCAACAGTAATAGAGGCGACCCGTAGGGGCATAGGAAGTTTCCATGAGAGAAAGAGACTACCGGCTGCGGGATCCTGAACAGACCCAGAGCGCAGGCCCGGCCAGTGAGTGAGACGACCCGGGCGCGGATCCTCATTCGACCCAGGCTGCAGGCCCAGCAGGGAACCCTTCAGCAGAACTCCCTGCAAAGAGGCTAGAGGCAAGACCCACCCAGCTGATTCAGGAGCAGAACATCTTGCCAGAGAGACACAAAGGGTTCAACTCTAACGCCTGCAACAGAAAGAAGTGGAGCACACAGCCAGATCCAAACAACACCCACCTGGAAGAATCTGAGCTTCCTAGATCCAGATCTGGTGCTAAGATAATAACTCTATCTAAGCTCTACATCAAAGGTCAGAAGACAGTGGTATACAAAATGACAAAGAGAAGGAATAAAATGCAGTCCCAGGCCCCGAGTCCACCCAGTACAAATGCACAAGACACTAGCACTGAGGAAACTGGAAATCACACACCAGATATCTCTGAAATAATAGCGTTGACAGTAAAGAATCAACTGTAGAAAGGTATAGAAGAAATCAGATCAGAAATAATTTCGGGACTAAAAAATGTAGTGGTAACTCTAATCAAAGAAGTACTAAGTGCTTCCAAAGAATACACTGATAAAAAAATAGAGGAGAATATAAAAATGATGGAACCTCCGAATAAACAATTTAGGAAAGAAATAGAATCTATGAAACAGGTTCAAAGTGAAATACAGGAAATTAAAACCTCAATCACAAGCTGGCAAAACCATTTGTGTGAAAGTGAAAATAGACTTTCTGACCTAAAAGACACCATTGCAGCTAGTGAAAAAGTAAGAAAAGATCTCTTTAAAACAACTAGGATGCAGGAAAAAATAATTCAATACCTACAACATGATGCAAAGATGAACAATGTGAGACTAATACGCATTGATGAGAAGGAAGGAGTCAATACAAATGATATAAAAAGAATATGGGCAGAAGTAATAGCAGAAAACTTCCCAAATATGGGGCAACAATCTGACATTTCTGTAATCGAAGCATATAGAACTCCAAATAGTATCAATCCAACGAAAACCACACCCAGACACATAATAATCAAGATTCCAGACATTCAGCATAGGAACAGTATACTAAAAGCCGCTAAAGAAAAGAAACAGATCACATTTAAAGGAAAACCCATCAGAATAACGGCAGATTTTTCTTCACAAACCATCAAGTCAAGAAGAGCATGGAGCAAAGTACTTCAAGTCTTGCAAGAAAACAAATTCCAACCCAGACTGATCTATCCTGCAAAACTATCTTTCAAATATAATGGAGAAGTGAAATATTTTCATGACAAAGAACAACTAAAGTATTTCATGATGACAAAGCCAAGCCTACATAGACTACTAAATGAGGTTCTAGAGAGGGAGCAAATTGATCACAGCCCAATGAATGAGAATGGAAAGAACCCGTCAAATAGGGCAAACAGAAGAGAATAAGAGGATAAGAGACTACAATAGTAGTCTTTTAGTTATTCCTTTGTGTTCAGCAGCAGAATATTTTCATCAGCACACCCTACAAATGGACTTCTCTTCCACCCTATGAGTCATGATTCCACCTGAGTCTACAGGGTGGATTTCAAAGAAATAGCTGTAGCTCAGTTCCACAAGTGACACCTAGCCACCAGTAACTGTCACGGTCATTATGCATGTCCACAACACACTAGGACTTTGTGCGATATCCTATCCTCAAACTGTTAGAAGTGTTGGTCATTTATTTGCCATTCCAGTATTTATCTTATGTTTTACTCTAGTACTTCTTTGCTATCATGAAAACTTTTTCTGAGTTCAATTGTTTGGAAACATTTAATTTTCTGAATATTGCTTAATCTTAATTTTTGTTCTAAGATTTATACTGTATCTTTGACTTACAATTTATTTAAAAGACATTGTATGATATCTTCTCCTAGTATTAGAAACTTTAAAAAGTATATTTCCATTTTCTGTTGACTTAAAAAAAAGAGGTTTGTACCTATGTCGTTTATTTATTATTTCTTGCCTATATCTTGTAATATGAGAAACTACTTTGGCAGTAACAATACACAATGTACTAACCATTGTTACTCTCTTAAAATCTTGTTTTGAGATTTTGTACCATTGATTTTATTTTTTTTTCTTTAAAATAAAAAAAAACTGATGTCAAAAAAAAAACTCTTCTCATTGAACTAAGAGAAAGTAGCTGGATATCTAACCTAGCTAATTTGTATATACAGATATATATATTCACTACAAAATGGTCCTTCATTTACATCCCCCTGTTTTGTTTAGTTTTGTCAGAGATGGCTATTTAAAAGGCAGAGCAAAAATATCATAAGGAATTTCAAAAGATGACTGAAATGTGAAACTATGATTTAGATTAATAGCACTAATATATAAGAACATTGAAAACTTTGGGAACAAAACACCCAATATCCTATAGAAAAATGTGAGAGACACACAAACAGGCAAGTCAAGGGCATGACACCGAACTACTACTTAACCATATTAAAAGCTGTTTGAACTTTCTAGTGGAAATAAATCACATTAAAACTATATTGATAAATCAAATTTGACATAGAACCAACATATATTTTAGAATTTGCAGATAAAGATATTATATAATGATAACTTTATTTCATATGTTCAAAAAATTGGCATTAAAGACACTTAAGACATACCATGTATAGGTATCAAATACCTACACTGAATGTAAGCATTATGTGTCAAAAACAAAAAGAATAATAGTAAACACAATAGAAATGTGGAAAGGGCTTTAGAGATGGAGGGAGAAAGCTGAGAAGGGGGAGAGAGTTTAAAAAATAAATTTGGGGGTCTGCCGGGGAGATGGCTCAGTAGAATAAGGGCTTGCCTGGCAAGCACAAGTGCCTGAGTTCAATCCCCAGTTCCACCAAAAACAAACAAGCAAACAAACAAAATAAAAAATAAATTCGCTGTGCTCTGTATATGCACCTACTTCATAAAATGAATGCAAGCTTCCCGCACTGCAGACATGTACCAATAAAATGAAAATTATGAAAAGAGTAAAAGTTTGGTAGAGATATGGCAACTATGATATAGATTCAAATTGATCTCATAGGGCTGAAAGTAGAGCGGCTGAGGTGGCAAACACAGTGGACAGAGTTAGCAGCAGAGTATACATGGCAGAAAGAAAAATTGTAGAACCATAATATTTTAGAAATTGGAGGGAATAAGAGTTGATTTCCTCTGACCTCTCACTGTCAAGGGAGAAAACTGAGGTGCAGAAATTTGATGGGCTTTGCTCAGCTCCAAACATTTAGTGACAGGCAGAATAAACATTCCCATCTTGGTTCTCAGTGTGCTATTCTCTCAACAATAAATAATAATCTCTGTAGTTACTTTATCAACATATATGACCCATTCCCTGCTCAACACAAGAGCATAGTATACTGGAGATTTCTTTTTCTTTTTCTTTCTTTCTTTTTCTTTTTTTTTTTGGCAGAACCGGGGATTGAACTCAGGCCCTTGTGCTTGCCAAGCGCTTATTCCACTGAGCCATCTCCCCAGGAGATTTCTTTAAATTTACTGTAATGTTCCCTCCTCTAGAAGTATTTACTAAGTGTGTGTGCTACCTCTAAAGGAAAATTATTTATTTATATTTTTTCCCATAATTTTATTGAGAAACAAATAGCAATGAGACAATTTCAAACCAAATTGGTAGGACAGTTCCAATAATTAACACATTGCATACATTCTTCCTAGTGGTTAATTGCTATACAAGATGCGAACATGACATCCTATTTACAAACACTATTAAAACAAATCCCTCTATTCATTAAGAGAATGTAACTATATATATCTATCCTAACCACTTAGAATACACAGATACAAAATGGATGTTCATCTGTATCCCCTTTTTTTGTTTAGTTCTGTCATTTGGATATTATAGGTGTGTTAACTCAGCAAAATATTCTAAAGGAATCCAATAGTCCATAATAGTATTGGGTCTTCCTCTTGACTGGCCATGTCAGAAATTGAGTGTTTTTCTTTTAGTAGGGACACTCCTATTTTCTTGGTTAAAACCAAAAAAATAACAATTAGAAAAATGCAGGGGCTGGTGAGATGGCTCAGTGGTCTAAAGCACCTA
>NW_004524790.1:1368410-1370335 GCF_000260255.1 Octodon degus
AATAAATAAACTTAAAAAATTAAAAAAAGAAAAATGCATCCCAACTAGGTTTTGCTCACCACCTCTATCATGGGCCATGAATAATGGCAGCAGTCCTCAGCGTACACTACATCCCACTTCTTGCACGTCCATAAGAAGGCTTTCTTGCAGCATTTTCAAGTTTTCTTTCATCAAACCCACCTCTGCTGTAAAAAGTTTTTTCATAATCAGTTTTATAGAAGACATTGCTGTGCAGTGAAGTCTTCAGAAGATGAAGGCTCTGTGCTTCACTTCTATCATATTCTCTGAACTGTTGATGTATCTTTTCCCCAAAATCCACATATGCCTTCAAATCTTCCCCAGGTTGTGTGCCCACTCCTGGACATGGTGATGCATGCTTGTAGTGCCAGTACTTGGGAGGCTGAGACAGGAGTATCACCGTGGATTCAAGGCCAACCTGGGCTACACAGCAAGAAAGAAAAAAACCCAGGCTACCACCTGTCTCAAAAGAATAAAAAATCCAAGCTACCACCACCACCACCACCACCACCACCTCCACCATCACCACCACCACCACCACCTCCACGACCACTACCAGCACCACCACCTCCACCACCACCACCACCTCCAACTCCACCACCTCCACCACCACCACCTCCACCACCACTACCACCACTCCCTCCACTACCACCCCCCCACCACAACCTCTACTACCACCACCACCACCACCAATACCATCACCACCACCAACAAAATGAACCCAACATCCCCCCAAAACCTCCCATAAAAACAAGCTTATATGCCTGTCAGCACTACCCAAGTATTGCAGTCTCTCCTCATCCTCATCAACATTTGTTATTTTATTTTGTTTTGCTTTTTTCTTTTTACATCAAACACCTAGTGATTATGAGGTGACACTGGTGGTAATATTCTTTGGCTTGCATTTCCCTAACGAAACATGATTCTTAGCAACTTTCCATGTGTTTGTTGGTCATCTGTATGTGTTTTCCAGAGATGTATCTGTTCTAATTTTTCACCTAGTTTCTATTTAATTGTTGCTTTCCCAGTGTTTGAATTGTACATTTGTTTATTCAAAAGCCATGTGCATTTTCTTCATGATGGGTTTCAGGAATTCTGTGTACATTCTGGACATAAGGCATGGATGAGGTTCTCTTTTATTTCAATGGGAATGCTTCTAATGTCTGCCCAGTTAAAACGAGGCTTGCTATGGGCTTTCTTGCTCACTCTCTCTCCCCTTATCTTTTTTTTTTTTTTTTTTTTTTTTTTTTTTTTTTTGCGGAACCGGGGATTGAACTCAGATCCTTGTGCTTGCCAGGGAAGTGCTTATTCCACTGTGCCATCTCCCTGGCCCTGTCCTTATCTTTTTGAATGAACTTTATTCCATTCTATTTTCAGTGGACTGTTGAAATGATATTTGAGATGTAAATAGTGAATAATGTTGAGGTCTTATGAATGCTTGGATTTGTTGTAATGGTGATGGTATGCAGATTTTCAACTTCATAAGGTCTGCATTTTTTTTTATTCTTTTTAATGAGAAAAAGAAAATAGCAATGAAACAGTTTCTTTCTTTCTTTCTTTTTTTTTTTTTTTCTTTTTTTGTGGAACCGGGGATTAAACTCATGCCCTTGCACTTGCCAGGCAAGAGCTTATTCTACTGAGCCATCTCCCTGACCCCTAAGGATTTTTTTTTTGGGGGGGCAGCCTCATGATGCCTTCAGGGCAGGAAACAGTTTCAAAACAGGTTAGTAGGATGGTTACAATAATTCATACATTGCATATTGTTGTCTTCATAGCAGTTACTCAGAGGACAAGATGCAGACATGATCTCTTGTCTAAACAACATTAGTACAAACCTTTATTCTCAATGAACTAAGGGAAAGTAGCTGTATATGTATCCTAACTCATATATATATATATATATATAT
>NW_004524790.1:1371060-1372398 GCF_000260255.1 Octodon degus
CTTTTTTTTGTTCCGAATGCCTTCAGGGCAGGTTTGGCTGGCTTGGGTTGTGGGGATCGAACCACAGCAACCTGAGCCTGACTGCTTTGTTGATGCAGCCACTTACAGAACTGAGCTAAGGGGTAGGCCCCCTTGGTTGATTTTCTAATGCTGTTTTATGTAGCTGTCAAAAAATTGCTTCTTGGGTCAGAGGATTCCATGGTGGCCCACCAGGGGGTGACAGCCACAGTGACTATCCCTGATTCTGAAGAAGAGGTGTTATCCTGATGTGAGGTTGAAAGATGAATTCTGACACTGCAGGATAAATCAAAACATAATCCAGCAGAACTAATATCCAGTGTTTAGACAGACCACCATGAAGGATTTGGCTTGGAGTACTATTTTATTTTTTCTTTCATTTGGTACAGGGTCTCACTATGCAGCTCAGACTCCTAGTGATCTTCCTGTGCTCAGCCTCCTGAATGCTGGGATTACCGGTGTGTACCTGGACTCGTTTGCTGGTTCAGTGCGGCCTGGGGGTAGGGTCGGGGTTGGCGCAGCTTGTGGTTCCAGGGATCAAACCCTGGTCCCTGTGCTTGCCTAAGCAGGTACTTAGTCCACTGAACTATCTCACCAACACTTTAGAATTTTATTATTATTTTTTCTTCTGTATTTAGGGCAGGGCCTATAGGATGTTCAGGGTCTTACTACGTAGATTGGACTCATAGTGATTCTCTTGTTTTCAACCTCAAGTGCTGGTATTACAGGCATGTGCCACCACACTCAGTCTCAGTCCCGGTCTCTGTGCACCCCAGGGGTGGTGCTGGCACTGCTTGCTGCGAATTGAACCGCGGCCACTGTGCTTTTGCCTAAGCAGGCCCTTTAGTCTGTACAATTTTATTCTTAACATTAAAAATAGCATATGGGGCTGGGGAGATGGCTCAGGGGAATAAGCGCTTCCCTGGCAAGCACAAGGGCCTGAGTTCAATCCCCAGTTCTGCCCCCCCCAATACAATAAAGTCATCCATGCTTGTGTGTTATTTTAAAAATAGCATATGTTACTGATTGAAAAATGTTTTATGTATTTGGTGTTCTCTTGATTTCTGTTAGTTGAACCTTGTCTTAAAATTTTCTTTGTGTTTGTTTGCTTTTGATTTCTTCGTGGAGGTGGACATTCCTAAATTTTATTTGGTACAGGAAGGCTTTGGTATTTTACAAATAGCCATAAAGTTTTTTTTTCCAAAGTTTTATTGATAAACAGATAGCAATGAGACAGTTTCAAATCAAATCGGAAGTACAGTTTCAACAAATAATACACTACATATATTCTTCTTTGTGGTTAATTGCTGTACAAGATGC
>NW_004524790.1:1381986-1394364 GCF_000260255.1 Octodon degus
CTTTCAGCTGTGTGATTTCCAATTTGTTCTGTGTTAGTGTCCTCTGCACTTGTTACGGGTGGGCTTGGGTTCTGAGGTTGCATTTTGTTCCTCCTTGTCATTTTGTGTAGCACTGTCTTCTGCCCTTTGTTATAGATCTTTGCTGTAGTTATAACCTTCACACGTACTGAAGTTCAGGTGGAGCCCTACAGAGTTTGGACTTATCCAGCTGCATCTGGCTTAGGTCTGGCTGCTGTGCTCAACTCCTTCCCGCTGCGGACCTGGGCTAGGACTGGGTCTGGGGGTTCCTGGAACTCGGCAGAAATTCCTACTCGGCGGGAGGGGTGGGGGAGGTAAGGCAGAGTGGTTGGGGGCGGCCCGAGGGGGTGGGAGAGGGTCTGGCCCACACTGCGCCTGGGCTGGGACTGGTCCCGCCAGCGCAGGTTAGCAGGAAGCTCTCCACACACTCTGCCATAAAGTTTTAAAATACAAGTTGAAAACATTGAGGCTTAAACAGTTGCTTTTTTTAAAAATGAATTTAGGACAGGTTGTACAGGGTGTACAGGGTCTCACTACGTAGATCATACTCAGAGTGATCCTCCTGTGTTCAGCCTCTCAAGCACTGGGATTATATGCGCGTGCCACCAGGCTCAGTCTCAATCGCTGTCTCAGTGCCCCCCCGGGGGTGGCGCTGGTAAGGCACGCTGGGGATCGAACCCCGATGGCTGTGCTCTGCCGAAGCAGGCACTTTAGTTCACTGAGCTATCTGGCTGGCCCTACAGTTACTTAATTTTAACATTCTATTTAAATAATGGCAGGCCGAGTAGTGGCCTCTGAAAGAGTATGAACTATGACAACCTTTTCATATTTGGGTCACTTGGCCCAGCAAAGATATATTATGCCCCAAACTGTTCAGATCAACCCTAACTGATTTACAGACTTTACTTGGTAATATTAATTGACTTTCCCCCAGCTCTCAAAATAAATGCTTATGATTTAGGGCCTCCTTTTGACATTCTCAAGGGAGATCTGGCCCCCACCTCTCCAGGAGCACTTATGCTAAAGGCTAAAACTGCCTTAGATAAAGTTAATCTGGATCTATATCTCTAATGCTCAATATTCAGTTACAAAACAAAAGGAGGCATCAATTCCTTCCACCTCACTTGGCAGTGTATAATGTTATAACTCAATCAGGCAAAGCAAAAGAATAAAAGCTAATTTGAGGTCAAGGACTTGCTTGAGCATCCTGTCCAGCTATGAACTCAGATCTAGAGAAAAAGCTGATTCTACTTTTCAAAAAGCTGATGATAGTGATGCCTCAGAGACTGTTCTACACCTGAGAGACAAAGGTGGGGCTTGATCCAAGCTGGAGCCTGTTGAAGGAATTAGCCCAGAATGCCCCGGAGATGGTAACCAAACAGGAATGAAAGGCCTGAGTAGGTAACAGAGTATATAGAGATAACTGAGGTGAAAGCTACCAGTATTCCTTTTTCAAAATTCTTTTTTATTTATTATTTTTCCCATAATTTTATTGAGAAACAAATAGCAAGGAGACAGTTTCAAATCAAATTGGTAGGACAGTTTCAATAATTAACACATTGCATATTCTCTTATAGTGGTTAATTGCTGTACAAGATGCAGACATGATACCTTATTTACAAACACTATTAGAACAAATCCCTCTATTCATTAAGAGAATGTAACTATATATCTATTTAACCATTTTGAATACACAGATACAAAATGGACATTTATCTTTATCCCCTTTTTTGTTTAGTTCTGTCATTTGGATATTACAGGTGTGTTAACTCAGCAAAATATTGTAAAAGAGTCCATTAGTCCATAATAGTATTGGGTCTTCCACTTGACTGGCAGTGTCATAAATTGTTTATAAGAGTCCCCTACAGCTCAACATAACACCATGGCTTTACTTCTTATACTTCATTTTTATATTTTTCTGCTGGTTGGTTAAGACCAAGATAAAGCAGGACCTATGCAACAAGAGTTGTAGTTTTTGGATCTGATAAGGTCAGTGAAATCCCCTCAGGATTTATCCTGAGATCCTGTACCTCAGATTGTAGAACCTTTGTCAGTTCAGCCATGTGGATGAGTCACGGCCATTGCTTGGCCAATGTGCTCTCTGTGAAAGCCTGAGAGAATGTTTTCTCTCCATGTGACTCTCCTTAGGCACACTCTCCACCATCAATCACTTTCCTCTTTGACCCTATAATATCCTTGATCAGAAAATTTGGGACACTACTGAGTTACATGACATTGCAGTACAAGTTCTCATATGTCCTGAGTCTTAATTGACCTTGGAAGGCTAGGGCCAAAATGTTGGCTTTCCTTGCGACCCTCCTTTTTCTCTAATTTTGGTGTGAAAACTTAGGTTGTTAACCCTCCAGAAGACAAGTTTATTGTTATACAACCTAGGCTGTTAAGCCTAACCTCACTATCTGTCTGAACATCAAACATCTTAGGCATAACATGGAACAGGTATTTTTCATCAAGTATTGATATGTTGAAATTTAAGTCCCTGCAGAATATGATGAAAAAACATTTAAAAAAATAAAAAAATTAAAAATAGGCATAATGAATTATATAATTCTTATGTTTATACATAAGTCCAGAAATCTAACCACATACAACCTTGTAGCAGGACAGTCCCGCAACATTCCTTTTCCTGTCTCCTGCCTTCATTCACCACCCCCTTCTTTTTGAACAATCTTGTCTTTTTGAACCCAAGAGACAGCATGGCAGCAACTGGCATGTCAGGACAAGCAGCCCGTATTCAGAAGACCAAAATGACAGGCACTCCAAGCATGAACCTACTATTACAAATTGCCATCTTCAGTGCAGTTGTTTAGTTTACAGGTGTCAGTATATATAGTTAGGGTGAGAATCCTTCCAATTAATTGCTAGATTCAAAAATCTGAAGATTCTCAGGATCATTGCCTTATCCATTTTCTACATATAACTGTATGGCTTCCCCTGTCATGTTTCCTAGCTACCAGTATTCTTAAAACAAAATATAAAAAGTGTATATGAATTATAGGTAAAGGAGTTCATTCCTTCCAAATTCTTCTAAGAGATTTCTGCTAAATGATGAACAACAAAATCTGACTAGTCTATAATTATAAATTTCTAAACTTGTAAGAGAGTGACAATAGTTCAATTTGGTAAAAAATGTATTTGAGTGTATTCTGATTTTATAAGATGTTTGTTCAACCTGTCAAGCTGTGTGCTTGTTTATTTGTCTGTCTATTTTGTGAACACCTGTTCCTTTTTTATTTGAGCTCATCAATTTTTCTCTCTTTTTTTGTTGTTGAAGGTTTAGATCATTTGCTTATAATATAATTTGGATTATGGACTTAAGGGCATGCTTCCACCTGGATTACCAGCTGGTCAAAATGATATCAAAATTGGTTTTCTCACAGGTTATCAAAAATCAAGATAATTGCTTTTTGTGAAGAGACAGAGCAGCAGTCGACTTCTCCACGTAGAACCTGAGAACAGGAGATTCAGAATCAGATCTCTTCCCTCACCCCTTTCCTGGTTTTTGTCATTGTCAGCAACCTTGTCTTCAAACACTATGGCTAGCAATATTACTAACAAGGCAAATCCTCACTCCATGAACTGCTGTGTGTTCACTGGGAATCTCAGCACTCTGGTGGTGAAGAAATCTGAAGGGGAGGAGATCTTCTTGAAGGATGGCAAAATTGTGGCTGGCTCTGCTCATAAGAGTTTTGCCTTCATTCAGAATGTTAATGAGAGAAATGCCCGGGCAGCTGTAGTGGGAGAGGATGGCAGAGTGATTGCTGGCAGGTTTTAGATACTAAGCTGGCTTCAGAACCAAAAGTGAGCAGGGGAAACGCAGGTGTGAAACAATGCACAGTACAGATATACAGCTCCTCTTTTGACTTGGACTATGACTTTCAATATGATTATTATGACAGGATGTACAGCTACCCACCACGTGCTTCTCTGAGAGGCTGGAGAAACATGTATTTCCTTGAAGAGAGACTGGGGAGCCCCGTATCATGGTTCGTAATGGAATCCTCAAGGAGGAGGCAATTGGAGTTTTTACGAACTCACATCTAGTTGTCCTTGGTTGACTGGGGTAAGCATTCTCTCATGCTTCCTGTCTACAGACTGATAAAAGACAACTGAAGAATCCCAAGGCAAACAGGTGCATTGGATGGGCTGGAAGTTGAGAAGATGGGAAAGTATGCCTGAAAGAAAGGCCTCAGGAGACATGGTAGCTACACATGGCGGTGGAATCCATCTGGTCTATGCAAGGAAGACAAGGGGACTAATGAGGAACACTCAGCCTCTGAAATTGTACCACATCAATATAAAAGATGAGCAGAACTGTAACCTCCATTGGTTACAGCTGTAGGGAAGTGGGGTGTCCATGTCCACATGGGAATAAGGATGAGTGTCCCACCCCAACAGAGGATGAAGAATCTCACGGTGAAGGATGACAGAGCCATTCTTAAGATCTTGGTGTGCAGGTTGAGGTGTAGGAACTGGCATAACCATGGGTCATTTTGTGCCACTGGCAAGGACACTTTAGCTGCAGGTGATGGGGCCGGAGATTGGAATTCACTTTCCAGAGCAGAAGGCTGCCGATTTCTTGCAGATGCTGGGCTTCACATGGCTGCATTTCTGATCATTCCAGCCGCTGTTGTCAAGTGCTGCGCAGTCTTCATGCGATTCATCGTTTGGCTCCCCCTTCTTCCAATACTTCCTGAAACTGGAAAAGCCATGAGAACACAGCCCTCTGCCCTGGTCTCCCTCTACAAACCACATTTGCCCTTCATGCTGCAGCAGATATCTGTTGTGGGCAACCAATGACATGCCTGGTCATGTGGCATTGGTCTGCACTGTGCTGTCTCCCATGCTTGAGAGCAGTATTGCTCCTAAAAATGATTTTTTTTCAGGTACAAGTAAACATTTCTGGGCTCCAGAAATCCAGCTGCTTCCCTATCATTCTCTTGTACTCTGGGCCTCTAGACATTTGTCTGAGCCCAGGTACTAGAAAACTAGGGATAGTACCTGTATCCCAGAATCCCCTGAAATCACACACTAGTCATTTATAAGGCCTCCTACCTAGCCTCCTGTATTCCTTCAGTAGGATATGAAAATAGATGCCCTGGCTCCGTTTCTCCGCTCTCTGCTTCTGGGACCAGCCTTATCTTTCTCCACATGTCCCCTACTTTCTCTTGAGAGATTTGAGTATAACAAGACACATTTTCAGTAGCAGTTGTCTTCTAAATTGTTGGCCTCACTATTCTTCAGACTTTCTATGAACGAGCTATGCTCTCTATTACTTCCCTGCCAACAAGGTCCTTGTCCATCTGTGATGGTGAAATTGCCACCCTATTTGCTCATGGGTATGAAGCTCACCCCATGCTTGAGTCTTGGGCTTGAGGCACACAAAGAGCAAGAGGAACCCCAGGTACAGCTCAGGTGAGGGAGCAGAACCCAACTCAATCTGTGTTGTTTCCTTTGCCTGGATATACTTGTCGGGCAGAGGTGAGCCATCCACCCACTGCCATTTGCCTTCTGTGTGCAGGTCCGAGAGCCCCATCCAGGTCCATTCATTCCCCATGTTCTGCTGCAGGAACCTCTGGAAGGGGAAGAAGAGGATTCAGGAGGACACTATTTCCCCATTTCTAGGTCACGTCTCCCTGATCTTGTACAAGAAAGTTCTTCTGCAAGTCTAATTTTTGGGCTTCTAAGTGTATCAGCCCTTGAACACCCATGTGTTTTCAGGAGTCTGAATCCTCCCACATCTGTGTGCTGTGGCAGATGTGTTCACACAGAACATGCACACCTGGCCTCTGAGCACATATACACATTTAATACTACATTTTCTATGTACAATCTTGTGTTCTGTGCATGACTATATAAACCTACTGTGGCAAGGAGACAGCATAGCTGAATAGGTAAGGAGACTACTCCAAGAAATTCGACTAAAACACAGGTAGCTGGAAGAAATGGGAGGGACATGCACCCTGAAAAGAAAACCCATCTGCTATCAGAGAAAAACTAAAGAAACAAGTCCATGAGGCCCTAGAGGAAATCAGATCAAAACTAATCTCTCAGGGGAGAAAACAAATGTGTCAACATTTCTAAAAGAAATGGTCAGCGGGTCTAGAGTAGAGATAGATAAAGAATAGCTGATGATAGGAAGAGAATGGAAACTGTTAATGATTCATATAGAAAATAAATAAAATGCATGAAGCGAATTCAAACAGATATCCAGGAAATTAAACGTTGCATGGAAAACTGGCAAACATGTTTGAAGGAAATGGAGACAGACTTTCAGGCCTTAAAGACAGGATTGCAGCTAGCAGTTATGAAAGCAAAGGTCTCTTAAAAATAGCACAAGATCAGAAAAGAACAATTCAACGGCTCTTAGATGACGCAAAGAAAAATAAAGAAACAAAGAACTGAATGTTGGGCTTCAAGCTTCTAGAATAACTTCACTATGGTCTTCCTGGACTTAGGGTGCTTGGATCCAGGTCCTGGCCCGCAGGGTCCATACTTGGAATCTTAAAGGAGGACAAAAAATGACTTACTAAGATAATGTGGCTAAGTCAAGCCGTACAGGATAAACACCGAATAGAGGGTCCCCTGCCTCTTTTGCCTTCCTCCAAACAGAAGATGCTACAGTCCGGCAATTTATGATGACACAAACTGCTCCCTGCCTGATGAGCAGGCAGTTTTTCTTTTCTTTCTTTTTTTGTGCACTGGAGTGGCAACTGGAACCACCAGGAACAAGATTAAAGACCACAGGGGTGTGTGTGTGTTCTACATGGAACAGCCAAGCCCTTCCGTGTGGTTAGAGATGCACAGGAAATTAAATAGCCGTGCACGTCAGGACTGTGCAGCCCGAGTTGTCACTCCTCTGCCAGGGGCAGGAGCCCACAGCACCCTACCCCATCTTGCCCTAGGAAGTTAAAGACTACAGCAAAGGTGGGTGATAGCGACAGCGAAACATACAAATCAACCGACAGGAAGTTAGTAGCCCACCTCAGGAGAAGAGTAAGAATTGAGAATGAGCAGCCTTGGACTGCAGTGGCAGGAGTGGAGGACTAGATCACACCACAGCCTACCACCCACCCTGAAACAAACGACCTGAGAGGACAGAGGCTTGACAAGAGGATGAGGAACACAGAAGGCTGAGCAAGAGCCAGGGGAAGCCAGAGGTGCATGGGACTGGGAGCAGCTCCCTGTCTCTGTCTGAAAACAGCACAGCAGCCGGGAGAGAGATGCTACCAGGAGAAATAGGATAAGGGGTGGGAGGCCACTGAGGAACATACAGAACATACTGGATGAAGACTCTGGCCCCAGTCCCCCCACACAGGCAGGCCAAGATCAGCCTCAAATCTGGCACAAACTATACTGCAAGCATGGCAGTGTTATCCAGTACTTTTGGACTCTTGGTGGACTCCAGAGGAATTTTGCCCTTTTTAATTTTATTTATTTATTTATTTAATTTTTTTGGCGGGACTGGGGATTGAACTCAGGCCCTTGCGCTTGCCAGAGAAGCACTTATTCCACTGAGCCATATCCCCAGCTCCCCTCTTTTTATTTTAATTTATTTTATTTTACTTCATTTCTTTCTTGTCTTTTTCTTTTTCTTTTTTGCTGGTTTTCTTGTCATTTCCTTTTCCTTTTTTGGATTTTAGCGACAGGTCTACAGGGTGTTCAGGGTCTCACTACTAGATCGGACTTGTAGCCCCTGTGCCTGCTTGCTGGTGCTTTAATCCACTGACCTATTTGGCTGTCCCTCCTTTTCTTTTTTTGTTTGTTTGTTTGTTTTTGTTTTTGGCAGAATCGGGGATTGAACTCAGGCCCTTGCACTTGCCAGGGAAGCGCTTATTCCACTGAGTCATCTCCCCGGCCCCCCTCCTTTTCTTTTTAAATTTAGCTTTTACCTATATTTTTGTTCTAATCGATTTGTCTTCTTTCCCTTTTTCTTCAGTTTACCTCTCTAAACTTAATCATATTTTCATATGAGTGAATAGTCTCTCTAATTTTTCTGTTCAACTCCAATAACCCCTTGCTTTCTCCTTCCTTCTTTCTCTTTTGCCCTCTTCTCCAGTTTCCCATAGTCTGTGTGAACATCCTTTGTCCTCCAGCTAGGCTTCTACTTTATTTCTTTTCAGTTATCTTGTTCTATACATTAGACTTTTCAAATTTCCCCAGCACAGGGTAAAATCACTCTACCAAGGAGAAAGATTTGCCTATAAGCCCAATTTATGATCAGCTCAGTTATATAACTGTAGATTTTTCTTCCATGGTTAAAGGTACACAATTAATAGTGCTACAGTTTGTCAGTTTCTAAGCTGCTTAATGCTGTGGCTAGTGCTAACTGTACTACTTGAGCTAGCATGTCATACCTGTTTTAGTAATGTGTTCTCATTTCTATAAAAATAGTGGGAAGTTTGGGAGGTAATAAGTTCACCACGTCGCAGCGTCAAAGGACTGAGAACTGAGTGAAAAAGATACCAACATGTCACTTTTTTTGGTGGAACCAGGGATTGAACACAGGCCCCTGTGCTTGCCAGCGAAGTTCTTATTCCACTGAGTCATCTCCCCGGCCCTAAAGAACTGCAGCTGACAACATGTCACTCCTAATTAAGTGGAAAAGTAGGATCTTGGGACAGACAGAAAACAAGAACCACAGAAGACATCATTGAAGAATGTATCTTGCCTGGAGAGACCTTGATGCCAGCGATAAAGCTACCTAGTACACAAACTTACAAGGATCAGCACAGAAAACAAAACAAAACAAAAACCTTTTAAATAGAAAGTGACAAGATGCAAAGGTAAAATGTAACCTCAGACCTCCAGCCCACCCAGAAGAAGTCCAGGAGGCAAGGAGATAGTGGAAGACGGAAGACACACACCTGACGTTTCTGAAATGACGGCGGCTAAAACAAAGAGACAAGTCCATGAGGCTCCAGAGGAAATCAGATCAAAACGAATCTCTCAGGGGAGACAACAAATGTGTCAATGTTTATAAAGGAAATGGTCAGTCAATCTAGAGTAGAGATAAAGAATAGCTGATGATAGGAAGAGAATGGAAACTGTTAATGATTCATATAGGAAATAAATAAAATGCATGAAATGAATTCAAACAGATATCCAGGAAATTAAACGTTCCATGGAATCCTGGCAAACTTGTTTGAAGGAAACAGAAGACAGACTTTCAGGCCTTAAAGACAGTATTGCAGCTAGCAGTTATGAAGGAAAGATCTCTTAAAAGTAGCACAAGATCAGGAAAAAAAAAAAAAAAGAATTCAATGGCTGTAAGATGATACAAAGAAAAATAAAGAAACAAAGAACCAAATGTTGCACTTCAAGCTTCTAGAATAAATTTACTATGGTCTTTCTGGATTCAGGGTGCTTGGATCCAGATCATGGCCAGCAGGGTCCCGTTCATGTTTTGCACTCCGGAAGCAGGCACTCATATGAGGCAGTTGTGTTGTCTCATTGCGAGGTGCCTTTAACTCTCATATCCACAACTTTCCATTTTCTTTCCAAATGCTGTGAACAGCCTCTCCTTCAGAAAACCCAGCCTGATGTGGAGTATTTACCCACAATTCGGGACAGATGAGTGCCCCCAAATCTGTTCAGACTCTCCAAGTACCTGTTCCTCATCACTTTCAATGATCACTAATTGGGCTCCCTCTTCTTCACAGGCACTGATGGAGCTGAGCCAGTTCTGTCTGAATGTGGAGAAAAAGTAACAACGTCCTCAGAAGAAGATCCAGTCCCAGGGACAGCGGCAGCACAGGCGGTCTGTTAGGGAAAGATGATCAGGCTGCATCCGTGCTTAGATGCCTGTACACCTGTGCTGGCCCAGCTTCAAGTCCCAGAGAACCAAGGCTCTGCTCCGACCTGTACCCCGAGGGAGGCTTTTACTTCTGGACTTCGTGAGGTAGCACTCCACACCCTATGAGAACCTGTGTGTCCTGACCCCATCGCCTCCATAATGGGAGACGTCGGGGCTCTGGACCTCAATTCAAAAACCCAGAGACTGGCTTAATCCAGTGCTTAGTGTGCTCATGTCCTGGCATACTAAGTGCTGCCCCCTGTAACTAAGTGGTCCTGTGTTACAGACAAAGAAACATGGTCAGAAAGGGCTGCTTACTGATACAGGTTTACACCACCCAGACACTGTGCCAGGGGCTGGGAGACCCTGTCTCTTGCCACTCACCTGCTCTAGCATTCAGCTGGGTTAGTTCCTTGTAGATAATCTCCTGTTCTTCCAAACTGAGGACCTTGGGACCTGTAACAAGTAAAAAAGAGGCCACAGTTATCACAAATGCAGCACATGTCAAGGTCTGGATGGAGACTACGAGGTCCTCTCCCCCACAAGCCAATGTGATGTTTGATCCCATTCCATGAGCGGGAAATATGACTCCTAGAGAAGGCCGAATATCAACACAACAGAGCCAGGACCATCTCCTGTGCCTCCTTGGTTTTCCCAGTCATCAAATCTAAGAGTGACCTTGAGGAGTTTTTACAAGCCTCTGAAAGTTCCAATCCCTGCTTCAGCTTCCCCCAGACTGGGCTACCCCAGTTGAAAGGCTGAACCAGGGAGCCCCAACCCTCAGCCTGCCCTGACCTTGGACAAGGAGCAGCAGCAGAATCACACCGAAGAGCAGGAGGAAAAGCAACTGTAGCACCACAAGGACCTGCATATGGCTGAGACAGCCTGCAGGAGAGAGACATAGGGGTTCCAGCACACTAGAGTCACCGATCGCACCTGGCCCAGAGACAGCCAGGTCACAGCTTTTGCCCAGGGCTCAGGATTCCAGATCTCACTTTCCACCTCTCCAGTGCTCAGCAGTCTGAGCCTTCACCTCCCCTTGGCCAGGACCCCAGAGTTGTAACCTACACTACCAATCCAAATGTCAGTCACAGGCAGCACCACTTGTGGCCCCAGGCTGCTCCCCCTCAAGCCCACTCCCCGCTGTCCTTGCAGTTATTGATCCAGAGCTTGGGTGGATCTAGCATCTTTAAAGAAGTATACGGTGTTGCTGGTGTTCAGTTCCTCTGCTGAGTGAGCATAGCCCCCCCTAGAGACTGCACAGTCTGAGATGCGACCTGTCCCCACAAGACCCCAAGCCCCAGCCAGGCCTCACCTTGGGGCCCAGCTCATGAGTTGTCACTTTCTTGGAGTCACTCATTAGCAGTTCTCTCCCTCAGCACCCACAGCTTTGTTTGCCACACCTCATTCTTGCTCCCTCATCTGCTGTGTCTCAGGAAAGAGAAATGGAAGTGGGCACCAGTACTGCCAGAGGCAACAGTGAGAGGGCTGAGCAGTTGCTGGAGCAAGTCCTGTGTGACCAGCGGTGCAGCAACTGCAGGGGCAAGTCCTTAAAGGTTTGGCTCCATAATGCACAAAACTGACTTTGCCAAGCGTGGCATGTCTTTACCGAAAGCTGTACCTTATTAATACAGCTATCAACAGAACCAAGCCTGTATCAGTCAGAAACTTCAAACTTTGCTTTCATTATTTCAGCCTTTTGTTGGTAGCCCCTCCAGACTGTATTGCTGTGGGGTGTGGGTGTGTAGGGCCATAGATATGAAGAGCAAAGAAAAAGGAGTGTGCTAGTGGAAGAAGAGAAGTTGGGAGAAGTGTCAGTAGGTCAAAGTGTAGACATTAAGTCAAACACTGAATTATTTTATAGCTCTAGTGATGGACAGATGTTGAAGGGTGTAATAGATTAATACGTTGTGTCAACTTGAGAGCTTAGCAGTTTAACTGCGTGACTCAGCGGGGAGCCAGTTTCCTTCCTTTGGAAACATCTTGGCCTGTGCACAAGGAGGACATGGATATGGTGGGGGTGTAAAGGACACAGCCGAGAGTGGAGATCCTGCATGAAATAGAAGGGAGAGGAGGGTTTCTCCCCCTTTTAATCTTGTTGCTTTTTGTGTCCTCTGCCATCTTGAAGCATTGCCCCTGTGCCATGCCACCCTGCCATGGAGCCTGATGATTACAGCTGAAACCTCCACTAACTGTGAGGTAAAAAAATCCTTTCCTTGCTTAATCTTGGGTGTTAGGTATTTTGTCTCAGCAATGAGAGAAAAGTGACCAACACAAAGAGGTTTGAGAGAGGACTGTGTAGGCAAGAGAACATGCGCAGATGTGTGGAAATGTATGTGGAGACTGAGGAGGCTGTGGGATTCTGGGCCTGGTAAGGTGTTTGTGAGTAATTTTTGTTGTGATGGGGCAAATGAGACTCCACTGTCTTTTGTAACTCTTATTTTAAAAAAATTTTTATTTATTTGTGTGTGTGTGTGTGTGTGTGTGTGTGTGTGTGTGTGTGTGTGTATGGCCAGCTCAGCCCACCAGGGGGCGGAGCTGGCTGG
>NW_004524790.1:1394464-1397315 GCF_000260255.1 Octodon degus
AGGTGCTTTAGACCACTGAGCCATCTCACCAGCCCCTGTTTTTTTTTTTTTTTTTTTTTTTTTCGGAACCGGGGATTGAACTCAGGCCCTTGTGCTTGCCAGGGAAGTACTTGTTCCACTGAGCCATCTCCCCAGCCCTGCAACTCTATTTTAACAGTCAATTAAGTTCACTCAAACTGTGAATAAGCTCACTCCCTCACCCCTCCCATGTAGCTCGTAAAGATAAGGACAAAAGTTCAGACAAGTTGGGTAGCAATGTAAATGTTAAACCGCAGTGTTCCATGACTGGTGGATGTTCCACGGTGTCTGGGAGATGTAAATTCCTGCATTCTTGTAAATGGAAGAATGAGATAATGTGGTAATATGGTGATGACATTACAGTGGAAACTTAAGAAGTATGTATTCTGAAAGAAAAGCCCAACCTCACATTAATATTTTTATTTACTTATTTTAAAAAAGAGACTAAAGGGGCCGGGGAAATAGCCATTAGTATAAGTGCCTGCCTGGCAAGTTCAGGATTCTGAGTTCAATCCCAGGTACCATGAAAAAATAAAAAAAAAAGATAAAAAAAGAGGCTAAAAGCTCTAAAAGACTCAAGTCAACAGCTTCTGACATTGCCAGTTTTGCAGATAACCCACTACTATTATGGGCTACTGGACTATATGGGATTATTGCAATGAATTCATGCACCTACAATATTTGAATGGTAATGGAATACCCATCTCTGACAAAACTAAACAAAAAAGGGAGACATAAATGAAGGGCCGTTTTGTAGTGAAAAAAAATATATATCTATATATCTGTATATACAAAGTAGTTAGGATAGATATACAGCTACTTTCTCTTAGCTCTTCTTTCAATGAGAAGAAAGATTTGTACTAATGGTGTTTAGACAAGATATCATGTCTGCATCTTGTACTATGAATAACCACTATGAAGACAACAACCGTTGCCTTAGCCATCTTGTTTAGACAAGAGATCATGTCTGCACCTTGTACTATGAATAACTACTATGAAAAAATATATATACAATGCATTAATTATTGTAACTGTCCTACTAACCTGTTTTGAAACTGTCTCACTGCCATTTCTTTCTCAATAAAATTAAAAAATGAGGCCCAGGGAGATGGCTCAGTGGAATAAGTGCTTGCCTGGCAAGTGCACGGGCCTGAGTTCAATCCCTGGTTCTGAAAAAAAAAATTAGCACATTTCTTGGCGCCTGCTACAATCTGGCAAATGGCTTTTTCTCCATAACCTGTCCATAAAGGCCCAGCAATACGCCTTCACTTCATACCTCAGGAATTATCTGCTCTCCAGACCTAGGTCATAATATAGTTGCAGGGATCCTGATCTCTTTCTCAACTTAATGTTAAGATATTTGCCTATAATGAAGTAGGAAATCTGATTAAATACGGGGGCCTTCTACCTCCACATTGAGACATCCTTTCCTAGATAAAAATAAACACCTAAAAAGGTGTTAAAAGTATTAACTGCTCTTACAACAAAGAAGGCACCTAGTAGACTCTGGGATTTTAGAGGCAACAAGTGCATATTTGGTATGTTACTCTAGCCCACTTAGCAAGTGTCCCAAAAGGTTGCTGGTTTTGTAAGCAGAGCCCAGAATAAAAGGAGTGTTTGAACAGGTGTGTGTGCCTGCTGCTCAGACACATGCAGCGGGTGACCAGCAGATACAGTGATCGTTGAGTGTCAGAGGCAGGCAGGCTGTCACAGCTCTCAGCAGCCTCTAAGAGGTGAGTTACCTTTACAGGCCACGTGGATTTTGGAGCCAAACCCTGCTAATGTCGTTCTTCATTTGGAGAGAGCTCTTGGTCCTCTACTGGGCCTTAGTTAATTCTCAATGCTTAGCTATGAGTCACCAATTTATTACATGATCTGAGCCATCTACCATGAACTGGATATTATCTGACCCATCAAACACAGTTGGTGAACACAGAAATTCTCCATCATCAGGAAGTAAAAAAAAAAAAAAAAAAAACCCAACAAAAAATGCTCATCAAATAGAAATCATAAGGGCCAGCCAGATAGCTCAGAGGATGAAAGTGCCTGCTTAGGCAGATGCAGGGGCCAGGGGTTCAATCCCCAGGCCTGCCGTGCTGGCCCTGGCCCCCAGGGTGTACTGAGAGGGCTATTGAGTTTGGGTGTGGCAGTACATGCCTGTAATCCCAGTGCTTGGGAAACTGTAAACAGGATGATCATTATGAGTCCAATCTACGTAGTGAGACCCTGTAGATCCTGTACTAAATACATTAAAAAAAAAGAAAAAAAATTATAGTTGGACCTAAGCAAGTCCTAAAGGCAGAAGTTACACAAATAAGTGACCCTTGATCAGTCAGGGAGAATTCTGGGAAGGAAGGAAGGGAAAAGAAAAATTAGAATGATTAAGATGCAATATATATCTATATCTATATATCTATATCTATATCTATCTATATATATATCTGCTCCTCTCATTTAATGTATTTATTATGTATGACAAATGTACTAATAAAAACAAGTTTGAAGTCATGAAAAAAATAAAATTAATTAAAAAATGAGAAAAAATAAAAAAGACTACAAAATAGCATTAAAACAGAAAAAATACAAATAATATGGAATTTCCTTTCCTCTTCCTTTTCCTCTTCCTCTTTCTTGGAATCAGGAATTGAACTCAGATCCTTGCACTTGCCAGGCAAGCACTTATTCTTCTGAGCCATCTCCCTGGCCTTGGCTGATTTCTTGATGATAGCCATTGTATTTACTTGCCATTTGTTTTTCTTCATCTCAGAAGTGTATATTTGCCTCAGATGCCCATTTTTGGATTGGGTCCTTGAATTTTGGGGCCCTGACTTTT
>NW_004524790.1:1397415-1405096 GCF_000260255.1 Octodon degus
GTAGATATCTTGTTCCTAATATATTTGCCAATTCATATGTTTTCTGTTTACTCTGTTGGTAATTTCTTTTGAAGTGCAGAAACTTCAAAAAGATGAGAATGAGATCCCAGTTGTGGATTCTTTGAAGTATTGTTCATTTAATTTTGTTTTTGTTCATGAACTCTCTACCTTAAAGACTCCTATGTCTTTAAGATTTCTACCTACATTTTCCTCCAGGAGATTTAGTGTTTCTGTTTTAGTGTTTAAACCTTTGATCCATTTTGATTGTAGTTTAGTGCATGGAGATAGACAGGGGTCTACTTTTAGCCTCTTGCATGCATATGGAAATCCAATTTTTCCAGCACCATTTATTAAAGAGGTTATCTTTCTTCCAGTGCACATGTTTGGCCCCTTTGTCAAAGAAAAAGTGGCTCAGTGTCTTTGTAGTTGTGTATGCATCTTCTATTCTGTTCCCTTGATCCTCAGGTCTTTTTTTTTGTCAGTGTCATGCTGATTTTTTCACAGTAGTTTTGCAGAATAATTTCAGGCCAGGGATTGTGATATGTCTTGCCTTCCTTTTGTTGTTCAGGATTGCTTTTGGTATCCTAGGTCTCTTCTGGTTCCAGATAAATTTTAGAAATGCTTTCTCTAGCTCTGTGAAGTATGATAATGGTATTTTAATCAAGATTCCATTGAATCTGTATAACAATTGTTGGAATATTGTCCTTATTCCTTTTATTTCTCCATCTTGTCTAATTGCTTTTTTTTTTTTTTTTTTTTTTTTTTTTTGCAGAACTGGGGATTGAACTGAGACCCTTGCGCTTGCCAGGGAAGCCCTTATTCCACTGAGCCATCTCCCCAGCCCTGTCTAATCGCTTTTACAGATTTTTTTTTCTGAGAAAAAAGTATATATTTAGAATTAGGCAGCTGGATTGTTTAAATGATCCCAATTTTGTTGGCAACATCCAATGCATCATAATCAGGAGCCAGCCAAACATATGCCTTCTTCTCTCCATCAGGCCTGATGAGGGTATTGACCTTGGCAACATCGATGTCATAGAGCTTCTTTACAGCTTGTCTGATTTGGTGCTTATTGGTTTTGACATCCACAATGAACATGAGTGTGTTGTTGTCCTCAATTTTCTTCATGCCTGACTCTGTGGTCAGGGGGAACTTGATGATGGCATAGTGGTCAAGCTTGTTTCTCCTGGGGGTGCTCTTCTGAGGGTAATTGGGCTATCTCTGGAGGTGCAGTATCTTGGGATGGTGGATGGTGGATGGTGGGCGACATTCATATGTTCTTCTTTTTGTGGCTGTGGATGCCTTTCAGCATGGCCTTCTTGGCCTTCAAAGCTTTTGCTTTAGCTTCAGCTTTGGGTGGGGAAGGGGCTTCCTTCTTTGCCTTCAGCATCATCTTGGTAAAAAAGCTCTTTTGAAGATGTTTCCAGGACTATATTGAATAGGGAAACAGTGGACATCTTTATCTTGTAAGAACAAGATTTTAGGGGCTGGTGAGATGGCTCGGTGGTCTAGAGCACCTACTTAGAACAAGCTTAGCTAAAGCAAAGGGATCACGGTTCAATCCCCAGCACCACATGCCAGCCAGCCCCGCCCCCTGGTGGGCTGAGCTGGACACACACACACACACACACACACACACACACACACACACATAAATAAATAAAAATTAAAAAAAAAGAACAAGATTTTAAAGTGAAGGCTAAAACTAGACCCATGCCTATCACCATGCATAAAGCCATAGTTAAAATGGATCAGGGCCAGCCAGATAGCTCAGCAGATTAAAACGCCTGCTTAGGCCGATGCAGGGGCTGGAGATTCAATTCCCAACCTGCCATGCTGGCCACACCCCCGCGGTGCACTGAGACAGGGATTGAGACTGAGCGTGGTGGCATGCATCTGTAATCCCAGAGCTTGTGAGACTGAAAAATAGGAAGGATCACTATGAATCTGAACTGTGTAGTAAGACCCTGTAGACCCTGTACTAAATACATTTTAAAAAATGGATCAAAGATTTAAATATTAAAACAGAAACACTAAATCTCCCAATGGAACTTGTAGGTAGATATCTTAAAGACATAGGGGTAGGTAGAGAGTTCATGAAGAAAAACCAAACTGCACCAGAAATACTTTAAAGAATAAACAACTGAGATCTCATCTTTTTGAAAAGTTTCTGCACTTCAAAGAAAATCTCCAACAGAGTGAAAATATACCAAAAAACTGGGAAAAATTATAGTTGACTGTCCCTCTAACAAGGGCCTTCTATCTAGACCATACAAAGAATTGAAAAAAATCAGGAGCACAAATTCAATGACCCAGTCCAAAAATTGGCATCTGAAATGAATATACACTTCTCAAAGAAAAAAATACCAATAGCAATTAAATATATGAAAGAATGTTCAATATCATTGGTCATTTGAGAAATGCAAATGAAAACAGCACTGAGATTTCATTTCACTCCAGAAAGAATGGCTGTCATCCACAAGTCAGTCAATAACAAATGCTGGAGAGGCTGCAGAGCAAAAGGGACCCTTCTGTACTGTTGGTGGGAGTGCAGACTGGTGCAACCAGTATGGAAATCAGTGTGGAGATTCCTTCAAAAGCTAGGATTGGTGATCCCATCCAAGCCACTATTCTCTCCAAGGTATTTTCCCAGAAGATCTGAGAACTTCATACCATAGTGATATATGTGCATCCATGTTTATAGCAGCACAATTCATAGCTGAATCCTGGAAACAACCCAGAGGCCCATCAATTGAAGAATGGATAAAGAAGATATGGAATTTCACACAATGGAGTATTATTCAGTTATAACACAGGATAAATTTGAGTCTTTTGTCAGAAAATGGATGCTGGGGCTGGGGAGATGGCTCAGTAGAATAAGCGCTTCCCTGGCAAGTGCAAGGGCCTGAGTTCAATCCCTGGTTCCACAAAAAAAAAAAAAAGGATGCAACTAGAGAACATACTCTTAAGTGAAATAAAACAGACCCACATGTGCAAACATCATATTGTCTCCTTAGTTTGAGAACCTTCAAGAGAAAAATGTAATCTGAAGGGTACAATAGACACTGATAAAAGGGAATGAACTTATTCAGAAGGAAAGGGTTACTGAGCTGAGGAGAAGGACAGGAGAGGGAGTAGGGGAAAGAAATTTATCTATGTATGTAAACAGGATGGTTTGGAAACTGTACTGTGCACTCCTGCCGGTCTATGGAAAGGAGCTGATGCTTTAATTTGTTTCTTCTCATTTTCCCCAATTGTTTGTCCTTTTGTTTTCTTAATTTCTTATATCTTTCTTTCTTTTTTTCTGTCCTTTTCCAATTTTAAGTGCATATATCTGGTAATATGAATAACTGGTTGTAAGACAACACTATTTGTATGTACAAAAACTGTGAAATTCATATTACTCTGTTAAGTGAAATTCTGTATCACTTGCATTTTTTTCTGTTTTAATTCTAAGTTATACTATCTTTTTTTTTTAAAGATAATTAATCAAAAATCCCTTAGGGTGGGGAGAGATTTTTAGACAGGACCCCAATTAATAATTAAAAATTAGCTGCTTGGAATAACATTAACTAGTTTTTAATTCATTAATAATAAATCATAATAATCTCCATAGCCTTATGGGAGACACCTCAACAACTATTGTTCAAATTATATTATTGAGATATGTTTTCCTTGGTCATTGTCAAAGTTATGTTTTCAAAAAGTAACGTAATAAGATTTTCTGATTAAAAGATGCTCTTAGACAAAACTAAATTAAGAAACAAAATAATGACAATTTGCTATTGGTAATCTCATGGTGTATTGAATGTATTTATGCTTTCCAAGTGTACAGTCTTCTAAAGTGTAAGACAGATTTTTTATAGTAATAAACATTTTCTTTCAGATTCCGACATCTGAGTTTCTATTGTCCTCCAGATAGTTATGGTAAGAGATTCATGTCAAGCCAGCATGAGGTCATCACTTAAATGATAATCTTTTAACAAAATCTTATATGATAATTAATGCTATGTATGCACTACTTCATTTAGAGATGCTTAGATATTAAACAGCTCATATAATGTTACAAATTCCTTCAATGACATCCTATGAAAGTACAACAAATTAGGCAGAAGCTTCTTCTGTAGTAGGTAGGGTTGCTTGGCTAAAAAGACTTTTCTATTCCAAGATGGAGATTTAAATGTACTACAAAAATGTCACCATGATTGTTGTGATGTAGTACTGTATATGGTATTTGAGTTCATAATTTCTCTGTAACATCATATAACTGTCGTCCGTTGACATCTTACAGAGGCTTAACTACTAAAATTTCCATGATCGGTAAGAAGTAATAGTACTCTGGCTATACTTTATATTTAAAAGTGCTTAATATTCAGATAAAATTTTAATAATTAAGTTCATTGCTCCCAGTACAATGTGATACCATTAAACTTGTCTTCTGGGTGTTCAACCAATGGTGTTTGGAGATTAGAAAGATAGATGGGCTAAGAGGGTAGTCAATGTTTTGGCCTTAGCCCTCCAGGGTCAATGAGGACCTAGGGTATAAGAGAGCCTCTGCTATGACATCCTATAACTCAGATGGGTACCTAATCTTCTGATGAAGAAGATTGTGAAACCACAGAGGAAAGTGATTCTATAATGTGCCTAAGGAGAGTAACCAGAAGAGAAAACTCTCTCATACTTTCACAGAAGGCAACTTGGCCAAGCAAAGGCTGTGACTGATCCAGATGGCTGACACTGACTGAGAGACACTGGCTTGGTTCCAAAGTAAATTCTTAAAGATTTGACTAGCCTTGAGAGACAACAAGGAGTTAATTTTAATTAGTACAGGTCTCACTTTAACTTGGTCTTGAACTTTCAGCTAAAAAGTATAGCCATAATATATATGAAACTATGTCCAATCTTCTCTAACTTCAGTTAGGGGTAGATGTTTAGAAAAAAAATTATGGACAGCTCAGTTAGTTACAAGCATTGCAGATAATTAGACAAGGCTCACTAGAAAGAAAAAAGACATCCAAATAAATAATTAAAATAGAATGACCAGTATAGTTAAATAACTTGGGGACAAGGGTATGCTTGCATATTAATAGGTTATAAAAACATCATTGTGGATACATTCTGAAACAGGAAGCCTTAGTGACAATAGATATTCAAACCTGTGAAGTCTGCTGCCACCAGACCTATTATCTTGGATTCTACAATGGATTGGTTATATTAACACACTTGCTTTTACTTCTGTTCTGCCCAAGGCTGAGGCCCCTTGTCTGGACATGGGTGGCCTGTAATGGTGAGTAAAGCTATGGAACCTCAGAGGGCAAGCCAAGGCTGGATATGAACAATTGTTTAATTGGAACTCCTGGTTAACTGCCTTGATTACCAGCCTGCCTAGCCCCATTCTGATAGTAATTGTCAGGAGCTCCTAACTTGTGGGCCCTGCCTCATTCAGTGGATTGAAAAAACAAAAACAGGTTATAGATCACAGTATAGATGATGGTTTTAAAAATATCCACCAAGTATGAGATGACAAAAAGATGAAGGACTATATATGTCCTGAGAAAGGAAAATAGGTACTAGAGAGGGGAGTGATGGGGCAGAAGAGACTCCATTTTTTTTTGAAATTGTTTTATTTTTATTTATTTATTTATTTTTATATTAATTTTATTGAGAAAGAAGTAACAATGAGACAGTTTCAAAACAGGTTAGTAGGACAGTTACAATAATTAATACACTGCATATTGTTGTCTTTGTAGTAGCTATTCATAGTACAAGATGCAGACATGATATCTTGTCTAAACACTCTTAGTTCAAAACTTTCTTCTCATTGAACTAAGAGAAAGTAGCTGTATATCTATGCTAATATATATATGTATACACACATACACACACAAACACACACACACACTACAAAATGGACCTTCATTTATATCCCCCTTTTTTGCTTACTTTTTTTAGAGATGGGTATTCCATTGCCATTCAAATATTGTAGGTGCATGAATTCTACAAAGTAATCCAATATAGTCCAGTAGTCCATAAAAGTAGTGGGTTATCCACAGTACTGGCAATGTCAGAATTTGTTGAGCCTTTTACAGCTCAGTAGATTAATATGACTATACTTTTTATACCTAATTTTTATACTTTTCTGCTGGATGGTTAAGACCAAGATAAAGCAAGACCTATGTAAACAAGAGTTGTAGCTTTTGGATCTGATAAGGTCAGTCAAATCCCCTCAGGATTTATCCTGAGATCCTGTACCTCAGATTGTAGATCCTTTGTAAGTGTCAGCCATGTGGGTGAGTCATGGCCATTGCTTGGCTAGTGTGCTCTCTGTGAAAGCCTGAGAGAATGTTTTCTCTCCAAGTGACTCTCCTTAGGCACACTCTACGTCATCGATCACTTTCTTCTGTGGCTCCATAATCTCCTTGATCAGAAAATTTGGGACACAACTGAGTTACAGGATGTTAGAGTACAGGTTCTCCTCGGTCCTGAGTCCTCACTGACCTTGAAGGGCTAGGGCCACAATGTGCAACTCTGTTTTAAAAGTCACTTAAGTGCACTTAAACTGTAGATAAGCTCACTCCCTCACCCCCTCCCGTGTAGCTCATACAGATAAGAACGAGTAATTAAAATGAATTGGGAAAAAATGTAAATGTTGAACCACAATGTTCCATGACAGGCAGATGGCCAACAGTGTCTGGGAAATGTAAACTTCATACATTCTTGCAAAATTCCTGAGAATCAGATGATATGGTGATGTGGTTTCCATGGAAACTTAAAAAGTAAATAACCTAAAAGTACAGTCTAAACTGGCACTGATGTTTTGTTTTCCTGAATCCTCATCAAAATGTTGGTTGCTGGCTTTCTTTTTATTTTTCTTTTTTTTTTTTTTTAATCCTGCCTCAGGTTTATTTGTACAAAGGACACAGGAGGACACCAGCCCCCTACAGATGGCACCCCAGGGGTCATACCAGTCCTTCTGATTTTACATCAGCAGATGAGAGGCTTTTACTGTGGAGTCTTCACAGGGGGCTGGATGCCTTTGGGAGCCTAGGCTGGAGCAGAAGCTGGAGCGTGGGCCTTGGCTGGAGCGTGGGCCTCTGGCCAGTAAGACCTGCGACCTCTAGCAATGTGGGCATGGAAACACTTCCCAAGCTTGGGGTGGGCAATATAGGCAAGTTGAGTGAACCTGTGGTTTACTCCCTTTGGAATGATCTTGGGCTTGACCTCCTTGGACTTGACAAGGGCCTTGATAGCCTCAGTGCATGCACTCATGGCCTTGGCATTGTTTGCTTGCATCTTCCTGAATCCCTTCTTGTTGTGCTTCTTGGCAAAACCCATGTTCCTAAGGAACTTGGTATCTACCCCCTTCAGAGATTTGTATCTTTGTGACTGAGGTTTCTTGATGCCATTTATGTGCCATTTTTGGGACTGGTTGTGTGTGGTGTGGTTCTTGGACTTGGCCATAACTGCACTGTAAACCATGGTGGCAAAACGCCTAGAACTGAAAGATGAAAAACAAAAGCGCTGTCTTTCAATAAAGCTCCTTCATTGCTGTGCTTTCTGTCTCTCATGAGTGTTTCTCTCCCACTGGATTCTGTGGCAATAGTAATTGTTTCTCTAAGTCCATTTTTTTTCTTAGTTTGAGTTTAATAGGCACTACAAAAAGTCAATGAATGGCCTTGGC
>NW_004524790.1:1406685-1413180 GCF_000260255.1 Octodon degus
TCAGCTGATCCTTGAGACTGGCCATCTTGGACTTAGAACCACGAGGAACCGGGAATGCACGCGGGGCGAGCGTCGGGGTGCACACTTCTCAGATCCGGACTCAGCGGCAGCAGCTCCGACACCTATCACTTTCATATGATCCACTCTAAATACAGCTCAGGCCAATACTACCAGTGGAAGAAAAGACAGTTCCCCAACCCCTGTAGGAAAGACATGTATTGCCTCACATGTCTTGTGTTTAAAGCATGAAAAAAAATGTACAAAAGAGCTTTTGTTCTCTTGGCCCACTGCTCACTTCTGCTTAGAGAAATACTCCTTGCTTTTCTGGACATCAGGCTTGATGGCATCACTGCCAGGCTTCCGCCCAGCTGGGCACACTTCTCCATGTTTGTCAGTGAACTGGGAGACCTGCACGAGTCTCTGAGCTTCATCTACTGAGCAGCCAACAGGAATGTCGTTTACTGTGATCTGCCGAAGGAGTCCCTTGTCATCAGTGATAAAGAGGCCCCTGAATGAGATGCCTTCATCAGCCTTTAAGACCCCACAATCCTGAGAAATGGTGCGCTTGGGATCTGATGCCAAGGGAATGTTCATAGGCCCCAGTCCTTGTTCCTTGGGTAGGTCGATCCGGGCCAGATGACACAAGTGAGAATCCACAGACTCACTGATCACTTTTTAGTTAAGTTTCTTAGATTATTCTGCCCTGTCACTGGATGCAGTTATCTCCATGGGGCCCACAAAGGTGAAATCAAGAGGATAAAAGAAGAACACAACATATTTTCCTTTGTAGTCGGACAGGCTGATATCTTTGAACTGATCCTCTAGCATAACAGCTGCGGCTTTAAAGTTGGGCACAGGGTGCCCAATTTTGGCACTTACAGATGACATCTTGCTATCAGCAGTTCCCATGCCAGGATCTCTCAACCACGAGTCACCAACACAGGGGCCAAGAGGTGGCATGAGGACTCGAGGGGTGTGGACTTTGTAGACAGCACCGCTCTCGCGAGATTCTCTCGAGGTCCAATTTTGTTAAGGCCTGTCCTGAGGTGCCATGCCTTTAAATTGTACTGCTTAATTTAGAGTACTGATTAGTTCTTGTCTAGTGTAGTTATACAGCCCCCTCTTATCTTTATGCCATTAATAGATGGAGAGGAGGAGGGGAAGGCAAGGAGCTAAGGCAGTGCAGAGTAGAAAAAAATACAAATATGGCAGGGTGAGAGTAGGAAGACAGAAGGGAGGACACACTGAAAGAGGAATGGGTTATGCTGGGGATTAAACTCAGAACCTTGTGCTTTCCAGGCAGGTGCTTATGCTGCTGAGCTACCTCCAGGACCCAGAAACAATATTATAGTTACAATACTAAAATCAACCAAAATCAAGAAAGGGGAACTGAAAGAAAAGAGTATGAAAATGAAGACAAAATATAGAATAAAAAACTAGCCAAGATGGCCCAAGTCCAACAAAGTAGTAAGGTTGCTTAGCTAGGACTACACTAGGAATATGACACTGGGAATAAGAGCAAGAGCCCATGCACAGTTGTTACCGCCCTGGCCCAGAGCTTCCCTCTGCTCCCTCCACAATGATATTATGGGGTCCACTAGCTTCTGTTTCTCCCAGAGGGCCAGACAACCTCCTGTTGGCAGCCTTGAGGACTGCTGCTCCCAGCTAACTTGTGTCAGCTTTTGAGCTGGGGCACGCTCCTCAGCATACCTTTATGAATCCAACTACGTTGATCAGTTTGGAGGGTAAGCACCATGGGCTTCTCTGTGTCTTCTCTCTGCAGGCTTTCCTTGCCTGTTATATGACTTCCAAACCACTAACTTGGGTGCTGATCAGGGCAGATGTCTGTTCCAGCCCTGCCCTCCTAAGTGGAGGAGGCAGTTCTCTCAAGGCTCCCCAGATCCTGGTTCACTAGGACTTTGTTCCTTGTCATTGTTGCAGGAGCAGTTTTCCCTCCTTTCTGTTGTTGCTGAGCACCCACCACAGTTATGGGGAGGGTGCTGAGTGTTCCATATACAGCACTCCTGGTGCATGTGGAAGAAATAGGTTGGTAATCATTACCATTATCTTTACCATTATCATCACTGGGGAACAATTCTACATTTCCCAGTGCTTTTACTGTCTCCCGCAGTGCCAGAGCACTGCCTACTGTGTGGAGTGCTTCCAGCTGATGCTGAGGGTGGTGGGTACATATGCATGTGGAAATTAAGTTTCATTGATTCTACTTTCAGCTTCTTTGAGTCTCTGTGTTGGAAAGGCCTTACCTCTCCACATACAATGTGGAAGAGAGAATGACTGTGGATCTGTTCAGCCCATCGGGCCACAGATGAAGGGCCACACTATTGCAATGCTGAATAGTCGTTTCCTAAGAGGGCACGTGCTCCAGGACCACGTTCCAGATGTGGAGCATCTGTCCCACCTTCTAAACACTGGATATGAATATTGCTGGATTATCTTTTCCTTCATCATCTAGCATTAGACTTTATTTTTCAATCCCATGTCAAGGTAATTACTTCTCTTCAGCACTGAGTTAGAGGTGTTCACGGTGGCTGCCCCTCCCCCAGTGGAAGCCTGTGCCCAAAGAAGCAGTTTGGGACAGCAACATAAACAGCATTAGAAAATCAACCTAATCATCTTGTGAAGTATTTTAAGTTGAAAATCTGCCTGATATTCTCAGTAGCTCCAGTGCAAGCACTTGTGGAATCTCAACACTGATTCATGATTTGCATTTTAATTTTTAAATTTTATTTTATTTTATTTTTTTGCGGAACTGGGGATTGAACTCAGGCCCTTGCGCTTGCCAGAGGAGTGCTTATTCCACTGAGCCATCTCCCCAGCCCCATGATTTGCATTTTAAATGTATATAGTCCACTAAAATAGAATGGATCGTCACTGAAATGACGAGTGCTTATCAAGCACTGATGGCAAACCTCGGTTCAGCTGGCCAGATGTCAGAAGCGTTCCCACTGAAATAAAGAACAAGAGTGAATCAGACACGTCTCATGTTCAGCAGGCATAAGGACTGAAACTAAAAAAAAAAAAAAAAGAATTTAAACTCTACATCAACAAAACAGTGCACCTGCTTTTCAAAAGAACCAATGCACAATCCTAAAATGAAAACAATCAAATAAAATAGGAAAAGTACTTAAACAGATATATTTTTGAAGAAGATACACAGATGATCAATAAGCACATGAAAGGTTGACAGTAATCATCCGTCGTTAGGGAAATGTACACCAAACCTGCTGTGAACGTCACCTTGTATCCATTAGGATGTGTGCTGCAGAAATAACAACAACAGCAAAAGCAACACTCCAAGCGTGCATAAGGTTGTGGAGAAATTGCAATTCTTGTGGTGTGTTGATGGGACTTTAAATTGCTGAAGCTGCTGTGGAAAACATGTCAGTTCCGCAAGAAATTAAAAGTAGAAATGTCAGCCAGCCAGATAGCTCAGCGGATTGAAGCACCTGCTTAGGCAGACGCAGTGCTGGGGCTGGATCCCTGGCGTGCAGTGCCAGCCCCGTCACTGGGTGATTGAGACTAGGTGTAGTGGTGCGCCTGTAATCCCAGCTCTTGGGAGACTGGACACAGGTGGATCACTGAGTCCAATCTATGTAGTAAGACCCTGTAGATCCTGTACTAAAATTAAAAAAAAAAGTAGAAATGCTATTTGACCCAGAAATCCCCATTATAATCACATACATAAAAACATTAAAGAAATGATCCCCGGGCCTGTGAGATAGCTCAGCCGACTAAAGCAACTTAGGCAAGCTTAGGCAAGCACAGAGAGCACAGTTCGCTCCCCAGCCTCACATGCTGCGCCAGCCCCGCCCCCAGGGCAGGCTGAGCAAGCCCCAGAGTCTGGGGGTGGTGGTTCATGCCTGTAATCCCAGTGCCGGGGAGGCTCAAAACAGGAGCATCATGAGTCCGAGCTGCATAGTGAGACCCTGTAACAACCAAATACGTTAATTAAAAAAGAGAAATGATTCCAATTTTACTTTTATATCCATGTCCAGGGTGGTAGTTTTTTCGCAATAGCACCAAATAGGAAGCATCCACGATGTCAATCAATAGATAAAGGGATCCACACAGCATGCCCAGCCTAGAGATGGCAATATCATCCACGTTTTGATCATGAAGGAAGTTCTGTCACATGTTGCGCTGCACAGGAACCTTGAGGACATTTTCCTGAGGGAAAAGAATGAGGTGTAAATAAATGCTTATCATGTTGCTGAGGGAAAGTCTAATTAAACTCTGGCTCTTAGTTGACCTTTTATTTATTTATTCTTTATTTATTTTTTATTTTTTACTTTTTTATGTTCAATGAAGATTTATATTTATTTTTTGAAGCTTATTGTTTTTGTTTTTTGAGACACAGTTTCACTATGTCTTCCACGCTGGGTTTGCACTTGAGATCTTGCCTTCTCTCCAGGAGTGCCAAGATTACAGGTATATACCATCCCAGCTGGTGTCTTTGTTTTTTTTTATTTTTTATTTTATTTTATTTTTTTATTTTTCAACAAATAATACACTGCATATATTCTTCTTAGTGGTTAATTGCTGTACAAGATGCGGACTTGTGATCCTATTTACAAACACCATTAGAACAAATCATTCTATTCATTAACAGAGTGTAACTATATATCTATCCCAACCACTTTGAATACACAGATACAAAATGGACATTCATCTGTATACCCCATTTTTTCTAAGTTCCGTTATTGAATATTATAGGTGTGTAAACTCAGCGAAATATTCTAAAAGAGTCCAGTAGCCCATAATAGCATTGGGTCTTCTGTTTAACTGGCAATGTCAGAAATTATTGACCTGAGTCCCCCACAGCTCAACTTAACAGCATGGCTTTATTTCTTATAATTTCATCTTCTTAGTTGACCTTTAAAAGCCAACTCAGTTGGTTCTTAGATGCCCATCCCTGAATTGATTAAAAGAAAATTTTTTTAATGTGTTTGGTACAGGGTCTACTATGTAGATCAGGCTCATAGTGATTCTCCTGTTTTCAGCCTCCCAAGCGCTGGGATTACAGGCTCGCCCCTCCATGTCCCGTCTCAATTGCCATCTCAGTGCACCCTGGGGGCGGGGCCAGGACTCAAGCCCAGGCCACTGCGCTCTGCCTAAGCAGGTGCTTTAGTCCATGAGCTATCTGGCCAGCCCTCACGTTCCTGATTTGGAAGTCACGAAGTGGTGCAATCCGTGATTACTCTTCCATTGGTCTTGCTGTAAGGGCCACCTCGGAATGAAGCCACTTAATGGGATAATAATGCTTTTCCAGCAGATGTGGTCTTCTGCCCTCTATATAGTAGTCTTACCCTTGCCTTTCAGAAAACAAAAAATTTGTACCATGAAAATAACAGCAGATCTAATTATTCTGAGAAAGAGAAACACAGAGGACATGAGTCATCATCATGCTTTCTATTTGGTAATTTTTCTCTTATTTTGTAGACCCACAGATAAGAGCAGTTCATGTATCCGGAAAGCAGATTGGCAGGTATTTAGAAGTACCTTGATGTTGGTTTATCTGACATGTTTTCCTGCTACTCCCTATATAAGCTCTATATTTGCAGCCGCTAGAAGCAATCTGGGCTTCACGGATGTTAGTGTTCATCTGCTTTGGTTTGCTAGCTCTCGCAAAAAGCCTTTTGTCCTACCACCACAACTCCCCGCGAGTTTTTGCCCTTTTCTAAAATAAGAAATAAATTTGAGTTTATGGTCACAAACAGGAGTTTCCTAGAGTATTCATAAGGAGTTCTAACCCTCCAGTCATGGATTTCTTCTCTCTGGTGAGCAGCCCAACCAGAAGTTTCTTAGTCATCCCTAATACATTGAATTATTAGCTGTATTAGTTTTTTCCACTGCTAGGACACAGCATATGATACACACAACTTCAAGGAGGAGAGGTTTAATGTAGCTCACGATTTCAAAGATTTAAGTTCATGCTGAAATCCATGCTAATGCCAAGGTAGAAACATCATGATACAGGGGTGTGGTAGAGAAGAGCTGCTCAGTTCACGGAGGTTAAAAGTAATGCAGGGACCTAGTGTCAGAGAGGAGGATGCAGGGGGTCACAGACCCCAACACTGCATCCATCATTTACTGAAACACACTCTGATTATTCTTACCAATCTCTAAGGTAGATCCCAAATCCAATCAAGTTGCCCCTCAACCACACCTGGCCCATTACATCCCTGTCAACTTGATACTCAAATCACAGCTTCATAAACCATTCTTAATCACCAAATGCAGAAAATAACCAATGTATAATGATGCCTAACATACATATAATGATGCCTTGTATATAACTGGAAATGTACCAATTTCTTCCTCAAAGTTTTAAGATTTCCAGCAATTTTCAAAAGTCTCTTTTGAGACTCAAGGTAAGTTTTCAGCTGTGAACCTATGTAAAAAGAAAAAAAACAGGGCTGGTGAGATGGCTCAGTGGTCTAAAGCACCTACTTAGAACAAGCTTAGCAAAGCACA
>NW_004524790.1:1414058-1415200 GCF_000260255.1 Octodon degus
ATATATATATATATCTGTATATACAAAATAGGATAGCTATACAGTTACTTTCTCTTAGTACAATGAGAAGAAAAATTTGTACTAATATGGTTTAGACAAGATATCATGTCTACATATTGTACTATGAATCACTACTATGAAAACAACAATATGCAATGTATTAATTATTGTAACTGTCCTACTAACCTATTTTGAAACTGCCTCATTGCTATTTCTTTCTCAATAAAATTAATTAAAAAATACTGACATCCATCAGGTCAAACACTAAGTCCTGTAGCTTCGTGTCCCACATTAAGGTCACCACCTCATGGTACTGTTTGTGTTCCGTGTGGCTTAGGTCCGTCAGCACCACGGCACTGCGGGCTGCAGAACATCGGGTTCTGCTCTTGGCCTTGCTTAACTCTGAGGCTGTAACTTTCCTTGATACATATTCCACATTTTTGGAACCCCCAACTTCTTAGATAACTTTCACTGTTCTTGGTACTGGGAATGGAACTCAGTGCCTTGTGCTTGTCGGGTAGACACTGCACCACTGAGCTATATCCCCGGCATAATCGCCAGCTTCTTGAGGTTTGCAGTTTTTTTAAAATTTCATTCCCACAACTTCACATACTTTATTCTCAGTTGCTCCTTGCCTGGCCTTCCTGTGACATCTGGGTGGAGTCTTCCTGACACCACAGCCTTTGAATCCTGTTTGCTTGTGCTAACTTCATGCACAGTTATTAAGGTCAGCTGGCATCTTGAGCAGTAGCACAACCCACTAGGATCATGGAGGCTACAGCTTCGGAGGGCCTGGACGGCTGATCATCGTGAAATGAATATCAGGGCAAAGTCCCCTAGGATACCCTTTTGGAGCAAGGGTCCAGGCATTCTCTTCGCAGATAAAAAGTTTATACTTTCACACCCTTGAGCTTGTGCTTGGTGGGGTCTTGTTGATTCCTGAGATGTCCTCAAGCCACTGTTCTCCTTCTCCTTCTCCTTCTCCTTCTCCTTCTCCTTCTCCTCCTTCTCCTTCTCCTCCTTCTCCTTCTCCTCCTCCTTCTCCTTCTCCTCCTCCTTCTCCTTCTCCTTCTCCTTCTCCTTCTCCTTCTCCTTCTCCTTCTCCTCCTCCTCCTCCACCTCCTCCTCTTCCTCCTCCTCCT
>NW_004524790.1:1415300-1415922 GCF_000260255.1 Octodon degus
CTCCTTCTCCTTCTCCTTTTTGTATTTTTTAGGGAAGGATCTACAGGGTGTTGAGAGTCTCACTACTAGATTGGGCTTGTAGGGATCCACCTGTTTACAGACTCCCAAGAGCTAGGATTACAGGCACGCACATCACCTTTCTTCTTGTCCCTGTACAAAGAACTTGATTCTTTTTAAAAATTCATTCAATTTCCCACTATTTTTCTATGCTATTTTTTTTCTTGTCTTCTTTAGATTTGCTCAGAAATTCTTTCATTATAGTTATTTCTTTTTTTTTTTAACCTGAGAGATTATTTCGGATCTGATTTCTTCTATATATATCTGGAGCTATTTCTTTACTTCAGTTGTAATCATTTCAGAGATTTCAGGGTATGATTTCTAATTTTTTCTGTGCTGATGTCTCCTGGGTTTGTTCTGGGTGGGCTGGGGCCTGAGATTGCATTTTTTTTTAATAAGGACTTGTTTATTTTGAGAAAAAAGATCCCAAACATCAGGCGTTCACAAAAAATAACCCACAGTATCAACTTTGGAAAACAAAGACTATTACACTAATTTTTCTAGAGAATGCATTTGACATGCTCTCATTCACAAAAATACAATGTTACATTTGTGTTTAACAGCC
>NW_004524790.1:1417297-1430398 GCF_000260255.1 Octodon degus
AAAAACTGTAGCTGAAGATCAAAAAAATCTCACAGGAGAGGTGAGAGAAGAGATTCGATTCCGAATCCCCTGCTCCCAGGTTCTACGTGGAGTTGACTGCTGCTCAAGGTCAGCAACGCGGCACCGACCGCTCAGTCTCCGTCTCTTCACAAAATCTGAGATTGCATTTTGCTCATTCATCTTTTTAATTTTCTATTTCAGAAAGAACTCTTTATTTTGATTTCTCTGATAATCTTTGTGAAAATTTGATAATATGCAGCTCTATCACTACTGTCAGAGCCTCTGTATAGAGAGTCAGTTCTTTGGGGATGTCTTCTGTTTGTCAGAGACTCCTGGTTTGTGTCTGTCCCAAGATCCTGCTGTCTCTACTGATTGAGAGTGGGATATTGGTTTCTGTTTGGCACTGTCCTCTGTCTGTCACTATAGAGCTGTTGTGAGGCTATTACCCTAGTGCTTCCCAATCTTGTTCCCAAGGAGAACATGTAGTTAAGACATTTGTATTTTCCTACTTGTAGAAGCACAACTAGCAATAATAATATCAAGGGAAATTTAGAAACTGACAAACTTTGGTAACTATTTTTTTTTCCTGCACTGGGGATTGAACTCAGGACCTTGTGCCTGCCAGGCAGGTGCTTATTCCACTGAGCCATCTCCCCACCCCTGGTTCTTTTACTAACAGCTTTTAATTTCTGTTCTTCTGATGGATTTCTGGGATCTTGATGCTTGTGTGTTTATGTGTAGATTTATTTTGATTATGGATGATTGGATTTCTATGTTCCTCACCTGTGAGTCAGACTCTTTCCCATACTTGGGAAATTTTCTGCTACTACTTGTGCAAATAATTTTTTTACATCATTTGTGCTGACTCTTGTTGTTTCATTAATACCTATTAGTCTTATATTGTTTTTCTTTACAAGATCTTTCAGGTTCCTTCGTATTTTTAAGAGATCTTTCCTTTCACACTCACTAGCTACAATGCTGTCTTTGAGGTGTTTTTTTCTTTTGTTGGCACCAGGGGTTGAACTCAGGACCTTGTGCTTACTAGGCAGATGCTTAAGCCACTGAGCTCTCTCCCTGTCCCCAAGGTTTGAAGCTCCATTTCAGTTTTGTTCTAGTGGTTTTGCTGGCTTTCACTAGAATTCTTAATTTCGTGGATATGTGCTTGAATCTGTTGCATGCATTCTAATTCTTTCCTGCACTGTTCACTTAATATTTGCATTTGCATAATTTTTTTATTCTGCTCTATTTTTTTAAATCTATGTCTTCTTTAGATGTACTGAGGATTTCTTTCCTGCTTATTTTCATTTCTTTTTTCTTTTTTTTTTTTTACCTAGGAGATTATTTGTGATCTTATATATTTTATAGCCTGATGAAGTTGTTTCCTTACTTCAGTTGCTATTATTTTGAAATTTTGGGTATGTAACGTTCAACTACTTCTATGTCCTTGTCTCCTGGACTTCTTCTGGGTGGGCTGGAGGTCTGGGATTGCCTTTTCATCCTTATTTATTTATTTATTTGTGTGTGTGTGTGTGTGTGTGTGTGTGTGTGTGTGGCCAGCTCAGCCCACCAGGGGGCAGGGCTGGCTGGCATGTGGTGCTGGGGGATTGAACCGTGGTCCCTGGAGTTTGCTAAGCTTGTTCTAAGTAGGTGCTTTAGACCACTGAACCATCTCACCAGCCCTCATCCTTCTTTTTTTTCCCCATAATTTTATTGAGAAACAAATAGCAATGAAACAGTTTCAAATCAAATTGGTAGGACAGTTCTAATAATTAACACATTGCATACTCTCTTCCTAGTGGTTATTTGCTGTACAAGATGCAGATATGATATCCTATTTACAAACACTATTAGAACAAATCGCTCTGTTCATTAAGAGAATGTAACTATATATCTATCCTAACCACTTTGAATACACAGATACAAAATGGACATTCATCTGTATCCTCTTTTTTGTTTAGTTCTGCCATTTGACTATTACATGTGTGTTAATTCAGCAAAATATTCTAAAAGAGTCCAGTAGTCCATAATAATATTGGGTCTTCCTCTTGACTGGCAGTGTCAGAAATTGTTGACCTGAGTCCCCTACAGTTCAACATAACACCATGGCTTTACTTCTTATACTTCGTTTTTATACTTTTCTGATGGATGGTTAAGACCAAGATAAAGCAAGACCTATACAACACAAGTCGTAGCTTTTGGATCTGATAAGGTCAGTGAAATCCCCTCAGGACTTTTCCTGAGATCCTGTACCTCAGATTGTAGAAACATTGTCAGTGTCAGCCATGTGGATGAGTCATAGCCATTGCTTGGCCAATGTACCACCCCCTTCTTTTTGAACAATATCTACCCGAGAGACAGTATGGCAGCAACTGGCATGTCATGGCAAGCAGCACGTATTCAGAAGACCAGAATGACAGGCACTCCAAGCATGAACCTACTATTACAAATTGCTATCTTCAGTGCAGTTGCCTAGTTCACAGGTGTCTGTATATATAGTTAGTCAGGGTGAGAATCATTCCAATTAACTGCTAGATTCAAAAATCTGAAGATTCTCAGGATCATTGCCTTACCCATCTTCTACATATAACTGTATGGCTTCCCCTGTCATGTTTCCTAGCTCTTCTCCTTGATCTCTTTTCATTGTCTAGTCCTCAAGTTCTTGCTTTCCTTTTAGTTATATTATACCCTTCTATTTGTATTTCTTCTTTTGAGTTCTTATACTAGGGAAACTGTATGATATTTACACATGTGTGTCTGGTTTATTTCACTTATGAGTATATCTTCAAGTCATCCTTCTTTTTGATATTTTTAAGCTCCCAATATTCTCCTGGTTTAGCAGTAATGGTAGGGGTGCAGGGTGTGGGTCTGCAAGGCTCCCACCACAGTGGTAGGTGTAGAAGGCTGAGCAAAGTTCCCACTGTGTGGGGTTCAGGGTGGCTTTGACTATGGTGAGGAGGGCTGAGCTCATCTCCGCAAAATACCCCGACAGTGTGGGGGGCGGGTCAGGGCTCACCAAGGCCCCTTAACTGTCCAGGGCCAACCTGTCTTCTACCAAGCCTGTAGAATTCTAACTGAGATATTTCTGGAAATAGGGCTTGGGAGTCACAGTCAATATCTCTGAGGCTCTTATTGCCTAACATGCTCTATTTACAACGTTTTGGATAAAATGAAAAAAATTGTTGACCTCAGGTGTTGGTTGAAATCCAGGGTATTTAGAGGACTCTGGCACAGCTGGTGTGCGACTCCTTCTCCGATTGGTAGAGCACCAGGCAGAGGCTAAGCAAGCTGAGGTCCTTCTTATATTGTCTCCTTCCTGTCTTTGAATCCCCCAGAGTCCCATCCCAACATTACTCAGAGGTCCTAGATTATGTGCCCTCTCCCCCTTGGATCCGTTCATGCTTAGCAGTGTCCCCAGTTCCCGGAATCTCCCAGGACCACAGCTTTCGTGCCCTCTACTCTGTTTCTTATCCCGGAGTTTGCTTTTGGTCAGGAAGGGAAATGGGAAGTGGGTAACAGTGTAGGCCTGTGTGAAATGTGGCTGATGTTATCCCTTGAGCCTTTATATTGCAGGCATTAAGAGAAGTATGATTTTGGGGTTAGAAAGCACTTGTCATTTGTGGTATGAACAAGGCTTGAATGCTTTTGTTGAAAGCAATAACTTGTTTACTGCAGCTGCTTTGTCTTGGCTCCACTTTCTGCGGCAGGGCTAGCAATGCCTCCAGTTATCCCAGCAACTCCCTTCCATCTGAGACCAGATTTTTCTGCCTTACTGTGCTCATGTCATCAGCTATGGTGATTGCTGAGTGGGAGCTGATACTGAATCATCCTAACCAGTGTTCACCTAATGCCTGCGGTCATCAGGTTTTTTTTTTTTTAACCTGCAGCATGCACTATTGCATTTAATCTTCTCATACGGCATCAGATGGCCCATTGTCTGTTGGAAAGATGCAAAATTGTAGCCCTTCAGGATTAGCACATTTGCCGAGTCATCAATGTGACCCGAGAATGTGCCTGCAAGTGGAACCCGGATGCCAGCTCAAGGCACGCAAATCGAAGGGGGCTATGGCTTGAGCCGAAGTTGATGGGTCAGTTAAAACATTCATCTTCAAATCTAGGAGACAAATGGAGGAGGCTATTTCCAACAAAGACCATCTTTTTTAGGGCTAGATGGCCCAGGAGTCACTCTGAGAGTGGTAGGGAAGGCAAAGTAGAGAGACATGAGATTAGTCACCAACTCCCCAGAAGCTAGCAGTTTCATGGGGCCTGCTTTTATGACAAGCAGACTGATGTTATCTGCACGTTGCTAGATTTTCAAGGCTCTGTTGATCTAAAGGGAAGTTAGTGATAATCTGAGAGCCATCTGACTTATGTTTTTTAGGACATTTTGGGGGAGACTGGTGAAAAAAGTAAATAAAGCAAGCTCAAAGATTAAGGAATCCCTGGAGAACAGCCAAAGCTTGTGAAAGGCTTGGTTCAAGTTCAGAATAGATTGTCAAAGTCACAGTCACATGGAGTAAAATATGATATTTTCTGGGGTGACTGTTCTGGCTCCTATGCCCCTGGTCCCCCGATAAGCTTGAGTAAGATTAGATTCACATGTGTCATGTAGCAAACATTTCACTTCTTTCCCTGTGCCTTGGCCTTATAAAACTCCTACAGTGCTGTTGTTTTCACATCCATGAACGAAAAACACATCACCACTGAGCTCTCAGTTCAGCATTGTTCTTTTCCGAGGCTTTCTCTTGCTGATGGATCCCAATAAGGTACCAGTCTGGGCTTCTCGGTATTGTGGTTACATCTTGATTCTGAGTAATCTTGAAATCCCTGTAACACTGTGGTTACACAGTGACACTCCTTTAAGTATTGTTATTTTTTAATCATTTATATGATATTTTGCTTTATTTTTCATGGAATTTAAAAAAGTCAATCAGGAGCAAGTGAAACTAGGAGTATGTATTTAAGTTTCTGGTCTGTAGCACTTACTGTTTGGAGAAGGAAATAAGAAACACTGCAGGATGCTTAATTCAGAATTGTCCCAAAATGCAAAAATGGGATCAGTCTTAGACTGAGGAAAAATATTTGCAAAGCACCTATTGTCATAAACAAATGGGACTTCTAGTACACACAGAACTCAAGTTCAACTAGAAGAAAATAGTACATTCTAATTTTTTACTTTTAGTTTCTTTCTAAATTAGTACACTTTGTCATCCATAACAAGCCCACGCATCTTCAGGAATGGGGGCATGCGCAGGGGCCATCCTCCTCATTGTTACTTCTTCTTCTGCTCCCTGCCCTCCCATCTTCCCCCATTGCTGGACTCTATTCCAATCTCCACAAAGTCTACATCTGATTTCCCTACTATCAATCTTTTATTTCAAGAAACCACTTCACTTTCAAATGAACCAAACCATAACTCAAAACAGAAAAATAATCTTTCAAGAAAAGTTGACAAAGAACTTGCACAAACATATCCCCAAAGAAGATGTACAAATGGTCGCCCTGCATGAGGGGGGCTCTGAATCGCTCCTCTGGAATGGGAAGGATCCTTTGGACTTGCCCCACGTTGACCCAGTATGGCCACATCTTCGTGGTGCTGCCATGTGTGTGACCTATGCCAGGAAGTTGTCTGGCACTGTGGGGGGCATCTCAGCATAGAAGACTCTCAGGGGGAAAGGGATGGTGGGTGACAGCTGCCTTCAACTGAGCCCTCAGCTGGAGTAACACAGGTGACAACTTCCTTCTACGGAACTGGAATAACATGTCTTTCCTTGAAGAGTGATCTGGAAAACGTGCCTCAAAGTCCGCCAAGAATTTGTCTATGGAGGAGAGAGCACATGTATTTATATGAAAACTCTTGAAAGTCATTGGTTTACTGTGGTATCAATTCTGTGTGTTTCATGCATGCGGGATGAGCTATCACAGCTAGAGCAGGTCCTAAGGAGACAGCTACATGAGAAGCACCTGGAACTTGAGTAGATGGAAGTAGAATAAACAGGGATGGGCCTAAACCCCAGGTGATGTGGTAGCAGGCACATTGGGCAATAAACCATTCTGTCCTCACCAAGGAAGAGAGTCGATTAATGGGCATGCACCCAGGCCATGAATGGATCCCATCCCTGCTCAGTAGTTAACCTGTGTACATTAGGACCAGAAGCAGGTATTCAAGGAGAACACCATAAAAGTAAGGAAGGACGGTGGTGACTCCTTCTCCAGGATGAGCCATATGACAGGGCAAAGGTACAGATCACTTTTATGGTCTTCATGTCCAGAGACAGAGAGAAGACAGGGGAAAGCATGAGTAGAGTCCAGTCACCTGTCAGAGACACAGCATTCAGTGTCTCTCGGATGAGCCGAGACTTCACTCTTTGGAGCAGGAGGTTCCAGACTTCTTGCAAACCCAAAAGTCATTATTATTACAGTGTGCATCATTCCAGCCATCATGTCTAAATTGTGTACAGTCTTCATCATTTTCATTGTTGGGCTCTCCTTTCTTCCAATATTCCTTGAAACTGAAAGGCAGTCAAAATCATGAGTTTGGGGCCAGGGAGATAGCTCAGAGGTATAAATGCTTGCTTGGAAAGCACAAGGTCCTGAGGTCAATTCCCTGGTACCTCAAAAAGAAAATCATGATCTTTTCCCTCTATGATCTGTGTCTAGAACTCCTGGGAACATGATAGTTTGGCTTCCGCTCTGCATGTGTATGGAGGCATGCTTTATTCTAGACACCCGACAACATGCCTGAGTTGCCTGATATTGGACCCTGGTCTTCTGTGGTTGAAAAGATTCCTTCTCTTGAGTGTGTGATTTTCATATGCAAACCAAGAAATCTGGACTCCAACCCCAATCTCTCTTTTGGGGCTTTTTCTCTCTAGGTCATGACATACCTGTTCAGCCACACAACCAGAGACCCCACCTGCACACCAGTACTTACTGAAATAACTCAAATTACTCTCCCCTTAGCCTGATCACTCTGCCTGTTGGTTCCTTCTGAAGGTGCATTCTAAGCTCCACTTTGGACCCACAGCCCCAGTGTACTACTTAAATGCCAGTGGAATGCTTGGATTCTTGTGTTGGCCCTCAACCAACTACACAACTGTGGATCTTTTTTTTTTTCTTCAGAACTTGGAATTGAACTCAGGCCCTTGCACTTGCCAGGCAAGCGCTTATTCTACTGAGCCATTTCTCCAGCCCCATAACTGTAGATTCTATGGCTTGGCTTAGCAACCAGAAACTTGAAACCGGCTCTGTGTTATTTCCCCACTGCCTAGGACAGCAGAAGTACCAGCCAAACAATAGGCCAGATCTTAGCTATGGCAAAAGTCTGCTGAGCAGAGGAGGAGCCATGTTGGAGAGGGGTGGAGGACATCAGCAAGAGACCCAGAGAGGAACATCTATTACACGAGGAAAGAGGCATGAGGTGGATTAACCAAATGCAGTGTGGTGACCATATCTGAATTCCAACCCAAAGAAGACTTCAGCTGAAGAACACTACTCAGAGATAACTGTAGAAAATTCCCCAAGAAAGAGAATTCCGTAGGGAATGAAAGAATCAACAATCATTGGAACATGTAAAGAAAATGTTGGCTGCTGCTCCCAGAGTGGCCTTCCACTGTACACTGTGAGTGAGGGATCTTGTTCCAGAGCCTGTTACTGCAATTGAATAAAAAGATCTGGTGGGAACAGTGGTGGGGAAAGTAGAGCATTTGAACCTGACTACTTGTGCAGCTCCTTGGCTCCAACCCTTGCTCTACACTGTCAAAATCCCAGAGTGTCGATGAGGGCAGGAAAGCTGCAGGAAACAAAGGGAAGTTGGAGAGCAGGCTGGAGAAAGTCCTGCTGAAGGGCCGGAGCTGGCGAACACACACCCAGCTCATGCAGGTGGAGGCCAAGTTCATAGCTACACAGAATTGGAGGGTCCCCTTGACCTCACTGTATGTGAATGCATTCAGTACCCTTCTAGGGGCAGGCTGGCACCTTAGACGTCTACTATGAGCAGAGTCACAGCCCGGTTGGAGCTTGGCTAATCCATATATTGTCGAAAAGAGCCACATCTTTACAATAATGGAAAACGTCTTTTAATTGTTATTTTTTGTTTTCCTCTTTCTATTTATCCCCATTGTTTGTCCAATTTTTTTAATTTTAAGAGTTTGTATGAGTGTGTATGTGGAGTTCTCTTCATTATTATGTTTTTTTCCATTTATGTATTTGGTACAGGGTCTCTCTATGCAGTTCAGAGTCAGTGATCCTCCCGTTTTCAGCTTCCCCAGAGCTGGGATTACAGGTGTGCACCATCACCCCTTGATTTGGTGGCCAGCTCAGCCTGGGATCGACCTTGGTCCCTGTGCTCAAACCCTGGGCCTGCATTTGCTAGCGCAGGCACGTAGTCTGCTGAGCTATCTCACCAGCCCTTTCCTCTTGTCTTTTTCTTCCACTATATTTTAAAGAATCCAAAGAAATTCTCCCTTCTCTTTTTTCATTCCCTTTACATTTATCCACATGTTTATACTTTAGGTTTTTTTTTGTGTGTGTGTGTGTGTGTGTGTGTGTGTGTGTGTGTGTAACCAGGAATTGAACTCAGGCCCTTGAGCTTGCCAGGCAAGTGTTGCTTATTCTACTGAGCTATCTCCGTGGCCCTTATACTCTAGTTTTTAATTCAAATTTTTATCCTTCCTCTAGTTTTCTGTTCTCTCTTCTCCTCCCCTTCATCTGTCTCCCTTCAACTTTTTGCCAGGATTTATATTAGCCATAGAATAACTTTCATTCCTATTTCTTATAACTAATTTTATGCCCAGGTCTCCCTGCAGTCCTATCTATAATAGTTGATACGTTGTGTCAACTTGAGAAATCTGGAAGCTTGCCTAAGTAATGTAGGAGTTGCACACCCTAAGGTATAGAGCAAATGTCCTTCCACTCTAGGATGGTGTTGATTGCATTAACTTGAGAAGCTGGGAAGTTTAATTAAGTGACCAGTAGGGGGCCAGGGTCCTCATTCTGTAAACATCCTGAGCTTGTTTGTGTGTTTGTTTTTAAATGAATTTTATTGGAAAAGAAATAGCAACGAGGCAGTTTCAAAACAGGTTAGTAGGACAGTTACAATAATTAATACATTGCTTGTGCAAGAGGAAGGCATGCAGATGGTGTGAGTGCTACATCCACCCTCAGGTAAACAGCACGCACAAAACCTAAGGGAGAAAACCGTAGGCACACTCTATATCATTGATCACTTTCCTCTGTGGCCCAATAATTTCCTTGAACAGAAAATCTGGGATACCACTGAGTTACAGGATGCTATAGTACACGTTTCCTTATGTCCTGAGTCCTCACTGATCTTGAAAGGCTAGGGCCACAATGTTGGCTATCCCTGTAGCCTTTCTTTTTCTGTAATGTTTTTGGTCTGCAAACTTAATATCTATATCTATATCTATATCTATATCTATATCTATATCTATATCTATATCTATATCTGCATAATATATATCTATGACTCCTGGGTTCAATCAGCTATCCCACAGAGAATAGGCCCAGAAAGTATGAAGATAGCAAAGTAGCAGAACTCTATGAAACACTATTAGGAAGGTTGAAGAAAATTGATGAGTTCCATGAAGAAATGGACCAAAAATTCACAGCAATTCCCAACTAAAATACCAACAGCATACCTTATGGATCTTCAAAAGACTACTCTAAAATTAATACAGAGTCAGGAGAGACCCAGACTAGCAAAATGATCTTGAGAAATAAGAGCAAAGTAGGGATCATAACAATTCTTGACTTAACTACAAAGCGATAGACAATAAAAACAACATGGTACTGGAAAAAATGGACATGTGGAACACTGGGACATAATTTAGAAACCTCTCCGGATGTGTTCAATGATTTAATCTTTGGGAAATGCATAGTGAGACCCTGTACCAAGTATGAAAAAAACCCCCAACAAACCCCATTAAAATAGAAACAGCGGGGCTGGTGAGATGGCTTAGTGGTCCTAAGCACCTACCTAGAACAAGCTTAGCACAGCACAGGGACCGTGGTTCAATCCCCCAGCACCACATGCCAGCCAGCCCCCCCCCCCCGTGGGCGGAGCTGGCCACACACACACACACACACACACACACAAATAAATAAAATAAAATAAATAGAAACAGCTCACTTCATGGTAAATTTGCAAAATATTTGAAGATATAGGCCTAGGATATGATTTTATAAGTTGGACCTTCATCATATAAGAAATAGCTGCATAAGAAATAAGGGCAAAAATGAATAAATGGGATTATATCAGGCTGAAACCTTTGGTACAGCAAAAGAATAGTCTCTAAAGTGAAAAGACCATCCGAAAAGGGGGAAATTTATCCAGCTACTCCTGACACAGAGAATGATAACTAGAATATACAGGGAGCTAAGACAAAATTAAGCCATCTAGATTTAAAAATCCAGTCAAGAAATGGCCAAGAGAAATGAACAGACACTTCACAGAGGAAGAAATACAAGTGGCCAACAACTATAGGAAAAACAAAAGCTCAATATCCCTGTGCACTAAAGAAATGAAAATTAAAACAAACCTAAGATAACATCTTATTCCAGAAAGAATGGAAACCACAGGGCCAGCAAGACGGCTCCGCGGACTAAGTGCCTGGAGAGAAATAAAAGCAATGCTAAATAACATGAGATCCATAGGGCGTCTGACAGAGGAAAAACAAGAAAATAGCATTCAGCACCACTGGAGAAACAGCTCACTGCTGCCGACTGGAGAGTTCCTGATATTGTGATTGCTAATTCTATTTTTTTTTATTTTTTATTTTTTAGTAAGGGTCTACAGGGTCTCACTATGTAGATCAGACTCGTAGTGATCCGCCTGTGTTCAGCCTCCCAAGCGCTGGGTTACAGGAGCGTACCACCATGCCAGCCTCAATCGCCGTCTCAGTGCACCCCAGGGGCGGGGCCAGCACCGCAGGCCAGGGATGGAACCCCAGGCACTGAATCTCTATTTTCCTGTAAGATGCCAAACTTGTAGTAAGTTGTTCACCCTTGTATAATATTCTTTTGTACTCTTCCTACAGGGCAAGTAGCAACAGTCTCTGGCCAAGTACCAGACAACTAGAGGTTGAGTCCTCAGCCCAGGAAGCCCCTGAATTCACAATCTAGCCAAACTGAAGGCTGCTGAGCCTACTGCATCCATTCCTCCAAACTGACAGCAAAATGAAAGACCTTATACACATGTTCTCCACCTTCCATTTCCTTTGAAATCTTGTTTATTCTCCATGTGGCCTCCCTTGCTATGATGAGTAATTTCTCTTTGGATATCTGAGTGTAGCTTGCTACCCCTGTTAACCTGTTGTTCTTAAAATTCCTCAAATTAACAGTATGTGCCTCTTAGCTTGTTGGTCTTACTATTCAAGGCTTTTTGCCTGCTTGTGCTTCTGGACTATGGGTGGGGATGGTGTCCATGTGTCACCTCAGGCCATGCTATTACATCTAGTCTTTGCAGCTAAGTTTAAGGACTGGGCTGGGGAAACAGCTTGAGAGTGTAAAGCACAAGGACCCGCTTTAGATCCCTGGTACCACATGTCGTGCTGCCCCTGAATCAGGCGTGGTGGTGCACGCCTGCAATCCCAGCTCTGGGGAGGCTGAGACAGAAGGATCACTATAGATCTTAAAAAGATTAAGTTTAAAGACTGGCTTTTGGCATTTGCTAGTTTGGAGTCTAGGTTTCAGCTTTTAATTCTCAGCCATTTCCTCTCCTCTGCTGTCCAGCTGCTGGCTGTCTACTGTGACCGGACAGCCCCCTAAATTTTGAAGAAATTATATTTACAATTACTTCCCTGGCTATAAGCACCTCCTGCAGTCGTGATGTCGGAATCTTAGGCTCCTGACACGGGATTTGCTCATGGGGTGAAGACTACCGCTTTGACTCAGTAAATATCACAGAGTCTGACCTTGAGGTTCCTCACTGGGGAAGGAACTTCAGGTAGAGCCTGCATCTGCCATGAGAACCTCGCTCCCATTCAGGGTGATTCCCAGCCACGGACGTACCTGTTAGACAGCGGTGAGCCATCCACCCAGTTCCATTTGCCCTCTGAACTGAGATCTGAAAGTCCTATCCAGGCGGATTTTGTTTTTCTTAAATTCTGCTGGATGAAACTCTAGAGGGTGGAGAAGAGGATTAAAGAGGGAGCTGTAGCCCTCATTGCCAATTTATGTCTCCCCAGTCTCTTACAGGGAAGTGCTGAACTTTGGGATTCTAGTGTACCAGCCCTTGAGCAGCCACGTGTTTCCAGGAGGTTTGGATCCGTTCTGTCACACAGTACACACACACCTGAGTTTCCTGTGCTTTTGCTGCGTGGCCTCATTGAGGGCATTAGCTTTCTTCAGCACTGCATTGAGTGCCATCACCCAAGTAGGATGGGTTCAGTCATTTTGGAAATGTTTACAGCAAGGACATTGGGAAAAGATACACATCAGAACTTGCTTCCTCCTGAAGAAGTCATTAAACTCCAGCAACCACCACAAAAGGGGTCAGATAGACGTTTTGTACTCCTAAAGCACATCTGAAGCTCCCGGAGTCCCTGCCAGGTCTTACCCAGGGTGCCCCGCTGCGGTGCCACCAGCCCCGTGGAGTCCCTCATCCTCAGCTCTGTGTGCTGGCGAATGTCTGGGACTGCTGGGGACCACAGCTGTGTTTATCAGCCAGCCTCTGTGCCTCTCTGTGTAATCTTACTGTGACACAGGAAGAGAAACTCGGAAGTGGGCACCAGCCTTGGAGGAGATTAAAGAAGGTGGGGCATTTGACATAACACGGTGGTCATATGCTGGACATTCAAGAAATATTTATCATTTATTTATTAATTTATTTATTTTTCACATTTTATTTATTTATTTATTTATTTTTGGAGAGCCGGGGATTGAACTCAGGCCCTTGCGCTTGCCACGGAAGCGCTTATTCCACTGAGCCATCTCCCCAGCCCCTTTATTTTTTACATTTTAATAATTTTATTAAGAATGAAGTAGCAATGAGTTTCAAAATAGGTTAGCAGTACAGTTACAATAATTAAAACATTGTATATTCTTATCTTTGTAGTAGTTATCCGTAGTACAAGGTGCAGACAT
>NW_004524790.1:1439766-1445750 GCF_000260255.1 Octodon degus
ATATTTCCATTTTCTGTTGACTTAAAAAAAAGAGTTTTGTACCTATGTTGTTTATTTATTATTTCTTGCCTATATCTTGTAATATGAGAAACTACTTTGGCAGTAACAATGCACAATGTACTAACCATTGCCTCTCTCCTAAAATCTTGTATTGAGATTTTGTACCATTGTTTTTATTTTTTTCTTTAAAATAAAAATAACTGATGAAAAAAAATAAAATTTCACCTTAAAAAAAAAGAAGTTGTTGACTTGAGCCTTTTATAGCTCAGCATATTAATATGGCTTTAGTTTTTATACCTCATGGTTATACTTTTCTGCTGGATGGTTAAGACCAAGATAAAGCAAGACCTATATAACAAGAAATGCAACTGCTGTATCTGCCAAGGTCAGTCAAATCCCCTCAGGATTTAGCTTGAAACCCTGTACCACAGTTTGTAGATCCTTTGTCTGTGTCAGCCACAACCGTCTCGTGCATATAAATGTAGGGCTTTGCCTCTGTCATGTTTCCTAGCTTTTCTCCTTGCTCTTTCTTCATTGTTTAATCCTTAAGTTCTCACTTTCCTTTTAATTACTACCTGAAACATTTTAACGTTATTTAAGCAACTAACACATATCACTCACAATTAGATGTTTTCTACACTTTTGCAACTAAAATACATAACTTTTAATATTTTCTGTGGTTGTAATGGTTAGAGTGAAATATAGATGGTATTCCACCTATCAAAAGCTATACAGAGTTATTCAGGGTTGGAATTCTACCCATTAACTGCTATTTTCAAAAACCTGATGGAAATTCTTAAGACCATTGCCTTATCCAACTTGTCTATATACACGTATAGTTTTGCCCCTACCTTATTTCCTAACTTTTCTCCTTTCTCTCTGTTGTTTAATCCTTAAGTTCAGTTTCTTTCTGTTTTACTATATCTATTATGTCTTTAAGATTTTATTTATTTAGTGTCAGAACTCCTGTACTTACACTAGTTAGGCAATATGATGTGTACACATGTCAGTCTGATTTATTTCACTTTGTATAGCCTCTAGTTGTATCCATTTACCTATAAAGGCTTGGAGTTTGCCTTTCTTTATAGCTGAGTAATACTCCATTGTATAAAAACATCAAATCTTTTTCATCCATTCTTCAAGTGATGGGCATTTTGGTTGTGTCCATGATTTGGTTATGACAAATTGTGCAGCTAAAAGCCTGGGTGCACATGCATCACTATGGTATGTTTCAGTTCTTTTGGAAAATACCCAGAAGGGGAATAGGTGGATTTAGTGGGATTTCCAGTTCTAGTTTTTTGAGGAGTCTCCATACTGATTTCCATAGTGGTTGAACCAGTCTACATTCCCACCAGAGGAATGTGGGGAGAAGGGTTCTTTCTCCCCACAGCCTCTCCAGCATTTGTTGTTAGTTGACCTTTATGATAGCTGTTCTTCTTGAAGTGAGATAGTATCTCAGTGTTGTTTTAATTTGCATTTCTTGAATAGCCAGAGCTGTGGAACATTTTTTCATGTATTTATCTGACACTTGTATTTCTTCCTCTGAGAAATGTTTATTCATCTCAGATGCCCATTTTTGTATTGTGTCTTTAAATTTTTTGGGCCAAATTTTTTTTTAGTTATTTATATAATTTAGATAAAAGTCCTTTGAGTGATTGTTGGTTAAAATTTTTTCCTAATTTGTGGGTTGCCTTTTACTCTGTTGGTGATTTCTTTTGACATGCAGAAACTTCTCAATAAGGGGAGATCCCAGTTGTTGATTCTGTACAGTATTTCCTGCGCAGTTTGGTTTTTGTTCATGAACCATCTACCTATTCCTATGTGTTCAAGATTTCTACCTACTTTCTCTTCCAGGAAATTTAGTATTTCTGCTTTAACGTTTAGATCTTTAATCCATTTTGACTTTAGTTTAGTGCATGACAGTAGAACTGGGTCTAGTTTTAGTTTTTGGTGTGTGTAGAACTAGTTTTTCCAGCATCATTTGTTAAAAAGGCTATATTTCTTTCAGTAAACATGTTTGGCCCCCCTTTTAAAAGATAAGATGGATACATGTGTTTGTAGCTGTAGCTGAATGTTCTAATCTGTTCCATTGATCCTTGGGTCTCTTTCCTTGCCCATACCATACTGATTTTATCACAGTAACTTTGAAATATAATTTCAAGTCAGACACCTATTATTCTTATATTATTTTTCTTTGCATCATCTTCTAGCTATTCAATTGTTATTTCCTGGCTCCTTGTTGGTTTTAAGAGATCTTTTATTTCACATCCATTAGCTGCACCACTGCCTTTGAGGTCTGAATGTCTATCTTCAGGTTCATTGAAGTGATTTTGCTAGCTTTCAACAGAATTCTTAATTTCTTGGATATCTGTTTGAATCTGTTTCATGCATTCTAATTCCTTCCTGAATGGTTCATTCAGTGTTTCCGTCATTTTTCTACAGTCCTCTATTTTTCCATCTATATCTTCTTTAGCTGTGCTGAGCAATTCTTTCACAATTGTTGTCCTTTCTTTTTGGAGCTGAGAGATTATTTTTGATCTTATTTGTTCTATAGCCTGATGGGCTTGTTTCTTTCCTTCAGTTGGTATCATTTTAGAGATTTCAGGTGTGTGATTCCCAAGTTCTTGCATGTCTTTCTTTTCTGGTTGTATTCTGGTTGGGTTACAGGACTGAGATTGACTTTTGCTCCTGCATTTTGGTATTTTTGAAGAATGCGGTAATCACCCAGGCAGAGTCTTGCAGGCCACCCAGAGTCCTTCAAAGTTCTGAAATGGCTCCAGGAAAGCTCCATGCCTGCTTGTGCTGGGCTCACTGATCGCAGCTACCTGTGTCCTGCAGGCCATTCAGAGTCTTCTTAAGTTCTTAACAAATTTCACCGGTGCTAGCAGAAGCTCCATGCCTGTGTACCAGGGCTAAGGAAGGTCAGAACTCAGCAGAGTCCCACAGGTGCCCAGGATCTGCCAAAGTTCTTAAATAGTGCCAGGAAAGCTTCACGCCTGTGCACGCTGGACCCCCAGATCACCCTTCTGTGCCATCCTGCAGGCCACTCAGAGTGCCCCTAAGTTGTTAAAAGTTTGGACCAGCACCAGCAGATGCTCTCCACCTGCACACTGGATGCTGAGGAAACTCAGAGCTTAGCAGAGTCCTGCAAGGCGGCCTATGGTCAGTCAACATTCTTAAATGGCACTAGCTGTATCATTTTTAGTGCTTTTTTGTACTACTTTTTATTAATTTTAATGAGAAAGAAATAGCAATGAGACAGTTTCAGTAGGACAGTTACAATAATTAATGCATTGTATATATATTTTTTCATAGTAGTTATTCATAGTTCAAGGTGCAGACATGATCTCTTGTCTAAGACAAGGCAATGGTCCTAAGAATCTCCATCAGGTTTTTCTTTTTCTTTTTTTTTGTGGAACCAGGGATTGAACTCAGGCCCTCGCGCTTGCCAGGGAAGCACTTATTCCACTGAGCCATTCCCCCGGCTTTTTTTTTTTTTTTAATTAACATCATTTATTTTATTTATTTATTTGTGTGTGTGTGTGTGTGCGCGCGCGTGTGTGGCCAGCTCAGCCCACCAGGGGGCGGGGCTGACTGGCATATGGTGCTGGGGGATTGAACCGCGGTCCCTGTGCTTTGCTAGGCTTGTTCTAAGTAGGTGCTTTAGACCACTGAGCCATCTCACCAGCCCCCTCCATCAGGTTTTTCAAAGTAGCAATTAATGGGTAGAATTCTCACCCTGACCAACTCTATATGATGAAATCTGTGAACTAAGAAACTGCACTGGGGATAGCAATGTGGAACACTAAAACCATATTTTTTATTCTTTTTAATTTTTTTTATTTTTAAACTTGGCTGTATTTAATACCTCTTAAAGCAGAATATGACCCGGGCACTCACTTCCACTCACAGGCCTTATTCCGAATGATTTTTGAAATCCCTAGGAGTTGTCTCTCCCTTGAAACAGTACTTTTCTTTGGAAAACAAGCCTGTGCAGACCCTGCCATCAAGTTTTCAGTATAATGTACTTCTAGAAGCCTAGGACATGCAGATTTGAAACTACTGGGGAAAGTTTGAAAAAAGATCCTATAAGAAAACTCAAGCTATCTTAACAAATATTCCTTTAAACATCAGGGGATCTCAACACTTCAGAGACATGAGATCTGGCCTAGTAAGGAATCTGGCTTCGTGACTAAGCACTTCAGACCTCACATGTTAACAGTGAAGTTACATCTTACTACAAACATCTCAACCTGTTAAAATAAGCCAAGGTGAAACTCGAGAAAACAGGGGCCGGGGAGATGGCTCAGCAGGATAAGCGCTTGACTGGCAAATGCAAGGATCTGAGTTCAATCCCTGGTTCCACAAAAAAAAAAAAAAGAAAACACTGCCGGCTCTGCTTTAGTGCCTAAAATATCACAGTATTACTTAAAAGAAGAAAGAAATCTTATCTTCTCTTAAAAGCAGTTATCATGCCATACAGACTTAACAAAAAAAGAATCCTTGAAAATATGTCTTATCAGAGGGAATGAAGGTTAAAGCACTGAGCACGCATTAGTGGTTCTTCAGGCCGAGCTCAGTTGACTTCTTCCATGCGCGACCGACGTGTCGTCATCTCCTTCACGGGGTGGCATCTCTTTGTTGACAGCAGCAGCGGTGTCATAGGTGGTGGGGTCATCCTCATCAATGCCTAGACCCAGCTTGATCACCCTGTAAATCCTGTTCGCGTGTGTCTGTGGGTCTTCCAGGCTGACGACAGGGAACAGCAGTGCAGTTTCATGCAGCAAGATGACCAGGTCCTTCACAGACTTGTCTTTCTTATCGGCCTCAGCCTTTTGCCTCAATGTCTCAATAATGGAGTGGTCAGGGTTTATCTTCAGGTGCTTCTTTGCCACCATGTAACCCATTATAGAGTTGTCTCTTAGGGCTTGGGCTTTTATGATTCTTCCCATGTTCGCCATCCAACCATATGTGCTTGTGACAACACAGCATGGGGATGTCACTAATCAGTTTGAGACGACCACATTTTCAAACTTTTTCTCCAAGATGTCTTTCGTGATCTTGCACAGGTTTTCAAATGTTTTCTTTTTCTCTCTTTTTTTTTTCCTCCTCTTCATCTTCTGGAAGTTCCAAGCCCTCTTTGATAACTGACACTAAAGTTTTCCCCTCAAATTCCTTCAGCTGCTGGACACAGTACTCATTGATGGGCTCGATCATGGAGCTCACTTGTAAGCCGCGCTTCTGGAGCTGCTCCACGAAGGCTGAGTTAGCTCCCTGGTCCCTGATCTCACCTGTGATGCAATAGATGGGCTTCTAGTTCTCCTTCATCCTGGGGCAACAGTCTTTGAGACAAACCATCTCATCCCCATATATTTTATTCTTTAAAAAAAGAAATAAATGTGACACACAAGATTAAAATCATACAGGTTCTTTTATATGAGAAACTTCAATTTTATAAAAGAGAAAAATAAAAGAAAGATAACAGAAGTTAGAGGCTAAATGTTTTTCAAATAGGAATGGGAATAAATCATGGAAGGAGCTCAGGTATAGAGGGAAGGTGGATGAAAGCATAAAATAGAGTATGCTATGTCTATGTACCAAATTTACACAGGAATATAAATATTATGTCTTGCAAATATACCCTAAGAAAATTTAAAAAGCATCAAGAAACATAAAACACTCAGAAATTCACCCAAGTAAAAGACCTCTTTATAACAGAAAATAGTGTTTCAGAAAAAAAGGAGATTGAAAAGGACATCAGAAAGCATAGAGACAGCCCTTTCCCTTGTGTAGATGGACTCAGTAGGGTCCAACAGACCATACTCAGAACCTATTTACAGATTTAATGCAATCTCAATCAAAATACCAACAACATTCCTCTCAGAACTAGCAAAAACAACTCTGAAATTTGTAGAATCACTGTAATCTAGAATACTACCCTTATTAACAAGACTAAAGCAGGAATCACTAGAATCCTGGATTAT
>NW_004524790.1:1445850-1457805 GCF_000260255.1 Octodon degus
ATATATATATTATTTTTTATTTTTTTTGGTGGAACTGGGGATTGAACTCAGGCCCTTGCGCTTGCCAGGGAAGTGAATATAAATAATATTAAAAAGCCACAATAATAAACATAGCATGTTACTGGTGAGAAGCCAGACCTAATGGACAATGAGTATGAATATAGAATCCAGAAACATCTAGAATGCTCAGCCTTTTTGTCTTTGACCAAGGCTCCAAAAACATACGCTGGAGGACATAGAGCAACGATGCTAGGCAAATTGCTCTATGCAGAAGGCTGAGTCTAAACTTACATCTCATATCATGTGCTAAACTGACGTGAATGAAGCAAAGATCTAAATGCTAAGATGGAAAAATTTGAAATCTGCTGGCAGTCAGTATAGGTAAAACTCTCGAAGACAGAGGTACAGGCAAAGGCTTTCTGAACAGCACTGCAGTTGCACTTGAAACAACGTCAAGAACCAACACCTTGGATTATAGCACATTAAAAGGCTCTGCATATCAAAGGAAACAGTCAACAGAATGAACAGTGAACTTCAAAATGGGGACATTGTTTGGACAGCTACCCTTCTGACAACAGAGTTATATCTAGTGTGTATAAAGAACTCGTTACAAGTAGAACCACAAAATAAAAGGCCGCCTCAGAAAATGAACAACTGAAATGAATAGACTCTTCTCAGAAGAAGAAATATGAATTCTCTCCCTCTCTCTCGCTCTCTCTATCCCTATCTCTATCTTTATTATGTTTCATCTCTATCTTCCTATCTATCTATCTATCTATCTATCTATCTATCTGAGTAAATGTTTAACATTTCTAGCCATTAAAAAACTACAAACAAGGGCTGGTGAGATAGCTCAGCAGACTAAGCATCTGGTTAGGCAAGTGAAGGGACCAGGGTTTGATCCCTGGCACCACATGCCATGCCAGCCCCATCCCTGGGCATGCCTGAGACAAGGCAGAGTGGTGCATGCCTGTAATCCCAGTGCTGAGGAGACTAAAAACAGGAGGATCACTGTGAGTCTAAGTGAGGCCCTGTACCAAATACATATTAAAAAGCAAGAAAAAAAAAAAGAAAAATACAAAATAAAACAACACTGAGATCCCATCCTACTTTAGATAGAATGACTATCATTTAAAAAAAATCAAATAACCACACATGCTGGAAAGGGGGAAGGTACTTGTACAACTGTTATGGAAGTATAGATTCCTCAAAAAATTAAAAATATTCAATTCCTAGCTCACAGTGCCAGCCTCACCCCCAGAGTGTGCTGAGATGGCAACTGAGACTGGGTATGGTGGTGCACGCCTATAATCCCAGCGCTTGGGAGGCTGAAAACAGGAGGATCACTGTGGGTCCAATCTGTGTCATGAGACCCACTAGACCCTGCACTAAACACATTTAAAAAATTAAAAGCTGAACTTCTGTTTCAACCAACTATCCCTTCCTAGGCATACACATGTGGTAGCAATAAAAATCATAATAGCTACATCTTGGAACTGACCTCTGTTTCCTTCAAAAGACGAAGGGACAGAGCACACGTGGCACTGATGCACAACTGATCACCCCTCAGCCACAGTGTGAAAAATTTGAGCCATTTGTAGGAAAATTGACATTTTCTGTGCAACAAGAAGGAAAATAAAAAAACAAAACAAAACAAAACAAAACAAACAAACAAAAAAAAGATAGAGATGTTAAGGTTTTATTCTTGCCAAGGAGGGCACTATGGATGTGTGATGTAGTAAGTGTTAAAGAAATAAAGAATGGGGAGAAAAAAAAAAGAGAAGGAAAATCACAGGTACACAATCTTAAATACCATGAAGCTTCCTTATATGAGAAGCCCAAAGCATAATTAAGGAAAACAAGACACAATAATATATTTATTTATTTATTTTGGTGGACTGGGGGATTGAACTCAGGCCCTTGCGCTTAGCCAGGCAAGCGCTTATTCTACTGAGTCATCTCTCCGGCCCGGCACAACAATATAAAAGACCAGCAAAAGGAACCATGGAGAAAGATCTTTTGCAAGTGAAAAGGGAATACAGAGATGGAGGGAAGGGAAAAGAAGGAAAGGGGAGGGGGATAAAATATTAGGTTAATCAGGGTTACCTACTCCTTAATAGGAAGCTGAACACTGTGTCTTGCAACTATGTTCTCATAAAATATTAAATGGGTGCGGAGGGAATTGTCAGAAGTATGTCTAGTTTTTTGGCATCAGCAGGAGCATTCAGTCTCAGTGTTGGGGAAAGAGATCAAACTTGACTTGTTAGGGAAGGCAGGCAGCTGCAGGCTTCTTGCAGATCCAGGATTTCTCTAGTTCACAGTGGTGATCATTCCAGCCCAAAGGAGTAACTTCTGCGCAGTCTTCATTCATGTAATCATTGGGCTCCCCTGACATCCAGAACTTCAAACTGGAAGATCCAAAAGAATACAGCAATTTACTTTAGCCTTCTATATATCGGGCTGAAAATTTGTGAAAACTTGATGCTATCCCACTGCTCCTCTGTGATAGACGTCCCCAGTTGGGGATACTCAATGGTATGCTTGGTCATGTGACACTGACATAGACCCGCATCTCCCATGAGGAGAGGGGTCCTTTTCTTGAGGCCAGGCTTTCACATACAAATCTATATCCTTCTAGACTCCACATCTCTGATCATTTCCCTTATTGTTATTTTGTGCTTATTCTCTGAGTCAAGGGGCTCCTGTCTCTGGCCAAGTACCAGATAGTTTGAGACAGAACCCTCACCCTTGGAAGTCCCTGACTTCACAATCTCACCAATCTGAAGGCTACTTATGCTGCCACATCCATTCCTCCAAATAGACAGCAAAATGAATGGTATTCTGCACATGTTCACCACCTTCTACTTCCTTTGCAACCTTGTTTATTCCCCACGTGGCCTCCCTGGGGTATGATGTGTATTTTCTCTTTGGATATCTGGGTGTAACAAGCTATGTTTTCAATAGCAATTTCCCCTGGACTTGTTGGTCTCACTATTTCTCAAACTTTGGTTTGGAAGAAACTATATTTACAATTACTGCTCTGGCTCCAAGCGTCTCCTGCAGTTATGACGGCGGAATTTTAGGCAACTGCCATGCAATTAGCTCATAGGTGTGAAGACCACCTTCTTCCACTCAGTAAACATTGCAGTCTCTTACCCTTGATGTTCACAGTTGGGGGAAGAACCTCAAGTGGAACCCAAATGCGCTATCAGAACCCCATTGCAATCTAGGGCATACCTGTCAGGCAGAAGTGAGTCATTCACCCATTTCCACGTGCCTTCAGCACCTAGATCTGAAAGACCTATCCAGGCAAGTTTTTTTCCCCTTAAATTCTCCTGAAGGAAACTCTAGAGGGCAGAGAAGGAGATTAAGAAAGGAGCTATAGGCCACACTTCCAACTTGTGTCTCCCCAGTCTCTCACAAAGAAGTGCTGACCTTGGGCTTGTAGCGTACCAGCCCTTGAGCATCCATGTCTTCAGGACGCTTCCTGAAGACTCAGAGCTTCATGTGCACGCACACCTGGTGTCTCATCACACACAGAGGGCACTACCTGCTTACCGATCTATTGGGTACTATGCACATACACCTGAGATTATTGGGCTTTTGCTGGAGCCAACTAATATTAGCTCACGATTTCTCCTTAAGGGCATCAGCTCTTTTCAGTTCTGAATTAAGTGACATGCCATGGGTAGGTTGAGATCAGCCATTTGGGATATATTTACACCAAGGATATTGGGAAAAGGCATGTATCAGAACTTACTTTCTGCCCGCAAAAGTTGAAAGACTCTGGTATCCAGGACAACTGGGGTCACTTAGATGTTTGGCATTCTCACAGCATATATGAACCGTGTATTTCATTGCAAGAAGCTTGTGACCCCACATATACACTTTCTCTATCTCTTCCATATGGATAAATAGCCCCCATTCAGCAACCCTTGCCTGCAGTCTTTTCCTCACCACCAGGAGCAAGATGTCCACCCCAAGCAGTCAGCACCCCAGATACCTCCTCCTCAGCACTTGTGATGATCACCAGACTCGCCTCCATTTCTTCACATGCATCAAAGGAGCCGTGCCAGTTCCGCTTGGTCATGGAGAACAAGTAGCAGTTTCCGCTGAAAAATCTCCAGTCCCAGGGACAGGGGTTGCACAGGCGGGCTATGGGAAGAACAGGGTCAGGGTGGACCCACCCTCGATGCCCATGTGTTTAGGTCAGTGCAGCCTTCAACAACTAGGCCATGCCACTGCACTTTGAGGGAGCCACTCCCCTCTGTCTCTTCTCCAGCCCCCTACCCTTCAACAGAACCCAGGAGTCCTGATCCCATCTCCTCAAATAGAAATTTTGGAGCTCTGGACCTCAGATTAAGGACCAGGAGACTGCTTTAATTGAGGGCCTACTGTACTCATATCCTTGGATATCAAGTGCTGCTCCCTGGAACTAAGTGTTCCTGTGTCAGAGAGGAGGAAACAGGGTCGGCAAGGGCAGCTGCCCAGTGCAGCCTGACATCACAGAGCTGATGCCCCTTGCACTCACCGGCTCTAGAATTCAGCTGTGTCAGTTTCTTGTAAATCATGTTCTCCTCTTGGAAACTGAGGGCCTTGGGACCTGTTCCAAGAAAAGAAGAGGCCACTGTTATCACAGGGGCAGTGTATTCCAAGGTCTGGACAGAGATCACGGGGTCCTCTGCCTTGCAAGCCAAGGCGATGTTTGGTCCCATTCTATGAGAAGGAAATCCGACTCCTGTAGAAAGTCGAACGGCAGGACAGCTGTGCCAGGACCATCTCCTGCACCTCCTCCCTCCTCTGTCACCAAATGTCAGCATGACCTTGAGAAGTTCGTAGAAGTCTTTGATTCCTGCTTCAACTTCACCTCACCCCGCCAGGCCTGGTTACTCCAGTTGACAGGTTGTAGTAGGTATCCCCAAGCCTCAACCTGCTCTGACCTTGGACCAAGAATGCTAGCAGTGTCATGCTGAAGAGGATTAGGAAGAGCAGCTGCAGCACCACGAGGACCTGAAAATGGCTCAGACACCCTAAAGGACAGAAACATAGGGCTGTTACAGTGCACTAAAGACACTTTCTCAACCTGGTCTTGGGAGAGAGCCTGCCCACAACTTTGTCCTTCTCGGGGAGCAGGAGCTCAGCTTCTAGCTGCAGTTCTGTAGACCCAAGAGTCCAATTCTTTTTACTCCTGGCTGAGACTTCCCCTCCTGGATGCAGGATTCCCAAGTGACACCCTCTGTGTTTTAGACTCAGGAGTTTGCAGTCACCATCAGAGCCCCCAGGATCCCATGAACATGAGCACAGGGGTCCACGCCTCTTTAGCTCCTCTCCCTGCTCTACATGCAGTCATGGGATCAGAAGGGTGGGTGGAATCCAGGGCCCTTGAAGGAATGTTGGGGGCTGCTGGTGTTCAGCTTCTACTCTGCACGGGCGGAGCCCGTGTGAGACTCAGAGGCCCATGCTGTGAGCTGTCCTACAGAAGCTCCTGGAGTCCCTGCCAGGTCTCACCCAGGGTGCCCCGCTGCTGTGCCGCCAGCTCCGTGGAGTCCCTCATCCTCAGCTCTGTGTGCGGGTCAATGCTGGGGACTGCTGGGGACCACAGCTGTGTTTATCAGTCAGCCTCTGTGCCTCTTTGTCTAATCTTACTTCAGTGCAGGAAGAGAAACTAGGAAGTGGGCACCAGTCATTGAGGAGGTTAAAAAGAGGGTTGAGCATTTGACAGCGCACGGTGGTCATGTGCTGGACATTCAAGAAATGTCAGGGCCATCTTCTTCCTGCTTGGGGGCTGCGGCAGAGAGAAATGTCATCATCAAACTGCGAAACAAGTGCCTTGTAAAATAGATCTACTTTATCTTGTATGCTTTACCTGCAGCAGTAGCCACCAAGAACACCACCCCAGTCTTTGTTGCTGTGGTGTGTTCAGGTCTTCATCTACGATATTTCCCACCTAGTAGAAGCTGGGGCTAAATTTATCAACCTATTTTTAATGCTTACTGCAAGCAGGTGATTTTCTGATTAAAATACTCTGACGTGCTCTTGCCTTTAGTGTTCTCTCACAGTCATAGATGATCTGCAGGTCATTTTGGAGTTTTTTTTTTTTTTTCAATTTCCGTTTGGAAGCAGACACTTTATTAACTGACCAAATCATAAAAACCCTGTGGTAGATACCTTAGTTCATCCTTCTAATAAGCCTGCTGATCTGGTCCTCCCTATTCCCTGCATCTCCACCTTCCACAAATGGGTGGTCTTTTTCTTCATTCCACCTTGAGGAGATGATAATGTGAATGGCCACAGGACGTTATTTGCCTCTTCGAAGTGTTTTCCAACAGTAGAGATCTCATGAATCAGATCCTCCAGGCAGATGATGCCATATTTACCAAGAGATCGAGCAATCAATGAATTATGTATCAAGGCAATTTGCTTCTTATTGATTTTGCCAAAGTCATGCTTGTATATTAGTTCACTCACTGACTTCAGGTTAGGGTACCCCATGCAATGTATGGCTGCACAATTCTAAGCATGTTGATTTAAGCCTTGTTGAGCTTAACAAAAGTATCATTGAAGATTTGGTGAAGGCGAAGAAGCTGCAACACCTGGCGGACCTTTGGGCTCACACCCGATACCCCTGATCTGGATGACAAGTGCCAGTTTGGGTTCTGCAGGGACATAGAAGTTGCCAGCTTTTCTCACCATCTTAGCCATTCAGATCTCAGTTCTGTACATCTGTCTGTACTCCTTGTGACAGTGCCTGGCTTTTTCATAGATGAGCTTCCTTCTCACTTTGTGAAGCATCTTGTGGGCAAACTTCTTTCTCAGGCACTTTATTTTCAACTCTGCGATATGTCTTTGCTTTTTCTTAAGGGTTTCTGGCACAGCAGGAACCTTGCTTTTCTTCTCTTCTACTCCCTCCATGGTTCCAGCCTCATTTTAGAGTTTCAGAAATCCAAACACAGAAAGATTTCATTACTGCCCCAAGCTGATACAGCTGGAAAATAGCAAAGTAGGGATTTCAACCCAGAGAGATTGCCACCACAGGGAACCATGCTGACCACTGAAATTGGCCAGTGGTTTGAGAGCCTGTTTTTTGGGGCAAGGACAATGATTAATCTTGAAAGCTGTCAAAGCAATGGCAATGGAAGGCATTACATACCTAAACTCTTTCTTAGGCAATGCAGTACAAACTACATGAGACCTATGGGGATGCATGTAAATTAGCATAGTTGAGTTCAGTTGGAAATGCCAGCACAGCTGCATATTCAGTATGGCTTGTTTTTCTAACATACTAACTGCTGCTATCTGTAGGCCAGCAGATTGTACAAGCTTTATAAATCTAAAGATAAGAGAGTCATCCTGTTTAGTTTGCTAGAATAGCTACTGTTGTAGGTAATTATTGGGAAAGAAAAATGTGTTTCACTGGACATCAGGGGAAGGTGGCACAAGGCTATTTTTCCCAATGGATCCTGGGTTATAGGGAAAGTAGTTTCTCCCACAAGACCTAGGAAGATGATGCTTACTGAAGAACAGTTTCAATGACTTAGGAGGTTATCTTTAGTCAAGGTAGAGTGCTAAAAAAGTGTAGTTGATCAGTGTGGCTTCAAAGGTTGGCACATGTTTTACACATATCAACTAATAGCCAATGAGTCTAGAGGAATTCTTTAGGTATTTTTCTTGCTGACATACAGTGCATACTGTGAATCAAGGAGAATCATGTGCTCTCCACAGAGATACCAAAGTTCCTTGGATGCTTTGTTCAGAATTGTTCCACACTGAAACTACCCCCAATTGATTTTCTATAGGTAAGTGAAATAAAGAAATGTATTCACAGGTCTGGGGAGATAGCTTGGCAGTCTAAGCACCTGTCTAGCAAGTGCAAGGACCAGGATTCAGTCCCTGCTACCACATGCCATGCTGGCTACCAAAACCATGCATGGTGGTACATACCTATAATCCCAGCACTGAGGAGGCTGAGACAGGAGGATCACTATGAGTCCTAGCTGTGTAGTGAGACCCGCACAAAATAAATAGAAGATTTAAAACATTTAAAGAAGAAATATATTCACAGATTATAACTGTACCTAACAAGAAATCAAAGCACTGATGTAGGAAATAAAATGTATAAATCTTCAAAAGCAAGAGAAACCCAAACATTCAGTGTGTATATGGCAAGATTCTCCTTTATCTGAGTTGGATGAAGGCTAGAGTTAATCTTAAAATGAGAATCTGAAAGGGGATGCAGTGGGTGGAGTGAGGAGGGAGGAAGGGATATCTTCAGTGCCCCAGAAATTATCAGCGAGGAGGCTGTATGAGGTCTTCCTAGATGGTGATGATGAAGTGCCTTAATTTTTTTTCAGATTACATGCATGTTCTAGGCTGAAGTCCTTTGTCAGAGGGACAGGTGACTAAATTTTTTTCCCACTCTGTTTGTTCTCTTTTCACAATGTTGATGATTTCTTTTGATGTGTAAAAGCTTTGTAACAGAATGAGATCGCAGTTGTGGACTCTGAATACTTCCAGGGTAGACTGGTTTTTGTTCTTGAAATCTCAGCCTTCAATTTTTCTACCTGGTTTCTCTTCTAGTAGATTGAGTGCTTTTGTTTTAATATTGAAAACTTTATTTTTGTCAGTACCATACTGATTTTAGCACAGTGGCTTTGTAGTGTAATTTTAAATCAGGGAAGTGATGCCTCCGCCTTTGCTTTGTTGTCTAGGCTTTGTTTTTTCTATGCTAGGTCTCTTGTTGTTCTGAATGAATGTCAACAATGTCTTCTCAGGTTCTGTGAGGTATGCTGATGACATTTTGATCCACATTACATTAAATCTGTCTAACAGCTTTGGGACTAGGGACATTTTCACAAATGCTGATTCTTCCTGTCTAGGAGCAAGGAATGTCTTTCCATTTCCTCTTTGATCTCCTTTTTCAGAATACTGTAATTCTTATCATATAGATCTATTATTTCCTTTATTTGATTTATTACTTTTCATTTCCTTTTTTGAATACTATTGTGAAGTGTTTTTTTCTGTTATTTCTCTCTCAGTGAGTTTGTCGTTTTGGTACAGAAATGCTATTGATTTTTTTAAAATAATTTTATTGAGAAACAAATAGCAATGAGACAGTTTCAAAACCGATTAGTAGGACAGGTACTTCATCATCACCATCTAGGAAGACCTCATAGAGCCTCCTCGCTGATAATTTCTGGGGCGCTGATTGAATTAAGAGAAAGTAGCTTTATATCTATACTAACTATTTTGAATACACAGATACAAGTGGTCATTCATCTGTATCCCCTTTTCTTGTTTGGTTTTGTTAGAGAAGGGTATTCCATTGTCATTTAAATGTTGTAGGTGCGTGAATTCATCAAAATATCCCAGTATAGTTCAGTAGTCCATAATAGCAGTGGGTTTTTGGAGGACTGGCAATGTTAGAAATTGTTGACTTGAGCCTTTTACAGCTCAGCATATTAATATGGCTTTACTTTTCATACTTCATTTTTATACTTTTCTGCTGGTTGGTTAAGACCAAGATAAAGCAAGACCATTATATATATAACTGACTTTTGAATCTGCCAAGGTCAGTCAAATCCCCTCAGGATCCTAAATTTTCTAATCAAGGAGATTATGGGGCCACAGAGGAAGGTGATCAATGTTGCAGAGTGTGCCTAAGGAGAGTCACATGGAGAGAAAAATTCTCTCAGGCTTTCACAGAGAGCAAACTGGTCAAGCAGTGTCCGTGACTCATCCACATGGCTGACACTTACAAAGGATCTACAAACTGTGGTAAAGGGTTTCAGGATAAATACTGAGGATTTGACTGGCCTTGTCAGACACAAAAGTTACATTTCTTGTTATATAGACCTTGCTTTAATTTGGTCTTAACCATCCAGCAGAAAAGTATAAAAATGAAGTATAAAAAGTAAAGCCATATTAATATGCTGAGCTATAGAAGGTATAGAAGGCTCAAGTCAACAACTTCTGACATTGCCAGTCTTATGGAAAACCCACTATTATTATGGAATACTGGACTATATTGGGATATTTTGCTGAATTCACACATCTACAATATTTAAATGACAATGGAATACCCTTCTCTGACAAAACCAAACAAAAAAAGGGGATACAGATGAACGACCATTTTGTATCTGTATATTCAAAATAGTTAAGATAGATATACAGCCACCTTCTCTTAATTCAATGAATAGAAAGATCTGTTCTAATAGTGTTTGTGGGCAGGATATCATGTCTGCTTCTTGTACAATGAATAACCACTAAGAAGACAATAATATGCAATGTATTAATTTTTGAAACTTTCCTACTAATCGGTTTTGAAACTGTCTCATTGCTATTTGTTTCTCAATAAAACTATTTAAAAAAACAAAGAGAAAAGTGAGCAAGCAGAAAGTGGAGGCTATTTCCAAAAAAAGACCGTGTTTTCCGGATACAGAGCATGCATTAGTGATGCATGCCTGGTGGACGGGGACTTACGAACTCCACAGTAGTTTCCCGCTCCTCGAGATCTTGCTCTCTGTCAGGCCGACCACAGTTCTGTGAAGGACTCCAGATCTTCTGCATTCTAGAAATCTCAAAAGAAGCTGATTAGAAAGTGTTATGACTCCTGAGGATTTTTTTCCTTTCTTTTCCCTACCAGAGTTAATTCTGCAGTTAATTACTAGGAGCTGAAAAGATGTCTTTCCCTTAGTGACCAGGGAATGCCATTGAAAACTATTTTCCTCATAGAACTGGGAGCCATGTAGAAAGTCAATTTCCTCCAGGGGTGAAGCGAATGCAGTGAAAGTGTGCTTTCTCCAGGAGAAGAGTTTTTTTTTTTTTTTTTTGGTAAACATATATGTTCAATTTATTTCATTTAAGTACACCCATTTACCCCCACAAAAATTTTAAGTTAATCTTTCTTTATGGTATGATATTGTTCCATTGCATATAAATACTACACTTTCTTTATCCATTTATCTATTGATGGGAATAAAAAAAACCCTGACTGCACAGGAAATATTAAAAATAATCAACAAATGGGATTACATCAAATTAAAAAGCTTCTTTCTAACTAAGCAAACTTCTTTTTTATTTTATATTTATTTATTTATCATTATTATTTTTTATTAATTTTATTGAGAAAAAATTGCAATGAGACAGTTGCAAAATAGGTTGGTAGGAGAGTCACAACAATTAATACTTCTCAAAGTGAAAAGATAATGTATAGAATGGGAAAAAATCTTCCCAGTCACTCCTCAGACAGAGGATTAATATCTAGGATTTGTATTCTAAGAAATTAGACCTCCCAGATATAAAGGCCCAATTAAAAGTTGAGGGTCTGAAATGAATAGGTATATGTCAGATAAAGAAATATAAATGAATATATGAATAATAAATATATGAAAATATTATATATGATATTATATAATATTGACTTGAGTCTTTTACAGCTCAGCATATTAATATTGCTTTACATTTTTATACTTTTCTGCTGGTTGGTTAAGACCAAGATAAAGCAAGACCTATATAACAAGAAATGTAACTTTTGTATGTGCCAAGGTCAGTCAAGTCCCCTCAGGATCCTAAATTTTCTTTCTTTCTTTTTTTTTTCCTAAATTTTCTGATCAAGGAGATTATGGGGCCACAGAGGAAGATGATCAATGTTGTTGACTTCAGCCTTCTATAGCTCAGCATATTAATATGGCTTTACTTTTACTTTTCTGCTGGATGGTTAAGACCAAATTAAAGCAAGACCTATATAACAAGAAATGTAACTTTTGCATCTGACAAAGCCAGTCAAATCCTCAGACTTTATCCTGAAACCCTTTACCACAGTTTGTAGATCCTTTGTAAGTGTCAGCCATGTGGATGAGTCATGGCCAATAAATATATGAAAATATTATTCAAAATCACTGGCCAGTGAGTGAGATAACTGAGGCTGCGGGATCCTGAACAGACCCAGAGCACAGG
>NW_004524790.1:1485567-1490660 GCF_000260255.1 Octodon degus
ATCTTGTACAGCAATTAACCACTAAGAAGAATATATGCAGTGTATTATTTGTTGAAACTGTACTTTCGATTTGATTTGAAACTGTCTCATTGCTATCTGTTTATCAATAAAACTGTAGAAAAAAAAACCTAAAAAAAATAAATAAAAGTACCAAATTTTGAAAAATCCATTCCTTAGTTGGTGGACGTCTGGGTTGCTTCCAAGGCTTCTGGAGCTACTCCATACCCAGACAAAGAAGAATAATCCAATGAGAAATCAGTAACAGAGTTTGACAGCAAATTTTCTATTGCTGGAATTAAACAGTGACACGTCTAGAAACCCAGCATTTACAGAATAAGTTTCAAAGGGTGTAAAAATACTTGGAACTCAGTAAACATGAAATGTAGCAAAATATGTAGGATGGTGCCAAAGTAGTGCTTGGATGTCAGTTTATAATGAAAATACTTTTGTACCAGGCCCAAATCAGCCAGGTTAGAAACAAAAATGCCATCCCTCATGCTAAAGGTTTTCCTCATCAAACTCCAACTAAGATATTTATTGACCTTCTAAGACATCTAGTTTAGGGAGATTATAGCCAAATTTCCAAAAGACCTGTTCCAATAGGTGTGTTGTTGAATTTCCCCTGCCCCAATTCTTGTACAAAATTGGAAACTTAGCTAATTATGAGGGTGCGCTTAGCTATGTATGAGCTAGGGATGAGGGTGCTTAATGTCCTACTAGCCTATAAGGTGGGCATGAGGATCGAAATATACACTGCTCAGCGATTTGCTTTCTCTTCTGTGTCCTTGTCGCTACCTTGCAAAGAAAGGAAGTTGAAAATGAGTAGACCAGATTTCTATTTCTATTTCTTCAAGCCCTTTTCTACCTATGAAATAAAAAGAATTCGCTTGTAACATTGGAACACTTATTCTACTTTAAGGAATAAAAATGTCAGGACTCTAGAAATGAACACAAAGCCCAGTAGATCTTTAAATTGCTGTAAAATTTATGCTTTGACTTAGGAGAGATGGCAAATAAAAAATGTAAGTTCTTTCCTGAAGGAACTAGAAATTAGAGTAAAACACACACACACACACACACACACACACAGAGACAGAGAGACAGAGAGACAGAGAGACAGAGACAGAGACAGAGACAGAGAGAGAAGAGAGAAGAGAGAGGGGGAGAGAGAGAGAGGCCTAAGAAAGTAAATAATGAAAATAAGAACAGAAGTTAATTCTTTTTTTAGAATGTATTTAGTACAGGTCTACAGGGTTTCACTACACAGATTGGACTCATAGTGATTTTCCTGCTTCCAGCCTCCCAAGCGCTGGGATTACAGGTGCATGCCACCACACCCAGTCTCAGTCACCATCTCAGCACGCCCCGGGGTGAGGCCGGCACAGCACCCTGGTCCCTGCATCTGCCTAAGCAAGAACAGAAGTTAATTCCATTGAAAACCACTACATGAAAGAGAAAATCCATGGGACAGAAACATTTTGAAGATTGATGTTTTAAATGGTATTTAACATGTATGTCATTTGTGAAGAAGTTCCTCCATGCCAACCTAGGAGGAAGTGACAGGAAATGTGAGGTACTTTCACGTCCAGTAATCCTCCAATTCTGACTCTAGGTACCTAGAGTTCTCATTGGGTTTCACAAGTTAGAGAACTCAGTTCCTCAAGACTGAAATCAGATGCTTGTATCAAGGGGAGAGCCATGGTGCCCCCTCTTCTTGTGGCCCACTGAAAATGAGAGCTTTGCACAATTTCTTCTCAGATTTTGTACCCTGAAAGATCAGGCGAAGACACACAGAAAGAGCACTGATTGCATTTACTGTTTATTATAAAGGATAGAATCCAGAGAGAGCCAAGTGAAAGGAGGTGCACCACACAGGAAAGGACGGGAAAGCTCTGTGGAGTTTCCATTGGCTGCTGCAGCTGTGCTGCCTTCTGTCACCTGCCTGTGCTCAACGACCTGGGAAACTAGCAATCTTACTGTTAAAAATTGTTACAGGGCTCCATGTCCAGTCCCTCAGTCCTACATATTGGTAGATGGGCCTGATGGTCCAATCTGGAATCAATCATCTGTTCTTCATGACGGGCAGCCCCATCCTGAAGTTCTCAGCAGTCCAAATATACTTCTTATTGAGCAAATTGATCAAGCAATTGGCTGTGACTCATCTACATGGCTGACACTTACAAAGGATCTACAAGCTGCACTACAGGGTTTCAGGCTAAATCCTGAGGGGATTTGCCTGACTTTATCAGATATAAAAGCTGTAATTCTTGTTATATAGGTCTTGCTTTATCTTGGTCTCAACCATCCAGCAGAAAAGTATAAAAATGAAGGATTTTTTTTTCCTCTGAATGCCTTCAGGGCAGGTTTGGCTGGCTTGAGTTGTGGGGATCGAACCACAGCAACCTGAGCCTGACTGCTTTGTTGAAGCAGCCACTTAAAGAACTGAGCTAAGGGGCAGGCCCACAAAAATGAAGTATAAAAAGTAAAGCAATATTAATATGCTGAGCTGTAAAAGGCTCAAGTCAACAACTTCTGACATTGCCAGTCCTACAGAAAACCCACTGCTATTATGGACTACTAGACTATAGTGGAATGAATATTTTGCTGAATTCATGCACCTACAATATTTAAATGACAAATATTTAGGAATACCCTTCTCTGAAAAAACTAAACAAAACAATGGGGATACAAGTGAAGGACCATTTTGTATCTGTATATTCAAAATAATTATGATGGATATACAGCTACTTCCTCTTAATTCAATGAATAGAAAGATTTGTCCTAATAGTGTTTGTGGACAGGATATCATGTCTGCATCTTGTACAATGAATAACCACTAAGAAGACAACAATATGCAATGTATTAATTATTGAGACTGTCCTACTAATTGGTTTTGAAACTGTCTCATTGCTATTTGTTTCTCAATAAAATTATTTTTAAAAAAGACAAATATACTTCTTTTTGCACCAGATGGGAGCAGGAATGGACACAGGGATAATTCCAGCAGACATGGCCTCTCAGCAGTTGTATCTGACCTCACAGGGAGCTCTGGAACCTCAATGGCCTTCCCTATCCAGATCCCCATCCTTTATATAAGGGATCTAAGCCAAGAAGCAGGCAGGCTTTGGAGAAATCGGCTCCCACAACGAAGTCTAGGAGGGAAGGGCTGACAAGTGAAAGCTTCTCTACTAATTCAAGAAGCTGGAGAAACTTGTCCTTCCTGTAGTGAAATCTTGGAGGCCCACATCATGTCCTCTGTCCCCAAGTAAGGAGGGAGTGGGGCTTCATACATTAACTGGTGACTGTCTTTGATCGATGGGGTATTGATCCTTCACTGCTTCCAGCCTGTGGGCAGAGCTACTTCAATCAGGAAAAGTCCCCAGAAGCAAAGAGGTGAGGGCAGGGGGACAGCATTGGAGCAGATGAAGTTTGCAGGGGTGGGATAATGTCTCAGAGGCATGAGGGTCACACACAGTGACACAGACCTCTGTCTACACAAGGAGAAAGGCACAGGAAGAAGCTTGACAATATTCCAGTTCCATAGAGGATGAGCAATCTTACAAAGAAGAGTCCCAGAGCTATTGTTAAGAACGCAATGCCCACAGAGGAAAAGAGGCTGGAATAAATGTGGGTAGTTGTCTGCGACTTGGCAGGGTTGTTTGAGCACAGGCGCTGGGGAGAGAGGAGACCTCACTTGCTGGGGCAGTTGTCTGCGTGCTTCTTGCAGATCCAGAACTTCTCAAGCATACACCTCTCATTGCTCCAGCCATCGTCTGTTAATTCTACACAATTCTCTTCCTTTGTCTTGTTTGGTTCCCCTGGTTTCAAGTACTGCCTTAAGCTGGAAAGACCATGAGAACATGAGCCTTTTCCCCAATGCTCTTGATGAACCATATTTCAAACTTTAAAGAACCTTGATGCAGGGGGCTCGGGAGATGGTTCAGTGGCATAAGCACCTGCCTGGCAAGTGCAAAGTACCAAGTTTAATCCTTGGTACCACAAAAAGGAGGGGGTTGCTGGGGAGATAGCTCAGTGGTTTAAGTGCCTGTCTGCCAAGTGCAAGGACCTGAGTTCAATCCCCAGTACTCCATGCCCTGCCATCCCTAAAACCTGGCCAGGTGGCAGGCGCCTATAATCTCAGCGCTGGGGAGGCTGAGACAAGGATCACTATGATTCTGAACTGTGTGGTGAGATCCTGTATCAAATAAATAAATTTTAAGAAAAGGAATAAATCCATATTCCACTCATCCCACCACCTCCTTGTGGCCCTCTGGACTCAGCGTCACTATACATCTTCCCAGGGCTGAGTGTCAGGTGACTTGGGATAGTACTGACTCCCCAGAGGCCACTGCCCTCACCAACTAGCCAACTCTAAGGCTTCTTGCCTATTCCTCCTATGAGCAGCTCCACAAAAGCTCTTGTGGGCAGTTTCTTTATCTGTGCCTGTTTGTGAGCTCTTGTCCTTCCCTACGTGGCCCCCATGGCATGATGTGTGCTCCCTCTGTAGGGATCTTTGAGCATAACAAGCTACCTTTCCAATGACAGTTGCCCCTTGATTTGTTGGCCCTACCATTCCTCTATTTTTCTATTAATAAGCTGTATTTTCAATCATCTACTCTGGCTTCATGCCCCTTCTCAAGCTGTGATGAAGAATTTGGGGCACCTGCCACCTGACCTGATCCTATGTGTGTGAAGACCACCTTCTGCTACTCAGGGAATATTGCTGAGTCTTGGGGTTGGAGTTTGGGGAGTTGAGAGGAACGCCAGGTAGAGCCTGCGTCAGATATCAGAAGACAAACTCTGTGGGGGTGTTTCCTTCTCCCTGGAGCTACCTGGAGTGCAGAGGAGATCCATCCATCCATTGCCATTTGCCTGCTTCTTTCAGGTCTGAGAGCCCCATCCAGGCAGCAGTCTTAGAAGTCTGTAGGAAGCTCTAGGGGATGAGAAGGGGTGTGAGGAGAGAGCTCTTGCCCTCATTTCCCAGCTTACGTCTCCCCAGTCACTTAGCAAGAAGTGCTCCTTGTCGCCTGATCTACAGTAGCCTATCACTATTCAGTGGTTTGTTTTCACAGACTCATTGTCTCCTGGGATAC
>NW_004524790.1:1490760-1492300 GCF_000260255.1 Octodon degus
TTTTTCTGGTATTGGGGATTGAACTCAGGACCTTGCACTTGCCAGGCAAGCACTTATTCTACTGAGCTATCTCCCCAGCCCTCAAAAAATATTAATCTAAATTATTTATCTCGGAGTTTTTGCTACATTGTGGGATTTTGCAGCACAGTACAGTATACATATGTTGCTAAAATCACATAAGTTTATGAGTTTAGAAAATGATTAAGAACATTAGTGGTGTTTTTAAAAGTATGCAAAAAGTTTATAAGAGTGTGGGAAGGGCCAGCGAGATAGCTCAGCGGCCTAAAGCTTAGGCAGGTTCAGGAGACCGCAGTTCGATCCCTGGCACCACATGCCACGCTAGTCCCACCCTCAGGGCAGGCTGAGCCAGCCCCCCCCCAAAAAAAAAAGGAGTGTAGGAAGGGGCGTCTGGAACGTAACCCCCGCACTAAGTGAGGGACCCCTGTGCTACTTCTAGCGGGCCAGCCCAGGAGCTCCCGTGTGCTCCCAGGTCAGAGCCCCCCCCCATCTGCATTGCTGAGGGAAAGTGTGCCTTGTGTCGCACACAGCACATGCACATCTGGTCTCTCACCAGCGCGCGCGCACGCACACACACACGCACACACACACAGTACTGCGTGTGTATCTGCTGCGCCTACCCACACGCATTTGCTGTTGATCTACTTGATCCCCTGTAGGGCAGCCAGGCAGGGCCATTTTCTGACTGCCAATCCCGCACCTCACCTCTTTGTAGCTCTTTGTTGGCAGACAGCCTGTTGGTAACTTGACCTCAGCCACGATAGAAATGTTCACACCAGGGTGGGAGTTAGGATAGATAGACAACTACTTTCTCTTAATTCATTGAATCAGAGATTTGTTCTTTTTTTTTAAAGTATGTTAATATTTAATCTTTATGCATTATTTCAATTGTTTTTTTCCTGAAGCAGTATGCAGTAACAGCTTGTAAGCCATTATGTACTTTCAAATGCAACATGGCAAGTTTTGCACGTATACCAAAGGTGAAAACATAAAAACATGGATCTCAACAACAAAAAATCCCACAGTAACTGCTTAAAGAGATCAACAACAAACAACAGTCATGAAAACACACTATCACAAAGTAGTCAACCAAAGGTTTGGAAGATACAAATATCCACAGAGAGCTCACGGTACAGCCAGCAAGTTCATCCACGCTCCACTCCCCTCCACCGGGACATGTGTCCTCTCCTGCCCCTGGGCCCCACAAGATAATGCAATCCTACTCTTTCAAATTGAAACAGATCCGTTTTCTGACCAAGGACCATAGGATCTGCGGCTCTGCAGTAACTAACCAAGCATTACATTCAACTAGTTTCCACCTGTTCTCAGTTTATCAGCAGCCCTTCATTCACACCTTTTAAAAGGTGATTTTCTTACAGTTTTTCTTCAGAGAAATTCTACATCCTAGAAATTTCCTTGGGCCACATATGTCATTTTTGTCCTGCTGAAAAGCAATATCCAAATTGTAAATTATTTTAACCAGGTTTAGAGAACTCACAAGTGGACCACACAATCAGACAGA
>NW_004524790.1:1494120-1501184 GCF_000260255.1 Octodon degus
CTGAAGAATCTTTTAAGTGTTCCACTTTATTGCAAGATGGGACAGCAAGCACACTGCTGCCTTTCTGATGTGATTCATTCACCCTACTCCTTTTCTTGAGAAAATCACACGGCTGATCATCATCAAGAGTTGGATGAACTGTCTTTTCTGTAGTGTTCAAAATATTCTTGCTCAACCTGTTGGAATGTGACAGCAAGGAAAGTGACTTCTCTGCTCCTCTTATTCTTGGAAAGTACTCAGCATCAGCAGAACTGTGGCGAGGCCGCAGCGGCAAGCTCCGGCTGCCTGGGGTCAACAGCCGCGCGGCGGCGGGCGCCAGCGCTCCAGAGATTTGTTCTAATAGTGTTTGTGGGCAGGATATCATGTCTGCATCTTGTACTATGAACAACCACTAAGAAGACGACAATATGCAACGTATTAATTATTGAAACTGTCCTACTAATCGATTTGGACTGTGCCATTGCTATTTGTTCCTCAATAAAATAATAATAATAATAATAATAATAATTATTATTATTATTATTTTGAAAAGGCTTCTCAGTATTAGCTTCCTCTCCAGGAAGCAGTTTTTGACCCCTGGCCCGCGCACCGACGGGGCTCGCTCGCAGTTTCTCTGTTCCTCACGTGTGCTGCGCCCCCTGGCCGTGTGCTGGGGCTCCTGTCACTCGCCGCCCCTCCCGCGGTCCAGGTCAGGCCCCCACGCAGCCCAGGTCAGGCCCCGGGGTACCTGTTCTTCCGTGCTGTTGATGATGACCAGTTTCGCTCCCGCTTTCTCGCAGGCCGTCACAGAGTCGTTCCAGGTCCGTTTGGACTTGGAGAAGAAGTAACAGTTTCTCCGGAAGAATTTCCAGTCCCAGGGGCAGGGGCGGCAGAGGCGGCCTGTCGGGAGAGGAGGTTAGACTGGAGCCATCTTCACGCCCACGTCCTTCTGCCTGCCCGGCCTTCCGAGCTACGACAATTGGCTCCTCTTTTTCTTTAGGTTTATTGTTTTTGGTTTTGCTGCCAAGGAATGAATCCAGGGCTTCCAGCTTGCTAGGTAAGCATTCTGCCGCTGAGCTCAATCCCCAGCCTCACCGAGCCCCTCTTTGAAACTGCAACTTGGGAACCCACTTGCCTTTCTGCTTTGAGCCTTTCCTGGCCCCAGGGAATCCCAGGGATTAGGGCTCATGTTCTGCAGACTGGCAGAGAGAGGGCTTGGGAGACGAGAACAGAAGGCAGGAGGAGGTCTTGATGGAGTGCCCACTTCATGTGCCGGCCCCTGGGAGCGCCAGCTCTTAGCTTCGCTGTCACTTGCTGTCCCCAGTTCACCGAAGAGGAGGCTGGGGTCAGGAAATGCTCCTGAGCCATGCAAAATGACCTCCATGGCCCCTCTGGCAGGCGCCCGGAGACCCCGCTTCTGGTCCCTCACCTACTTTAAGCTGCAGCTGGGCTATTTCTTCGTAGATGTTCTCTTGCTGCTGGGTTCTGACAGCCCAGGGTCCTGTGACAAGGAAGAACCTGGGATTACTAGACACATAGTGCGCGTCATGACCTGCATGGGGCTCCCGATACCTTTCTGAGAGCCGGTGTCTTGTTTAATCCCTCTGAAGAGGGAGACATCTGACTCCCAGGGAAAATGAAACTCTGAGCAAATGGAGGCAGACACCCCACCCTGCTGCTCCTCCAGAGAAGGGGAGAGTCCTGCCGAGCAAAGGCCTAGGACCTGCTGGAGGGGCGGGATCCCAGCTCAGCCCCGTCCCCAGCTCCCTCCTGGATCTTGCTTCCTTAAAGGACCAAACCCACCATCTCACCCACAGCCCACCCTGACCTGGGACAAGGATGGCCACCAGGAGTCCAGTCAAGAGAACAAGAGACAGCAGCTGCAGAAGCAGGAGGATGGGACTATGGTCCAGGCACCCTGGAAGAAAGAGGATCGACGCGTTCTCGTAGCTAGGCACTGCTGCAGCTTGGCCCACGGACAGCTTGACCACCACCCACCTCCTTCTAAGGATGGATGATTCCGGGTCCCAGCTTGCACTTCTTCAAGACCTAAGAGTTTAGAGTCTCAGACGCTACCTCCTCAAGACCTAGGTGTGTGGGAACAGTTGTCCTACTGTGCACACTATTTGCAAAGCTGTTGAATCCAGTTGAGGCTGAACCACAGCCGTTCATGCAATATCTGGTGTCAATAATCAACAGCTCCTTCTCTGAATAGACAGAGTGTCTGTCAGAGACCAGGGAGGCTCAGACCTGAACTGCTCCCCCCGCCCCGTACCCCTTTCCCACTCACCCAGATTCCTACCCAAGCCTCACCCAGGGGGCCGAGATGCTCCTCCCTTACTTCCTTTGAGATATGCATGTTCACTGCTGTCCCTTGGTGCTCAGGACCACTAGGGAAAAGAGCTACTACTCCCTGCCCTGTATCCCCCTCTTGTCTCTGTTCTCACTCAGATAGAGAATGGAGGAAATGAGTGTCACCACAGGAAGCTGCTAGCAGGAGGGGCTGAGCCCCACCACCACGGCAGGGCCCACTCACTGCAGGAATTTCATGCTGTACAGGGACGTGTGGGGGCCGTGGTAGAGGGACTGCTCCCTCAGGGCATGGCCTAGCTCTGGGGCCATTAACTTGTTTATGATCCCGGGTCCTGGGAGCAGAGAGTACAAGCACTTTGCCCCATCTCTCCACCTTTAGTGTGTGGGTAGCGGTGCCTCCCGGTGTCGCTGTCCCATCTAACCCGGACTTGCTGCCTTGATGTGCTGGTATTCTAACTTCGGGTGAGCTCTGCCAGCAGCTTGGACTGAGTCTATCTTGCTCTTACATTCATTTTCTTTTTTAATACTAGGGATTGAGCCCAGGACTTCTACACTGAGCTACATCCCCAGCCTCTTTTTGTTTTACGAACACATGTGTGTAGGCCATGAAGCTTACAGCTGTCCCTTCTGATCCCCTTCCTATGCACCTCCTCCTTCCATCTCTAACCCTTCCCCCTTTTCGTTCTTCTTATTACTCTTCATTCTTGTTTATGGCATGTAGTGTTTGCATTCATTGTGGTATTTGGTACCCGGGCAGGACGCATCTTAACTGGTCTTGTTTCCCCTTCTCCTCTCCCGCTCCTCTCACCCTTGGTGTCTTGGACACTGTTCTACTTACCAGAGACTCCTCCTGTTTTCTTCTAGCTGTCCTTCATTTTGCTTTTTATTTGTATTTTTTGCAACTCATATGAGAGATATGATATTTAAACTTGTGTGTCTGGTTTATTTCACTCAACATTACATTTTCCACTCCCCCACCAAAGTTCTGGGTTTATGCTTCTTTACAGCTGAACAGCGTTCTGTTATGTACTAGTGCCACATTTTCTTTTTTCATGGTACCAGGGATTGAACTTAGGACCTTGCGCTTGTCAGGCAGGTGCTTGTGTTGCTGAGCTGTCTTCCTGGCGCCAAGTGCCACATGTTCTTTATCCATTTGTCCACTGATGCCAGGACTTGGCTACTATGAGTGGTGCTACTATAACCATTAGTATGTGTGCACTGCTGGAATACGACATCTTCCTTGTTTTGGGAAAATGCCTCAAAGAAGAATAGCTGGATCAAATGGAATTTCTCAGTTTAGTTCTTCTTGCCCTTAACATTGCGCAGCACTGTCTTCTGACCTTTGTTGTAAAGCTTTGGTGCAGTTATAACCTTAGCACGTACTGAAGTTCAGGTGCAGATCTACAAAGTTTGGATTTATCCAGCTGTGCCTGGCTTGGGTCTGGCTGCTGTGCTCGCTCCTTCCTGCTGCTGCCCTTGGGGGTGAACCTGTTGTACTCCTCTGGCAAGATGTTCTGCTCCTGGACTAGCTGGGTGGTTCTATCCTCTACACTCTCTGCAGGGATTGCGTTGCAGGGTTTCACCCCAGGCCTGTATGCCAGGCCTGAGCTGAGCCTGGAAGGGGCAAGGTGGAGTAGGGGGGAGAGGCAGCTCTCCCACACACTCACTGGGCCTGGGCCAGGACTGGATCTGGGCGTTCCCGGAACATGGCAGAAATTCCTACCCTATGTGCAGGGTGTGTGGGGGTACTACTGATTGATGGGGGGCATCCCAAGCGGTTTGAAGAGGGTTTCACCCACGCTGCACCTGGGCTGGAACCAGTAGTAGGTCCCACCGGCGCAGGGTAGCCGGAAGCTCTCACTCACCGGGCCTGGGCTAGGACTGGGTCTGGGGGTTCCCAGAATGCCTCCCTTAACATTGATTTGAGATAAGTTCTTGCTAAATAAGCAACAGGGGCTCAAACTAGCAATTGGTCTCCCTCAGTCCCTTAGAGGCTGATATCTCGTCTATGCTTGCTGTAGATAGGGAATTTTTCTAGTTGTTTTACATGTTCATTTGTTCAAGCTCCCAGGGCCATGGTAGATATTACAAGGTCTGGTTTATGGTTGTAAAAAACAGAGACACAGAAAGGTTTAGTTACTGGTCCAGACATAGATGATGAACGATGATGCTGGGATTCAAGCCCAGAATCTGCCCTCCACAGGGCACTGTAAACTTACATTCATGACTTACCATTCAAAAGGCCATGACTGAGTCCTTAGTATAGGGGAAAATATTTCTCTAGGGAGAGAGCAGATCCTGGACGATGGAGCCTATCCAGGGCAAATACCATTTTGCATGAAGGTTGAAGGCAGAGGGCTTGAAGGAAGTTGTACAAGACTCGGCAGGTAGGCAGCTACCAGGGTAGGTACAAATTCTAGTGTAGGAACATCTTTCATGTTATCTGCTGTAGACACATGGTGTTATGGTTTGTGTCTAGTCTTGCTGCAAAGTTAATGGGGCAGGCTTCTAGAGTTTGTGATTAATCTGTGATCCAGTGCTGGGATTATGGGTGCGAGTGCTGCTGGGATTATGGGTGTGAACGCTATGTCCAGGGATATCCTGAGTGCAGTACAAGGAAGCGAGAGAGAGGCTTGCCCTCTGCCACTGTGGCAGCGGTGGCTGCTGCTCCTTTTTTGTTCTTGCTGCTTGTGTCCTTTTCCACCACCATGAACTGCTACCCTCTGCTCTGTGCCACCCTGCTGTCCAGCCAGCCAAATATGGACTGAAATCCCCACAAACTATGAGCTAAATAAACCTTTTCTTCCTTAATTTTGAGCATCAGGTACTTTGTCCCAGCCATGAAAGAAAAGTAACTGAGACATGTGGCTTCCTGTTATTTGCATCTTCTGTTTGTTTTTGAGGCAGGATCTGGTCACGTAGCCCTGGATGGCCTTAAGCTCGCTGTAGCCCAGATTGGCATCAACTCTGGCTGACCTCCTGCATCAGCCCTCTAAGGACTGGGACTACAGGCATGTGCCACCACGCCTGGCTCTTATCTGCATTCTACCAGTTGTTCTACCAGATTATCTTTTCTGTAACTCTAACTTTGCTGATTAAGAAGTCTTATGACTCTTGTCTTTGAAATTCCATTCTCTGGCATCACTAATTCTGCAGTTGGTAATTAAGCTAGTAAAAGGATTTTCCCCTGGAGATTAGAAGAACATTGCAAAAGTGTTCTTTTTCCTGAGGGATGGGTGAAGAAACCATTTTCTGGACAACAGTTTTAAACCATTAGATGACTGCAATCTAAGGATTCCTTACGACAAAGCTAGTAATTTACCCTATTCCCCACATCCGTCCTTCATGATCTCAATAACAATGTGTAACCCCACTATTTAACCTGAAAAATTTAGTGCTTGTTATGGAGTTCAATCAATTTCAAGTGAAGCAAGAGGGTGGACTTCAGTTTTTCTCCAGTAACACACAGTCATTGCTGTGACTCCAGGAGAGTCACAAAATCTGAAGGAGACAAAAAGGTTCTTGGATGCTTTATTCAGAATTGCTCTGCATGGGAGCAGGACACGAGGCCAGCAATAGAAGAAAGGGGAGAAGGCAGCACATCCGTGGAGTGAAATGGCGCACAGCAACGCAAAAGCAATGTAGTGACGTGTTCACCACGGGCACAACTGTACACGGCAGTGCCAACCCCTGAGCTCACCGAGGAAGGGTGTCTTAGTTACTTTTCTCTCGTTGCTGGGATGAAACACCCAGTGCCCATGGTTAAAGAAGGAAATGTTTATTTAGCTTACAGTTTGTGGAGGTTACAATCTGTAATCAGTGCAAGCAGAGGCAGGGTAGCATGCTTCCGGGTAAAGAGTTCAAGACAGCAGAAAATAGAAAAAGCAACAAGAGCAAATTGGGGGAGGGCAATAAGCTTTTACTTTTTAGAAAATGTATTTAGTACAGAGTCTACAAGGTCTCACTACATAGATTGGACTCATAGTGATTCTCCTGTTTTTCAGTCTCCCAAGCGCTGGGATTACAGGGGCACACCATGCCCAGTCTCAATCGCCATCTCAGCGTGCCCCAGGGGTGGGGCCAGCATGTCACACTGAGGATCGAACTCCAGTCCCTGCGTCTGCCTAAGCAGGCACTTTAATCTGCTGAGCTATCTGGCCGGCCCTCCAATAACCTCTCCATCCCTTACTTTGTACACAGGCTATCTGCCTGATGGTGGGTGTGGCACTCACACCATCTTCATGCCCTCCTTTTGCCCAGACTCAAGATGTTTACAAATTGAGGGCTTTCCCTGACCCCCTACTGAGTTACTCAATTAAACTTCTGAGCTTCTCAAGTTGACACAATGAATGAACTACTACAATATCCCAGCGATAAACAGCCACTCTAGGGCATGTCCTCTAGACCCTAGGATGCAGAGCTGCCAGTCCATATAGTTAAGCTTTTAAACTTCAGAAGTTGACCCAAGAAATCAGTAATAACAAAGGTGGGTCAGATGAATGGAACATACCCAGATCCCTGGTCACTATAAGAGATGTAAATCAAGTATGGTTGTGCCTGTCTGTAATCCCAGCATTTGGGTGACTGACTCAAGAGGATCACCACCACTCTGAGGCCAACCCGGGCTACATAAACAAATCCAGGGTCAGTCTGAACAATATAGTGAGGCCCTGTGTCAAAAAGAAGAAGAAGAAGAAAGGGGAGGAGGAGGAGGAGGAGGAGGAAGAGAAGAAGAAGAAGAAGAAGAAGAAGAAGAAGAAGAAGAAGAAGAA
>NW_004524790.1:1501349-1550668 GCF_000260255.1 Octodon degus
AAAAAAAAAAGAAAGAAAACAAAAACAGTAAACAAGAGGCTGCAAAAACAGGGCCAGAACCGCAACCATTCTCTGAGGCAAGGAGGAAGTATACAGTGGCCTCTTCCCATAAGGATGAGGAACATGACCGAGCAGAGCACCAAAGCTGTTGCTGAGGTCTCAGTGCTGCTCAAAGACAGAGAAAAAGACTCTTATCCATGAGAGTCAAATTCTGTCACCTGGTGGGCATGTCCAGGCTGCAGGAGTGCAGGACTGACTCTGGAGTCCACTGCTAGGGGCACAAGGCTGCAGGCTTCTTGCAGATCCAGAATTTATTCAGCTCACATTGTCCATTGTTCCAGCCTTCGCTTCTAAACTCTGCACAGTCTTCCTCGTTATCGTTGTTGGGCTCCCCTGGCATCCAGTACTTTGTGAACCTGCAAAACCCACGCTAACGTGATCCTCCACCCTGCTCTCAGACCTCATGTCCTCTGTTTCAAGGTCCCAGAAACTTGGGGCTTTGCCTTCCACCTCACATGCCTATGGCAGTATGGCTTGTTCGGGACACCTCGTGACATGGCTCAGTCACTTGGCCTTGGGCCCTGATCCTCAGCATTGCCTGTGCTTGAAAGGAGTCAGGATGTGATTTCACACACAAACCAATAAATAGATGCTGCAAACCCCAACCGCCTCCCTCTTTGGGCTCTTGCGCTGAGGGCCACTGTACACCAGAACTCTAGGGACAGAGTTTACATCAGAACTCACTGATATGATTCAAACCACCCATCCCAAGCTTGCCTACCTAACCTACAGATTCCTCCTGAAAGAATCAAGAAAGCCTCTTGCACGAAGCTTCCCCTTTCCCCCTACTCCTTTCCCCCTACCCTGTTTGCCCCTTGTGGACTCCTGTGGCGTGAGGAGTACTACATGTCTTGGGACCTGGGAGCATAACAGGCTGTCTTATCCGTAGAGATATTTTCTCAAACTGTTGGCCTTATGAGTCCTCAGATTTTCTAGTACTTGTGCCTATTTTAACCAACTCACCCTGACTTCCAGTTCCTTCTGTAGCTCTGATGGTGAAATGTTACATAGCTGCCGCCCTACCTACACGTGGGCATGAAGGCCACTGTCCTCAGTCAGCAAATATCACTCACTCCTGGGCCCAAGGATCCAGGGAGAGGGGCAGGGCCAATCACGCGGGGATTCAGACTTCCCCCGCAAGAGGCATGGTGTGCTTTTTCTTTTTGAACCTATTCTTCCTTCAGAGGAGAACCATCCACCCAACTCCATGTGCTTTCATCTTTCTGGTCCGAGAGTCCCATCCAGGCGACACCTTTCTTCTTAGAAGTCTCATGCAGGAAGCTCTGGAAGGACAGCAGGAGTCGGGCTGGACTCACAGCATGAATTTGTGAACACTGTCTTATGTTCAGCCTTCTAACAGAACAAGCCAGGCCCCTCCCTCCCCGGATGCTCAGCAGGCCTGAGTCCCTGTCCCTGTCCCCTGGCGAGGTATGGACTGACGCGCTCTGAGCTCCACACACAGTGTGTGCAGCTGGCCTCTCCTCGCGCACAGTGGGTCATCTTAGGAATCTGTCACTCTTAGGAGTTCTGAGCAGGCTCACATGAATTTGCTCAAGACTGGATTGAACGAGATAGAGCCAGGTCGCTCTGCTTGCTGTTGGTCACACTCTGCCTCTCTTTGGCCCTATACTGAGTGGCCTCTCTGCCGCAGTGTAGATCAATCATGGTGGCCACAGGTACACCAGGGCAGCTGGCACAAGATACATTACCGGGACTTTCCCTCCCAACAGAACTATTCAAACACTATGGAGCATAATAACAAGGTGAATTTAGATTTTTACCTTTCCTCAAAGTGTTCACTCAGGTTAAGAATTCACGTGTATCTTCCTACGTGGTACTATGCTCTCTCATTCATACTTTCCTACTCCTTTCCTTCCACGCAAAAGAAGCATCCTGTCCTCTGGCGACTGTGCCCCCCATCCCTTCCATAGCTGGCCAGCAGTCAGCTGCAAGCTCAGGCCAGGACGGGCCCTCCTTCTGGTGTACCTGCTCCTCAGCACTTTCAACGATGACAAGCTGAGCCTCCACCTCCTCACAGGCAGTCACGGAGTCGGTCCAGTTCTTTTTCAATTTGGAGAAGAAGTAACAGTTTTCTTTGAAGACTGTCCAGTCCCAGGGGCAGGGGCGACACAGGCGGTCTGTTGGTGAAGACAGGCTAGATCCATGTTGAAACGTCCATGTTTCAGGGTCTTCCCAAGAAGTGAAGTCCCCCTACCTGGGCAGGTGATCACCTCTCCACAGCCCAAGTCATTTTCTCACCCCTGCATATCCCAGAATTCCTCACCCCAGCTCCTCCAGCCTGGGACAAGGAAGGCCTCTGTAGTCTAGCATAGGGACAGGACATCATCTTCTGTGAGCACCTGCTGCTCTGCCTGACAGGGTTGGCCCCTTAAGCAAAGCGACAACACACAGAGATGCGCCCAGAGTCTGGGAGAAGCTGTTTCTAGTTACTCACCGATTCCAGCCTTCAGCTGCTTCAGTTCCTGGTAGATCTTCTCCTGGTGGGACCTGGGGTTCTTCGAGCCTTGCCAAGAAAGAAAAAAAGACACTGCAGTGATGAAGAACCTATCGTGTGCTTGGCCCACACAGCAACTCCAGGCCCATCACGTCGGATGACCAATACCTTGTTTAATCCCATTTAAAGAGAAGATAATCTGACCCACAGGCGAGACCAAACAGCAAAGACTACTAGAGCCCCTGCTTCTCCTCCCTCCACTCTGCTGCACCAGAGGCACGAACAACATTAAAAACCTCTTACAGGCTGACCAGATAGCTCAGAGGATTAAAGTGCCTGCTTAGGCAGACGCAGGGACCGGGGCTTGATCCCTGATGTGCCATGCTGGCCCTGCCCCTGCGATGCAGTAAGGCTGCAACTGAGGCTGGGTGTGGTGGTGCGTGCCTGTAATCCCGGCCCTTGGGAGGCTGGAAACAGGAGAATCACTACAATCTGGTCTGTGTAGTGAGACCCTGCAGACCCTGTACTAAATACAACAAAGCCAAACAAAACAAAAACAAAACAAACAAAACCCCAAAAGCCCTTAGAAGCTGACAAGTGATCCAATCAAAACTCCAGCACCATTGCCCTGCCATACCTGCCTGAAGGGGTCCCAGCCCTCAGGTTTGTCCTGACCTTGGATTACCATGACCACCAGGATCACAGCCAGCAAGGTGAGGGAGAGGAGGTGAAGTGCCATGAGACCGTGGCCCATGCATCCTGTGCAAGACGAGGTGAGGTGTTCCAATCACCAGCGTGCTGGCCTAGGGGCAACTTGGTCTTCAGCCTCCCTGTCCTCAGGGCATCAGATTCTTGCTTGCAGCGTCTACCTTCCATTACCCAGGACCCCAGGCCCGAGCCTCCAGGTTCATAAGCATATGCTCCAGGATACAGAAGCTCGGGGTCTAATCATTACACACAGGGCTCGAGGATCCCCTTTCAATCTCTATATCTCCATGACTGAGGAATCCAGAGCCCCAGTCTCCACCTACCCAGGGCCAAATGTCTGGGTGGAGTTTATTTTACCATTAAAGCCACTGAATTCAGAAGTTGCTTGGAATCAGGAGCCTTAAATGGTCCTGGTAATCAGCTTCTCTGAATGAGCACAGCCTCAGCCAGAGCCTGGCCATGCTGGGGCCCATGTTGCACCCCTTTGTGTGAGCACACGTGCACGTGCACGGGCACACACACACACACACAGACACACACACACACACACACACACACACACACACACACCCTGCCTTCCATAGCTCCCAGAGTCCCGGCCCAGCCTCACCGAGCTGCTGTGTCTTCCACTCGCTGGAGTGTCCCATGTTCACCGCTGTCCCTCTGTGTCCAGGACTGTTGCGAGCTGCGACTCTTTTATCTCACACCCTGTCCTCCACTCACTCAGTCTTCTCTCAGAAAGAGAAACAAGGAAGGGGGCGCGGGCATCGGAAGAGGCTGGGGAGTGGGCAGAGTGGAGCTCTTACACATGCTGGTGGAGCTGATTTATTCTGAAATTTGTGGCAAGTGTGGGAAAGTTCGAGGTCCACACGGAAAAAACTGGTCCACTCGTGGCAAGGCTAGTTTGTGGGGTTCCTTTAAAAAATCCAGTAACTTTAAAGCAGTCATGCAGCTGTGCCTCCTCCGCCTGGGCTGGGGTGGGATAACAACACCCCGTCCTTCCCAGAAACACTGTCTTCTTCGCCCTCAGACTTTGCTGCCTTACTGTGTGCATAATGTCACTTAGGGTGCTCTCTACTACGTCCAGTTTCAGTTCAATCTTCGGTTGATTTAATGCTAGCTATAGTCAGGTACAGGACTTTAAAACACTATTTCGTATGCAGGAGTAATGAACTGCGGTTACGGATGAAAACCCATCATAAAAAATTCTCTAAGTCATGACGGTGGCAAGCCGACAAGGCACAAGCCACGGAGGCCGCGTGCTACGCTCTGCCATCCTCCTCCTGGGTCAAATCACAATTTCCCACAGCCTTTTCACAATATCCCCGTTTCCTTGTTCCCGCCTCCTGTCCAACCACCATCTGCCACGTCATGCGACCTGTCCCCTAAACCCCACTGAGTTTCCCTTAGGCAGGCCTCTTCTCTGGGTTGTAGCACCGTTAACTTGTAGTGAGGCAGGAGAAAAATTTGGAGTTCACAGCAGAAAGTACTGGTGCGTTCATGCCATGGCCAAGCTGTGAGATGAATTTAAGAAAAGGGATGCCTTGTAAAATAAATCTACATTGTCATGCCTCTTTTGTTTACAATGTCGGTGGCCTAGGAGTGTCCCCATTATTTCTGAGGCCATCACCCCCTGGCGACCTTACTTACGTGCTTTCCATTGACTGGCAATGTGAACTGCCTTAGCCATCTTTCTCTCACTGGTGATACAAAGTGCCTGATACTCAAACTTAAAGGAGGAAAGGTTTCTCTTGGGTCATAGTTCGCGGATGCTCCAATCTGGCTGACTTCAAGGCAGGGTGGCATGCAGTGGGGCAGCACAGAGGAGAAACAGCCCATGGCAGAGCAGGGAAGGCAGGCAGTCAGCAGGAAGCAGCAGCAGCAGCAATAGCCATAAACCTTTTTTCTCTCCCTTATATTCCATACCCACCTTTAAGGCAGGTTCACTCATACCCAGGGTGGGTCACCCTTAATACCAGCAGCACACACCCTAAATCCAGCCACTTCTGAAGAGCCCCACTTATGATCACATGAGGCTTTGGGGGAACATGTAGGCATAAGCAATAACAGGATCAAAACATTGCTACTTATGTTTATGCCTTTTGTACTCGGGTACTTTTCTCATTTCTTTTTTTCCTTTTTGTATTTAGTACAGATTCTACAGGGTCTCACTACATAGATCGGACTCATAATAATCTGCCTGTGTTCAGCCTCCCAAGTGCTGGGATTACAGGTGCGTGCCACCACACCGGGTCTCAATTGCTGTCTCAGCCCGCCCTGGGGGGCAGGCCAGCACGGCATGCGGGGGATCAAACCCCAGCCACTGTGTCTGCCTAAACAGGTGCTTTAGTCCACTGAGCTATTTGGCCGGACCTTCTCATTTCTTCACGCATACTTTCCTTTATTCTCCTCCTTGTCGTGTGGCAGATGATCTGTGATCCACTTCACAGTTGTGAGAAACTGAAGCACAACAAAATTAGGTTACTGGCTGTCTTAGTTACTTCCCTATTGTTGGGACAAAACACCCAACACCCACAAATTAAAGAAGGAAAGGTTCAGTTCAGTGCATACTTTGTAGCGGTTTCCGTGCAAAGTCAGCTGCCTGCAAGAGGCTGGAGGATGCAGCAGAGGAGAAGCAGTCCATGGCCCAGCAGCAGACAGGAAGCACCACCAGCCACTTCCCTTTCCTTTGGATTCCATTCAGGCTACAAGCCTGCTTGTTGCTGCCACTCACAGGAAGGCGTGTCTTCCATCTTCAATAAAATCGGTTCAGCCAAATCTAGAACTATGCTAATCCGATCAGCGGATGAATTCAGTTATCACGCCCTTAATCTAGCATCACACGCCCAAGATCCAGGCATCTCCCCAAAGCCTCACGTATGAGAGCTTGAGGCTTTGGGGGACACCTAGATAGAAACCATAATAGTACCTGTACATACAGAAGGGAGAATATGAATCAACCAGTGCTTCATTCTACAAGTATCTTCCCCTGGTAATGCAGGGCGCCCCCCCTGAGATCACGTGTAGAGGGTCTGAACACAAGATTACCATCAGCATATTCCCAACTCTAGCAGTTTTCCTTGGTGTGCCCTCATACGCTTCCCTCTCTCTATCCGCTCGCCCACTCCCACAACTTTTCTCTCAGACCCCTCTTCACCTGCCGTCCTCTCCAGGAATAACAGTGTCTGCACAGTTTGATCTGTTTCTTTTGTTTGTTGCTATCTCATTTTCTCTATTTTTCTTTCTCATAGAGTCCTTCCCTTTTCCTATATCTTTTTGCTTCTCTGATACCCTACATCGCAATCTTCCTGATGTACTTTATCACTAATCCTAAACTTTTTTTTTTTTTTTTTTTTGGTACTGGATATTAAACTCAGGACCTTGCACCTTCTAGGTGGGTGCATATACTGCTAGGCTATTTCCCTGGCCCAACTATTTATTTTTATTTTTATTGAAGAACCAGGGATTGAACTCAGGCCCTTGTGCTTGCCAGGGAAGTGCTTATTCCACTGAGTTATCTTCCTGGCCATCAATCTTAATTACAAAAGGGTGAAATTATTAAAACGAGTTTGAATATACATTTTTTTTTTTTTGTATTTTAGGGGAGGGTCTATAGGGTGTTCAGGCTCTCACTACTAGATCGGACTCATAGTGATTCACCTGTTTACAGCCTCCCAAGAGCTGGGATTACAGGTGTGCACCACCACACCCAGTCTCAATTGCTGTCTCAGGGGTGGGGCTGGCATGGCAGGCCCCGGATCCAACCTCTGGCCCCTGCGCCTGCTTGCAGGTGTTTTATGAATATACATGTTGAATAGATGGTTGTCTCTTTAGATGCAGATTTAAACATTAGTTCCCCCTGTCGTCAAGGGGCCAGGCCTGGCTGTGTTGTACTGAAAGCTGAATACACATAAGAACACCAAAACATACAGCGAACCTTGCATCATTGGGAAGCATGTGCTAGCTAGGGAGACCTCCACATCACTCACTAATATTGGGTAACCGGCAATGGATAGGTAGTTGTGGGTAACTAGCTATGTGTAACTTGTTATGGGTAAATAGTATTTAATAACTAGCTATGGGTAAACAGTAATGGACAACCTGTAAGGAATTAGCAATAGGTAAATAATTTCAGTTAACTAGTTATTGGCAACCTAGGTAACCTAGCTATGCTTAACTAGTTATGTGAATAGTTACTAGAAACTGGTTATGGATAGTTACCAGTAACTAGTGGTGGGTAAACTAGATATTGGTAACCAGTGGTGATTCTCTAATCTGGGTAACTGATTGTGGGCAACTAGTTACTGGTTAATAGTAACACAATTGATGGCTAATTCTTGGTAACTAGTAGCAAGTAACTAGTGATGAGTCACTAATTTTGGGCAACTAGTTGTAGGTAAATAGTTGTGGGTAACTAATAACTGGCAACTAGCCATGGTTAACTAACTATAGGTAACTAGTAACTGGTAACTAATAATGTCTTAACTAATTCTGGACTAGTAGGTGATAACTAAAAATTCCTCACAATTGGTATGACTAGTGTGTGATAACTACCGATGTTTAGTTAGCTGTGGGTAAATAGTAAATGATAACTATTAATGGGTAGCTACCAATGGGCAACTAGTTGTAGGAAACTAGTGCTAGTTAACTAATTTTGGGTTATTAGCAGCTGTTAAATATTTTTGGTGTCTGGTGATGTGTAACTAATTGTGGTTAAGTAGTTTGTAGGTTACTTGCAATTGGTAACTAGTTATAGTTAACTAGTTTTGGGTAATTAGTTGCAGTTAACTTCTAATGAGTTGCTACAGCTGGAGAAATCTTCAAATCTGGTTTGAAGAATAGGTTTTGAAAGAGGAGTGCTGAAGCAGCGGCCGTTAAACCTGTTCCTACCAGCTTGAATCAGCTGGCATGTGCAAGGCTGTTAAAAGCTATTAGATCCTTTCCAGGAAAAAGGTGAAGCATAAAAAAAGAACAGATCAGCCTCTCCTGTATTCAGAACCCGGATGCTAGAGATTAACAACTTGCAGAAAAGAGGAGGGAGGTGGATCCCTGGGACCCAATAAGGATCTGAAGGAAAGATTGGAGCCCACAGAGAAAGCCAGGAGACAGATCAGAGTGAACAAGGACAGGGATCTTGGCACAGAGGGAGGAAGCACACGCACCCCGCCCCAGAGGGTGGCAGGCGAGAGGAGGCGGACAGCCCCAGAGGGAAACAGAGGAGGCTGACTGCTGTGAGACGGCACAGGGGCAGAGTGTTCCCTGGACAGAGTGCTCCATCAGAGTCTTTTTTGGGGAGGGAGGCAACCGAACCCAGGACTCCAAGCGTTCTCTTTCTGAGGGCTCCCAAGCTGGAAATCTCACAGCAACTGGGTGAGCAACAGCCGCAAGACCTCCAGGACGGAGAGGTGCGGGCGGGCTGCCAAGAACATCCAGTGGGTGGCTGCCTGGATGCCTGGGGCTTCTGCATGACTACCTGTAAGGCCCTCAAGCTGCAAGTGAAATTAGTAATTACAAAGGAAATGGAGCATAAAGACCTATAAAACTCACAGCTGGTCATGTGATGAATAGCAGAGCATATTAGGTGCAGCCCAGCAACTTCTTGCTGAGGAAATTAGTGCAGATAGAAGAGAGCCAGGGAAACGGCCCACAGGCATTCAAGAGATTTCCAGGGATGTCCTTCCTTCTGCAAGCTCAGAAGGTTGGGGCTGTGGGGTCACAAAGGACTCACTTCCTAGGTACACCTATGGCATATTGGGACACCAACCCGTGGATCCTTCTCCCAGGGTTTAAGCTTCCTAAGCTGTGTTTTTTTTTACTGTGGCTCTGCAGAAAACAAGTCACAAACCATAGGTTCTCTAGGAGCACAGGATCAAAGGCTACAGAGAGCAGGCATTCTCCACCTCTATGTTGAAAGACACTGAAAATCAGCCAGGGCGCACCCAAGAGCCAGAGTCACCCATACAGCAAAGCTCATTGGAGCTATGGTAGTGAGGCCACCACTAGGAGCCAAGAATAAGAGAGCCACTGCCAACTGCAGCATCCACCTGGGCCCAGCCCTGGAGAACTGCAGCCCAGGAAACCCCTGGGGTGCAGTGGGCACAGGCCTTGGGGCCAACAGCCTCAGTGTGTCCGCTACACAGCACATGGAGTGAAGGGTTATTCTAGAGTCAAGATTAAATGTCTGGCTGTAGTGGTGCAGACCTGCAATCCACTTGGGAGGCAAGAGGTTCGCAATCTTAAAGCCATTCTGGACCACTTAGAACCCTGATTCAAAATTTTAAAAAATGGTAAAATAGCCCGGGGCTCTAATTCAGCTGGACCTTCTAGGTCCTGTCTGTCCTTTCTTTTCATCCATATCTCCACTTGAAATGAGGTCATCTCCCTTTTCAAATGAGGCCTGTCCCACTGTAAAGGGGATAGTGGTAATGCCGTCACAAACCATTTTATTTTATGTTTCTTTTTAACATGAATTAAAAAATAAGAATCAATGAAGATGCATGTGAGTAGAGGGAGAATAGGAAACAGTGGTGCTGAGTCCCAAGTTGGCCAGTGTCGAGGGGGCTGTCCAGGCATGGGAGGGCACAGCACCTAACGCCAGCGACCGCTTTCTAGGTGGTTATTTCGACTTTACCAACCTATCACATCAACATGCATGCAAGCAACATCTCTACAGTGTTCTAGTCCTTCTCTCTCTCTCTCTCTTGCTCGCTCTCTCTCTCTCTCATTCTTTTTTTTTTTTTTTTTTTTTTTTTGTATTTTAGGGAAGGGTCTACAGGGTATTCAGGGTCTCACTACTAGATTGGAGTTGTAGTGATCCACCTGTTTACAGCCTCCCAAGAGCTGGGATCACAGGCACATGCCACCATGCCCAGTCTCAATTGCAGTCTCAATGCACCCTGGGGGCGGGGCCCGCACCAGCACTGCAGGCCAGGGGATCTAACCCCCAGCCCCTGTGCCTGTTTGCAGGCACTTTAATCCACTGAGTTATTTGGCCAGCCCTCAGTCCTTCTATTAGACAGTGAAAAGCCCAAAAGCAGTAAATATGGGGGAAGAAACATTGCTTTCTAGCACTTGTAAGATGCTGTCTTAAAATCATTTGTGAACGAAATTATTACCTAGGAAGTTTTTTTAAACGACAGATCCTCAGACACACTGTCCCATAGCAAGTGCTGAGTCAGAACTTTCCTCTGGGGGCCAAAAGTGCCTGGCATTTGGGAACAGATGCTGAAGGGACAGGTGCTGCACAGCTCAATCAGGATCAAGTCCTTCCAGGTCAGCATGCTGGCCTTTGGGTCCAAGTGATGCTCAAAGGCCCGGTGTTTGGGTAAGGGGCTTAACACACATCATCTGGGGACCCTTCACAATTCAACCCTTCTCTCTGGTCTGGAGTGTCCTTGGGAGGATGGCTGGCTAAACTTCAGGTGTTGGCCGAACCCTCTGGCAGGATCTCCAGCACAGCCAGAGCTTTCCGAAGAGGACGTCAGCCTTCTGCTCCTCCCAAGTGATTCTCTCTCTTTTCACCGGAAGTGACATTCGCTGGGCATTTCTTACGGAGCAGTTACCGAGTCAGGTGCTTTCATGTACTTGTTCCAAAAACATGGGTGAAGTGCTTGCTGCTCCACGTGGCAGATGAGCAAATCAAAACTTTGTGCTCACAACAAAGGACTGAGGGCCACAGGCAGAAACTGGCAGCTGGCCGGGGCATCAGACTCCGAGACCCAATCCCTGTGCAGGTGACAGACTTTCCACTTGACTCTGTCACACGGCACACTGAAAGGAAAGTGAGGCCTCGGAGGGAGAATCATTTTTAATTTCTACATTAACTTCATAACTGAAGAGGGGTGTGGCTTAGCATCAGAGGCTCTGGCCGGTTGTAGAGAAAGAGAGGAAAATAAAGAAAACACGGCTCAAATATGTGGAAATACGCGGGCTGCCTCTTTGTTCCCATGATACCGATTCATTTTGAGTGGGGACTGGCATAATTGCTGAATTTGGTGATTAAGGGGCCAAGTGCTGTAGCTTTCTTTGTTCTAACTGTGAAGAGGAACAGTCCCACACCTGAGATGCGGAGCGTTCACGGCCTCGTCTAATTCCCCACCCAAATTTTACTTTTCACGAAAGTCCTCCAGGTTCCCTGCTATTAACAGGAAATGCGCTCCCATGGCGGGGAGTGGAGGCCCAGGGAGACGCATGGCTCCCACTGGGACTTCTCTCCGAACACCTGTCATTCTCTTTCTCCGTAGGCATCCACAGAAGGGGTGGGCTAAAATTAGGGTACTGTATTTCACACAGCTGACTGAATCAAAATAAACTCTGCTTTCCTCTGATACGAAGCTGTAATTTATAAAATGATACCCTTACTAATTAGCGTGGAAGTGACTGGGAAAGGGCTAAGAGGGGAGAGCTGTCACGAGCGCAGCCCTGTGCCTGGAAAGGCTTGGCTGAGACACTGGCCATGCGTCTCCCTGGGCCTGCTGATACTACGGCAGCTGAATTCTGGGAGTTACCAGGGAGAGGTGATTGTCTAGTGGTGGCTGAGGTGCCCGGACACCCTGGTCCAAGGTGAAGCCCAGGCATCGGTCTTGTAGCAAGCAGCTCCCTAGGGGACTTGGGTGTGTAGCCAAGGCTGTGGTCACTGGCCAGTGTACTTAAAAGGAATGCAAAACGGGCAGCCTCACCATCGTTTGCCGCTGCTAAAGATGAGTGATGGTTCTGGAATTCACATTTCCTTTTAAAGAAAGATGTCTGCGTGTTGATGAAATCCTGAATCAGGCCCATCCTCTTAGAGAAAGACCAGACTTGGAAGTGAGATCAACCACTGCCAGTGGACCTCCTGGAGTGGCCAGAAGGTTCAAGTCCTCCCTGGTTTCTGGGGAGGCCCCACAGAATGAGAAGATGACCGGTGTGTGTCTCGGTGTGACCTGGGTGTTCAGGTGGACAGTGACAACCTCAGGTGCAGAACCACCACTGTTGTCCACTTGCGCCACACACGGGCTTCCTGAGACACCAGGGTTCAGCTTGTGAGGAGCTAAGGCTCTGGGCTGGAGGAAGGAAGCTCCTACTTGTCAGGTAAACAAAAGAATAATCCACAGCCCCCTTTCCAGGGGGTACTTTCGCTGTCATCCAACAGCCCATCACCACGTCACAGCACAGCTCACCCTTCCATAGGTCACTGTGTTTAAAATGACATGGATAATGCATGTGTCAGCGAGCCGGCCGTCCTGCCATCCTTCAGAGATAAAAACCTCAAGGCGAGAGCCTGCTCTCCTCTGGGGACATGCACTGGTCTCTCACCCAAGGCAGGCAGAACATGATTTCTCCAGAGAGCATTTTTTTCATTTCCTGATTTTTTAAAAAAATTAATTTTAATGAGAAAGACATAGCAATGAGACATTTTCAAAACAGGTCAGTAGGACAGTTACAATAATTGCTACATTGCATATTGTTGTCTTCGTAGTAGTTATTCATAATACAAGACGCAGACACGATATCTTGTCTAAACACTATTAGTTCAAATCTTTCTTCTCATTGAACTGAGAGAAAGTAGTTGTATATTTAACCTAACTAATTTGATGGAACCAAGGATTGAACTCAGGCCCCTGCGCTTGCCAGGGAAACGCTTATTCCACTGAGCCATCTCCCCAGTGAGCCTACCTAATTTGTATATACAGCTATAAATCATTTCCTGATTTTAAGGAATCAAATAAGCACTATTTGTCTTCATCTGAATATGTTTGACCTGCTCAAATGATGATGTCTCGCATTTTATAATGGGCTACATATGCTGAATTCAAGTTAATGACAGTATGGAACAAGCGCCTTTAGATCTCTCTTGGAGACTGGTGGCAAAGAAGGAGAAAAAAACTTGGGGCTTAACAGAAAGGATGCACTAAGTACCAACTGCAGCCTCCTGAGTCTAATCCACAAGCATGAAAGAAAAAGAGATGGGGCCAGGACGGACTCAGAGATGGGAGATGGAGTGGGCTATGCTTTGAGGGCCAAGCATCTACAAATCATGATATTTAGACACCTGTTTTCAAGATACATGACAGCAATAAAAGTGGAAAGCAAGTGGCAAGTTGGTAGACTGGTACAGCTAGAAAGAATGACCAGACACAATCCCTTTGCTTCAGGCAGTGGAAAGCTCACTTTATCAGGTAATGAACCTGAGGTTCTTTTCTTGATCCATGTAGAACTGGAGGCCATCAGCCTTTTCTTCCTGGTCACTGTCACTGTCACAGAAGTAGCCTGTTCCCAAGCTGGAAGGAGCTGAACTATCGCCAAGCCTTTCACGAGAGCTGTTCCAATGGAAACCCTTGGATTCTGCAGTGGCACTTTTGCTGTCACTGTCCCTGCAACTGTTCTGCTCCGGCTTGAGCTGTTTGAGTCCCTTTGTCACTTTCTTTCTCTTCCCAAGGTGCTGGCAGAGATTGTGGTCATTTTCTCGATCTGAACCGTAGTGATGTGGATGACTGAGCCTGCTCTTCTTTGAATGAAAAGAGAAGCCATTGTCCAGTGCTTCTCATTTTTTCTTCTTCCTCGGGGGAGTCTGGCCTTTCTCCACACGTGCCCGAGGCTTAAATGCTACATCTTTCTCCAGCGCTTCAAAAGTGACAAAGCTGGGCTGGGGAAATAGCTCAGTAGAATAAGTGCTTGCCTGGCAAGCACAGAGTCCTGAGTTCAATCCCCAGTACCACCACCAAAAAAAAAAAAAAAAAAAGTGACAAAGCTGGTCATGGCCAATCCATCAATGATGTCTTCTTCGCCGAAGTGGGCTCCCTCTGCTTCCTCCGCGGGGGTCTGAGTCTATTTTATTTTATTTTTATGTATTTGCTTGTTACAGCATCTCACTATGCAGCTTGGACTCATACTGATCCTCCTGTTTTCAGCCTCTCCAGCGTTGGGATTATAGGCGTGTGCCATCATGCTTGACTCTGTGGCCCACTCAGTCCACCCTGAGAGCAGGGTTGGCACGAGATGTGCTGCCGGGGATTGAACTGCAGTCCCTGAGCATGCCTAAGCATGTGCTTTAGTCCACTGAGCTGTCTTGTAGGCCCCATAATCTCATTTTAGATGATCCCTACTTTGCAAATCCGCCCTCGTAAAGTTGTTTTTCTTTCTCCTCTTTGTGCAATGTTGTAAATTCCTTTTACTTCCCCTTTAAATTTTGTTTTGTTTTTGAAACAATCTTGCTATGCAGGCCAGGCTGGCCTTGAACTCACAGCAACCCTCCTGCCTCAGCTTCCCAAGTGGTAGGACTACAGGCCGTCATGCCTGGCTGCTTCCCATTTTGAGTAGCATATGTTTGTGATGCATAATGGATGCATGCATTGTGGGGCGTCATGGGGTACACACACAGAGCACATCTTGATCCTTTTGCTTCCTTTTCTTCTTTTCTCCCTCTGGTCCCTCTCCATTCCGCAATCCCTTTCTCATCTCTCTGTTTCCTGTCCCCTATCTTTTATTGTGCCCCTGAGCTATTTATTCTTTGTGTTTTTAATACAAGAGAAGTCATGTGATAGTTACCCTTCCGTGTCTGATTTATTTTACTTGGTATTACGGTCTCCAGCGGTACCCATTTTTCACAAATGAAGAAAGCTGGCTTTGCATGGCTGAGGCGCTTACTTCTGGCATCAACTGTTGCAGGGAAAGGAACTAGATAAAATGATCACAAGACCTCCTAATCGGCAGTCTTTGTTCAGTTTTGCAGAATTTCAAATATCTAGCAGTTTTCAGATAGCATCAGGGTGTGGGCTAGGAACTTGGTAAGGTTGCTCTTCAATTAAGAGGGAAATGGTGTTGAAGTTGCAGAGAAATCCTGGGCTTCTCTGAAGCATCGTTGGCACTGACCTAGAAGGTGCAGGTTAGTTTTTGTCTTAAGGATATTACAGAGGAGAAAGCACAACAGAGCGTAGGTTCCCAGTGAGCACACGGCCAACCCTCCCATGGTTCCCTGCGCTGTCTCTCCTCCCCCAAGAAATCCCTGTTACGTAGTTGCGTTATCTCCAACGATCTTTCTCTGGGGGGCAGTAACCATCTCCATCTTCTCTGGGTGATGGCTCCTTGAATTAGCCTGATCTCTTGTCTACCGGCTCTTAGCCTCTGACTTTTATTTTAGTGGCAATGGAGAGTGAACCCAGGGCCTTCACGCTGAGCTACACGCCCCAGCCCGTCTTTAATTTATTGCTTTGGGAGAAGATGCTGCATCACCAGATTGCCCAGTCTGGGGTCACACTTGCAATCCTCCTGCCTCAGTCTCCCAGAGTTCTGGGATCACAAGTGTGTACCTCCACATGAGGTGTGGTGCCCAAGGTTCACAATGCAGCAGGCAGGGCCCTCCAGCCGGTCTTTAGTTGCCCCGGTAACAATTCCTATTACAGTTTCTGTCACTTCTGTTGCCCAGAAACGGTTGGTCAATATGATGCACAGCTGGTCACCAGGATACGTATTGTAAGAACCAATCAAAGACAGCCAAGTACTCTGCTTCTGTACTTCCTTCTTGTTGATCCCTTATCAGTCCTGAGCTGGCAGACAGCAGGTCCTGGTATTGTGGGAATGATTCTGCTCGGTACCCATCGATGTGAAATAAATCTGCCTCTAAATCCTGGTGTTTTAGTGTTTCTGTTTGCTGTTGTAACAATGCTATGGTTTGAATACAACGAGTGACCTTGGAAGTTTATATCGAAGTCTGATTGTCACTGCGACCACATATGGAAATGTAGCTTTTACGAAAAAAATATTTTAAATGCGGCTCATGTCTTTCGGCACTAGGAACCACACCTGTCTGCATCGCCTGCATCGCCGAGCTCATCAGACTCCTCAGGGTCCCTCGTTAGTGAGGAGAGTGGTGTCTGCTCTACCTCTGAGCTGTTTGTGTCCCACCAAATGTCTCCTCCCCCTAAAATCAAAACAACAGGGGCCGGGGAGATGGCTCAGTGGAATAAGTGTTTCCCTGGCAAGAGCAAGGGCCTGAGTTCAGTCCCTGGTTCCTCAAAACAAAACAAAACAAACAAACAAAAAAAAAAAAAACCAGAAGTGAGCAAAGCAACATGTAACCATGTCATCAATTTAACTAGAAAGAATGCTAGGCTTTAAGGCAACTATGCTGAAAAAGGAAACAGGAAGTTGCAGTGTGAGACACCTTGGCCTCCTTGCTCCAAAGTCAGTGGAAAATGAAGATTCTCTAAACCGGTCTCCAGAAAGACTGGGTTCACCTCCATCTGAAAATGTTACAATATTCTTCAGATATGTGGGGCAGGGGGGCAGTTCACTGGCATAAGTGCCAGACTGGTATGCAGAAGGTCCTGAGTTCGATCCCCAGCACCATAAATAAATAAATAAATAAATAAATAAATAAATAAATAAAAAGATATATGAAGACTGTCATGAACTTTTACTAAAGAACATTTTAAGGAATCTGAATCAAAAAAGCTTTCATGACTTTATGCATGCGTGGAGACAAAGGGAGAGAGGGAGGGCCAGGGAGATTATGTAACAAACTGATCAAATCAGTCCCCGGGACATAAAATACACAGCAGCAGAAATATATCTATATATCTATCTATATTATTTAGTACAGGGTCTACAGGGTCACACTACACAGATCAGACTCAAAGTGATCCTCCTGTTTTCAGCCTCCCAAGCGCTGGGGTTACAGGGGCGCGCCACCACACCTGGTCTCAATCACCAGCTCAGTGCGCCCAGGGTGAGGAGCTGGCACGACACAGAACATATTAAAAAAGAACAACATATCAGTACCAGATGCACTACAAAGCTATAGTATTTAGCACTGTAGAGAAGGAACAGAAGATGGTTAGAGTAAAATACATCCTCCACTGTGTGATTTTCCGCTTCATGATTCCACTCCATCCTGAGGAGTATGGGGTGGCAACTATGGCAGACAAACTGTGCACCAGTGAAGGATGCCACCAGCCCGTTGGGTCTTGGACAAGGGGCTGGGCTGGGCTGGGACTGAGACCATCCTCGGTGGGAGAGGAATGAGTGCTCTGTGAAGGAAGAGACCCAAGGGGAGGGGTTTCCGGGTCTCAGAGCCCTCCCTGCAAGACCAAGGGGAGTTCAGAAGGCTGCGGGGGCGGAGGAGAGCAAGCGGAAGTTGCTGGTCCCGGGGGCACAGGGAGCAGGGACCCTCAGCTCCCAGGGCAGGGAGCCGACGGCTGTTCACAGATCCAGAAGTTCTCTGCGCTACAGGCATTGTCGTTCCAGGCGTCATCTTGCAGCTCCGCGCAGTCCTCATCACCGCGGTTGTTGGGCTCCCCCTTACTCCAGAAGCTGTGAATTTGAACAGAGACAGACAGACAGATGGACGGAGGGATGAACGGATGGAGGGAGGAAGGGAGGGAGAGAGAACGTCATGAGCACACATCCCGTGGAAGGCCCTGCAAATGCACTGCTGGACAGATGGTCGCTGGGCTTCACTGGTGGATGTGCATGAATCAGCCAAACAGTGCTCAAAAGTTCAGGGCAGCATTTCACAAAAGGTGGGCTCACACTTTACCACCATGACAGCGCCACCCAAGTGAAATGCAGATTCTGGGGGACAGTAGCTGGGGTGGTGAGACCAGAAGGCCCCGGGCGAGGGTGGGTGGGAGTCTGTGCTTAGGAAGTTCCGTGGTTGGTTTCTGATGACCAGTCTGAGATGCCGCGTGGTCCTGGTCCTTCCCCAGCTCACCCCTCTCTGGGCATGGTCCCTGGGGAGCCTCACCTGAGCTGCAGAGGGGTGTCATCTACCCAGTGCCAGGAGCCCTCTGTCCTGTGGTCAGTGAGGCCGATCCAGGTGACCTTGTTTTTCCTGATATTCCAGTATCTTAGGAATCTCTGGGTGAAAGAGAGACCTTGCAGAGGCACCTGTCCCTGGCTGCCTGTGTCCCACAGCACCCATCCCACCACATGGGTGCCTCCTGCAGTCCAGTCAGGAGCCCTCAGGGCAGGTGCCTGCATGCTGTGGCTGTGCACGCGTGCTCACACATGTGAGCGAGCGTGCCCACTTGTGACTTGGCTCACGACTGTGCCCAGGGTGGGTCTCTCAGGTGCTCTGAGGCCCTCCTGTCATATGTGTCCCTTCGCCAGCTTTCCCTAAGCTCACTATCATTCCTCCTGCAGGGAGCTCCCTGGCTGCATCTCCTCCCATCCCACTCTAGCTGCACACCTGGACCACAAAGAGAAGAGGCAGAATGCATTTTGTGGACTCGGTCTTTGGCACCCCCCAGTGTGACCCCTGCATGGCTCACCTGCTCCGCAGTGCTGTTGATGATCACCAGGTGGGCCCCCACAGCCCGGCAGGCGGAGACAGAAGATTCCCAGGTGCCCTGTGTCCCAGAGAAGAGGTAGCAGCTTCCCTGGAAGGGCTCCCAAGTCCAGGGGCAAGGACGGCACAGGCGAGCTGGGCAAGAGGGCTGTGGTCAGGATAGGGCCCTTCCCCGCCCACAGTGTTGAGATCCGAGGCCTGGGCCCCTTGGTCAATGTGAGCCCATGCTGCAAGAAGCTCAGGGGAAAGATCCCAGCTCCACTGTTCCCTGTTTGGAGCCCACAGAAGGTGGGTCACAGCCACTCCTAGGACCCTGGCTCCTTTCCAGCCCTTACCCCAGCCCATCAGATCCTTACCCAAGGAGGTGTTGATCTGGCTCAGCTGCTGGAGGATCTGTTCCAGGCCTGAATACACCTGATCCTGAGAAGCAGGGACTAGAAAATGAGGATCTCAATCATCAAGCACGTATGGTGTACCAGGGGCAGAGAAGACCCCGTGAGAGTATGACCTCTGGCTCTCACAGGGACCCGAGAGCCCGTTTTGCAGAAGGGACCACCAAGCCTCACGCAGCCTTGCCCAGCATGACCAGCACCCGCCCTCCTCCTGCCACACACGCATTGCAATGGCTTGTCCTCCTCACACAGTGTCAGAACCAGCCCACTCTCTGGCAGGACCTTCCTGCCAGGACCTCACCCGAGCTGGGGTTCTCCTGCTGATCCTGAGCCTCCACCTGCGGGGACTTGGAGATCCTGGAAACTGCAAGAGAGGAGAGCAGACGCGCGGCTGAGAGCTTGGACTGCCGCAGGACCCGTGCCACATCCAACGCCAAGGTCGCCAGGTCCTGGGGGTCTGTTGCCTGGGTGGAGTCACAGGCCTGAAGTAGAGAGGGGCCTTCCTAGGTCACTCAGGAAGGAACATGCAGCTCAATCTCGAGTCTGCTGGCTGTGGGGGCAGGGCCAGGAGCATCCCAACCACAGAGCCCAGCGATCCAGAGCAGTTCCGTGGCTGAGGGCCTGCCCATCATGTGCAAAGTTCCAGGTCTGAGCCCAGGAGCCCCACATCAAAGCAGAGGAAGGCAGGGAGGGTCACCGCAGGCCTCAGTGGGCTACCTCCCTCTCTCGACTCACCTTGAACCAGGGTCGTCACCAAGAGCAGGAAGCAGACGGCCAGAGAGAGGCTGAGCAGCAGCAGCAGAGGCTGGCGGCCCCAGGACACTGCAGGGCCAGGAGACAGGCACAACTGGGGCTTGGGGACAGACCTTGGCCCTCTCTGCCATGCTGGGCAGGACCCTCCATGACCCCAACCACGAGCCACACCACGGTACCTGGACAGCTCCTTGGTCCGCGAGTGGACACCTCAGGATCTTTCTTGGTGAATCTCTGGTCTCTGAAAATGTCCTCCTCTGAATGGGCAGAACACACTCAACTGTGGACGCTCGGCCCCTTGCCCGGCCCCAGCATGGGGGCCAGATGCAGCCTCCCTGGGTGTATCCCTGTCTCTCCAGCAGTGCACAGCTTGTGCCGCCTTACCAGGGCCACCCGGCACCTTTGGCTCACACTCTCCTGCCATCTCCTGCGTCCTCCACTCTCCTCTCTGTGCCTTCGGCCTGGACTGCGGGTTTTATGACCCCATGCTTTGCACTTTGCAGGAGCCTCCCCCCTTCCAGGGTCATTCTTCTGACTCAGGAAGTAGAACGAGGAACAAGATAGGGACACCAACTCCACCCAAAAGGCGGGTGGGGATCAAAGAAGGGCCGGACACAGCTGGGCAAGTTTCAGGGTGGGACAGGAGCTTGCTGCAAACCCTGGGTCTGAGGGCACTGTTCCAGCCTGTGAGGTTACAGCAGTGCAGCAGGCATGACGACAAATCGCCTACTGCTGACACCCGTCGGCATCGGCAGCCCAGAAGATGCAGATGTTGCTTTCCGCAGCCTGCAGGCCCCTGATGCCTGCCTAGCTCTGAGAACAGAGCAGCCCTGACCTGCAGGTGCTCACAGCCAGCCCTGCCTGGATGTCCCAGGGGTGGGAGTGGGCTCTGAGTTACAGTCCAGCCTCCTTCCATTTCCTTTTACGGGACTCTCTGCTCTCTGTGCTAAATGACAGGAGTCAAAATGTTTTCCACTTTGATCATTGAAAACACACTATTTGGTAGCCTGTTATCGCGATGGGTCCACATCGCCCCTGTGTATGTGACTACTCCATGCTCGGCTGCTGGGGCAGCGGGGCAGCCCGACTCTTGTGACACCTGAGATGGCTCTGAGCGCCCGCCGTGGCATGTGGGCCACAGGTTCGCCACGACTGCACTAAGCAGTTGCACTCCATTGGGGCCTCTTCCCAAGCACCAGAAAACAGATCTGCCTGCCTCCCCTGTGACTCCGTCCTCAGCACTTCATAGCCCTGAACTGCACAGGGTGCTGCCATCTGTGTGTGGCTTCTGTCCCTGAGCACCACGCCTTCAGAGCTCATCCACAGCCTGGACCTGTTAGCGCCTCCTTCAAGAGCTGCATGTCTGGCTTTGCTGGATAGAGCTCTCTGTCCACAGCATTTTCCCAGCGTCTGGGCTGGGCCGTCCCACCGTCTTCTAGTGAGCTGGGTTCTAAGAAGAGATCTGCTGTTCCCGTTTGAGGGTCTCAGTATGTGACAAGTGGCTGAGCGTCCTGTGTTTTCTCTCTGTTGGTCATGATGACGTCTCTAGGTGTGAATCTCCTTGCATGGGCCCTACGCCGAGGCATCCGAGCTCTGCGTGAACACACACACATTTTTTGGCACATTTGCACAGTTTTCAGCCCTTGCTGCAAATATTCTTTCTAACCCCTCCTCCTCCTCCTTTTCTGCCCATACTCACATTGTGGATGTTGGCATTCTTTTTTTTTTTTTTTTTTAGATATATTTGGCACAGGGTCTACAGGGTGTTCAGGGTCTCACTACATAGATCGGACTCATAGTGATCCTCCTGTGCTCAGCCTCTCAAGCACTGGGATGACAATCACGCGCCCCACGCCCAGTCTCAATCGCCATCTCATCATGCCCTGGGGGCGAAGCCAGCAGGGCACGCCAGGGCTCGAGCCTGGCTGCTGCGCTCTGCCTAAGCAGGGTGTTGGCATTCTTGAGGGGCTCACACCAGTCTGTGAGGCTCTGCTTATTCTTTTTTCCCATTGTTTTTCTGGATGTCCTTCAGACTGGGTAACTTCTGTTGATCTGTGCTCCGATATGAGACTGTCTAATCTGCCTACTCTGAGATAGCGCTGTATTGAAGCAAGCTTTGAAGAGCAATTCCTCCTCCAACCTCCTCCCCTGTAACTATAACTTCTTATTTTGGTACAGACAAGACTAGCAACTCTGTCTTATAAACAGAGTGTTTATCATCTTGTTCTCCCAGGATTCATAAGGCTCTGTCTTCTTTCTCTTTTTATGTATTTAATACAGGGTCAGCAGTTTCTCACTACACAGATCGGACTCGTCGTGATCCTCCTGTTTTCAGCCTCCCCAGTGCTGGGATTACAGGCATGCACCCCACCCGGACTTGGTCACCGGCTCAGCGTGCCTGGGGGCAGGGCCAGCAAGGCATGTGGAACTGCGCATCAAGCCCTAGTGCCTGCGCTTGTCAAAGCAGGTGCTTAGTCCACTGAGGTATCTCGCTGGCCCTTTATGTTGATTTTTTATGTAAGAGAAAGCTTCTGAAATTTCAGCTTGTATGTCTCATTTATTTCATTAACACAGAGTGTCAATGTGCACCCATTTTCCTGAGAATGGCTCATGTTTATCTTTCTTTTTGGCAGAGGAGGACTGCACCAGGTCCAAGCACCACCTTTGCTCTATCTGCTCAGCCAGGGTGCTTGAGCTCTACCTTCGCCTTCACTTCCTGCTAATGCAGCGTCTCAAAGTCTGCCAGAGAGGAGAGCTTTATTGGCTCTTTCCTCGTCACTGATACCTCTTTCCTCGTCACATCCCAAGAATGTGCCAGAACTTTTCAAAGCCCCTAAGAAGATCTCATTGCTTCATTTTTCCTTTTAAGATTATCGGTTAGAAAAGAAATGGAATCGGTATACCAGAGAGATTCCTGCATATCCATGGGTATCACGACATTGCAAGAATAGCTAAGATAACATCACCAGCTTAGCTGCCCATCAACAGATGGACGGATAAAGAAAATGCAGTGAGGGCCGGCGAGATAGCTCAGCGGACTAAGCACCTGCTCTGGCAAGTGCAGGGACCAGTGTTCGATCCCGGGTCCTGTGTGGGCCACGGGTGTTGTGACCGGGACCAGGTGTGGTGACGCACGCCTGTAATCCCAGTGCTGGGGAGGCTGAAAACAGGAGGATCACTACGAGTCTGAGCTGTGTAGTGAGCTCCTGTACCAAATATATAAGATGAAAAAGAAAAGAAAAGAAAATGTGTAAACACAACAGAATATTCAGCCATAAAGAATATAATTTAGTGTCATTTGCAGCAAAATGGATGGAAATGGCGGAAGTTATGTGACGTGAACTAAGCCAGATGCACAAAGACAAGGACCTCTTATTCCTTCTCATCTGTGGGGACTAGAACACACACACTTCAAAGTAAAATAGTGATTTCTGGAATTCTAGAAGGATGGGCAAGGGCCCAGCGAGAGAGGTTGGGCTTGTCACATGCTGTGTGCACGTGTGAAAAGTTCACTCCATGCCCGGTTAATATGCATGACTAATATGTGTTGGTAAATTTTTAAAATATATTTTTGGTTGGACTCTAATTTGTCCAGCGCTTCGGGGGACTGCAGCATCGAGTCATTTAGCAGTGACGCAGCAGTCTTTGAGCACTGCACAGGGCCACGGTGGTGAAAAAAAGGCCAATCTTTCAGGGTAGGATTCCTAGGAAACTACACGTGGGATCAATAATGACTCAGTTGGCTTTGTTAATACCAAAGACAAGGAAGCCTTTTTTTTTTTTTTTTTTTTGAACTGGGGATTGAACTCAGGCCCTTGCACTTGCCAGGGAAGCGCTTATTCCACTGAGCCATCTCCCCGGCCCTCGGTTGGCTTGGAATGGGTGGCTGCTTTGTTTTTATTTTTGTGGTGCGAGGGCCAGAGCCTCAGCCTCCTCCTGCCTGTTATGTAAATGCCATGTCCCCAAGCCATGTCCCCAGCTCTGGGCTGCTATATTTTCCCTATTAATTTTACAAATACTGGGTTCCGCTGTGGCATTTCATTCTGATTTATTAGCATGTGTGCACGGTACATAATGTTTGTGTTCCTGGTGTAGAGCTGGCACGTGTGCAGAACACTTCCTCATTCCTTCCTTCCGTCCCGTGCTCGGCCTCTCCCTGCCACCTCCTCCAGTGCTGGATCCCCTTCCCCTCTGACAACAACCTACCTCCTGTCTTCCTGCTGGCTTTTATTTTGCTCTGTATTTCTGCTCTGCGGTTTCCACCTTCGTCCAGGCCCACAACACACTTCGACCCTAGCCGTCCCCTTGCTGTCCTCTCCTGCCCTTCCCGATTGCTTTCTTCTTCTCTGATGGTCTCCTTTCTGCCTTCTTGTCATCTTATTCCCCCCTGGATTGCACAAGTTAGGGAAAATGTGTAACAATTGCTGGACTGCTATTTTTATTTCTGAGATGAAAAACAGAATAGGACAGGGGTAAGTGAAAATTCCCCAAAACTTGTGTGTGTGTGTGTGTGTGTGTGTGTGTGTGTGTGTGTGATTTCTTAACTAAATATAGCACTCCCAATTACTGTAAACTTTTGGTTAATTTCCAGAGTCCTGAAAATGTTGATTTTTGTCAAATCATGCCAGGTTTTTTTCTGTTCCTTTTGTAGAAAAGGAAGTTTTACTCTGCCATTTTGCTGACATTTGTCTCTCTCTCTCTCTTTTTTTTTTCTTGATGCTTAACTTGTCTTTAATTTGGGCAGTGTATCCTTTTGACACATGCCGATCAGTTTTTTGCTGATGAGCTTTTTCTACCTCCCCGGCCAGCCAGATGTTGCAGGCCTCACTGGGCGGCGGCTTGTGTCTGGGTGCTCTCCAATGTGGTTTGTTTTTTAGAGGAAAAAATCAAAAACAAGTAAGTAACAAGAAAAAAAGACAACAACAAAGCAACGCTGAACAGTAAAAATGGTACAGAACTTCAAAACAAAAATAGAAAATTAATAATGGTTGTTATAGTACCTATTGTTATCATCAAATTTGTTGCTCAGTTTGCCAGCTGTAGGCAGGTAAGATTGATCAAACAAACATTAATTCTTCCTTTCAGTGAAGCAAAGTCTTATGTGGTCATAGGTGGGGAATTTCAGAGATGGCTGATTTTTAAGTTGCATGATGCTGGAACTGATTCCTGGGGGGCTGCCAAGGCTCAGGATGCCGCACCCTGGACAGAACACACGGGACAGAAAGAGGGCTGCTGTTGTCACTTGCTGCCTCTTTGTCACTTGGCTACTCTTCTGTCTTCTGTCTGCCTCTGCGACGCCCTACTCTCATGCTGCCCTGCCTGGCTCCAGGCAGCTATGATGGATTTTTTTTGGCTTGCTCATGATGCCTTAATCTGGGGATTGAACCACAGCATCCAGAGCCTGACTGCTTTACTTAAGCAGGCACCTGCACAACTGAGCTAATGGGCAGGCCCCAGATCCAGGCAACCCTGAGCTGAAACCGCTACAAACTGTGAGTTAAGTGATCCTTTCCTCCCTTGACCTTGGGTACTGGATCTTCGGTCCCAACAATGAGAAAAGTAACTCAGATACTCTAGAGCCAGAATTTTCCCCAAAGAACTCTGGTTGCTGTCAAGTGGCTGGGATTCAGAGCCTGGGACTGGGCAGTAGTGTGCATGTTGTCACTGGGGTGGCGCGGTGCCCTGACCATCCCAGTAGACAAATGGAAACACGCAGCATGGTATCCACACACACATGCACAAGAACACACGTAGCCATAAAGACTCATATGCACTTGCATGTCCAGGTACTCACCCACATGTACATGGCGCAGGTGCATACACACACACACAAGACAGATCCATACACCAGCACATGCACATACATCCACATACACACTTATGCACACACACATGCACACATATCTACAAGTACACACATGCCAGCACACACACGTCCATACACATAATACATATACACTCACACAAACACAACATATAGTCATACATACATGTGTGCACACAGGTATGTGCACAAATATTCATACACATAGACACATGTATTCACACACACAAAGACATGGGAACACAGCATACATACATGTACACATGCAGGCATACACACTCGCCCCACACACTTATTTCTGGGTCTATCTGTGCAACACCAGCACCTCACTTTCGAGACCACAGGACGCAGAGTAGGTTTTCTCCCTTCGGTACCTGACTTCCGTTACCTCTGTGACACGCATTAATATCATCCACCCCTCCGACTAGGACCGCTGCTTCTCTCCCGCTGTCCCCAGCTCTAGGTGGACGCCCTCCGCTGCCTGCTTGAGCACTGCCAGCCAGACCCTAGGTCTGTTGTCCTTGACTTAGTTGGGCTCCGAAATCCCGCACAGGCTGCCCTGCATGTGGATGCCCTGCCCCCCAGGACTGGACTCCGACCTGACTGTCCTTTTAACATTTACTTTTATGGCCTCAAAAGTGCCTGATTTACTCAGTGCTCCGTAAGTCTGCCCATTCCTATAGGTGTTGTGTGTTATCAGTCAGTGCGAAAGAACCTACGAGAAGATCCGATGAGTACAGCTTCAGAGGTCTCACTGAGATTGGTCTCTAAGTGAGCTCCAAGCCAGCGAAATCTCTTACCTTCACTGAGAGCTAAAAACGAGCTAAGGAAGGTACATAACTAATTTGGTGTAAACAATCCATTATTTCCACCGTGTTCTGGCATTTACCAATCTGTAAGCTTACATATCGTCAGTTGGCAATATCCCAGTTCAAGGAACAAGGAACAGACAGGTGCCTCCAGGAATGTGGTGTTCCCTGTATCCCAGCTTGCTGGCATTAGCTTTTCTTTTTTTTTTCCTGGTACTGGGGATTGGACTCAGGACCGTGTGTTTGCCAGACAGGTGCCTATACCACTGAGCTATCTTCCGAGCCGTAGCTTGCTGGGATTGACGCGGGATGACACATTTCTTCAGGCTTTTGTTCTTAGGCTCTGTTCTTTGTTCCTCACTTTCTAGGGCCTGTAGTCTCCTGGCTTATATCGCTACATAAAGGCTCATCAGACCGAGCGCTGGTGTCCCCCTGCTCCCTGGAACAGAATCCCCCCACTCTTGAGACACCTGTCCAGGCTCATTTTATCAATGAAACTCAGCCCAGTGAGGTTACCTCTCTTTTATTACTTTTTAAATTCACACATAATAGTTGTACATACTTATCAAACACAGTATGGGCTGCATATTTGTACTCAAATGAGGGTAAGTAGCATTTTTCTTTTTTTGTGGTGGAAAACCTTGACTTTATTAACCTCCCTTACAATACTGACTACAAATGTAAAATTAAGTGGTAATGCAATTTTATAAAGTCTATTTTAAAGCACTACTGCTGCTCACATTTAAATCTAGAGCAGATGTAAGTCACAAGAGAGAGGGAAAGCAAACAACCAAATCTGAAAAGAAAATCTCACTCATTTATTTGTGTATGATAACATTTGAGCAACCACTCTTATGATGTTCATTTAAAGAATATTTTCTTCTGATTTTGCATTAATCTCATTGGTAATAAATTTTATTTATTTATTTATTTATTTATTATTTTTTGGCGGAACCGGGGATTGAACTCAGGCCCTTGCGTTTGACAGGCAAGTGCATATTCTACTGAGCCATCTCCCCAATCCCAGTAATAAATTTTAAGCTAGACCCTATAGTCTATCACAAACTTTCCAATTATGAGTTGCAACACCCAAGCAGATGTGGATGACATGTACTTTATGGAATTTACCATATATGGCTTGCCATCCATATTTGTGGACTTTATGTCTACGGATTCAATCAACTTCCTAATGAAAATATTTAGGGAGAAACGTCCCAAAAGGCAAAACTCGAATTTCCCACATGCCAAGCGTTGTGTTGAGTCCACAGGAAGGGAGCGCTGTGGAGAACACCCCACTTAGCCTCTGGCCACCCCGCAGCTCTTCAGGCCTCCCTGAGTGATCACGGTTCAGCATTGCACAACCTGCGCCTGCTCACCTGTGCTATGGCTAGGCGGACGGTGTTTCCTCTGTACAGAATATATACGGACTTCTTTTCCTGTCATCATCACCCAAAGAGGGTAAGTAGCATTAAGTGTATCATTTCAGTGTATGGGGAACCATTCAGAGTCTTCTAGCTACTTGGAAACATATCACAGATTGTCATAGATTATGGTTACCCTGCTGTGCTATATAGAAAGCCAGATACAATTCTCTCCTACGCAACTGTGTTTTGGTGCCCAGTACCTTTCCCTCACCCTTCCTCATCTTGAATAACCGCTATTCCACTTCCCTCCTCTAGAAGCTCAATTTTTAAAAAAAATTCCACAAATGAATAAGAACACATGGTATCTGTTTTCTTAGCACCAGGCTTATTTCATGTAACGAAGACCTTCAGTTCCATCTACTTTGATGCAAATGAAGGATTGCCTTCCTTTTTTTCCCCCTGGGTTGACCAATATTCTGTGGTGTAGATACAGCATTTCTTTCATCCACTCAACCGTTGATGAACACTGGTGGATTCCACAGCTTATCTAGCCCTGTTGGACATCTGTAGTAGGCTCAATTCTTCTATTTGTCACCACAGAGGTGAGAGTATTTTAGGACCCTCTGCATGGTATCCACAAGTGGAAATTTTGCCCACTTTCCCTGAATATTTCTTCTTTCTTTCTTTTTTATTTTTTGTGGAACCAGGAATTGAACTCAGGCCCTTGCACTTGCCAGGGAAGCGCTTACTCCACTGAGCCATCTCCCTGGCCCCAAATACTTCTCTTGTAAGTTATCTTCATGAACTCCCACGAGGGTCCTCCATAACACTGCGAGGCAGCCATCATCTACAATGGCCCTTGAGAGTTCTGGGGTTTCATTTTTACCTACAAGAAAACTGGGGCTCTGAAATTATGTCTCCACCCCAAAACAAAGGAAACCATGTCACTTTCATTCATCTCCATGCCTCTAGTTCAAATCTTCCTGAGAAAAAAATTGAGGTGAGATAGTGTTGCTTCATGTATGTGAGAAGAGAAAGTGGGTGGATGGAGGCTAGATTTTATCTGTCTATATCTGTTTCTCTTTGAATATAACCAAGGGTTAGTAGGTGTCTTTTTTTTTATACAGGGTCTCACTACACAGCTCAGACTCATAGTGATCCTCTAGTCTCAGTCTTCCCAGTGCTTGGATTACGGGTGTGCACCACCAGACCCAGTTTTAGGACCAGCACAGTGTGCTCAGGGTTCAGGGGCAATACTGCATGCAGTACTGGGGACTGAACTTGGGTCCTCGCGCTTGCTAGCCAGGTGTTTAGACCACTGAGCTATCTCCTCTCCCAGTAGGTGCTTTCTGAAAGGTTCTAAATAATAAATATCTTTGTCTTGCAGGCTTATGTGGTCTCTACCACAACTCGGCTATTAGAGTAATTAAGCATCACAGACAATATGTAAATGCAAGAGCGTAGAAACTACTTGTCTTCATAAATAAACCAGTATTTCAAAATACAATCCTGCATGACATCCCTCCACATGGGTCCACGATGGACCACATACATGGCAGTGGTCCTGTGACAGGACATGACGTCATGGCCATGCTAGTTCATGCAACTCCTCTCTGTGGCTGCACATGGATGAAAGCCCCTAGTGATGCATTTCTCAGGCCACAGGTTGTCATGAAGTGACTCGCAACTATAATAGTGCTCGGAGAAACAGCTGGGGATGTGATCCACTATGGGAGGAGGCCAAGTCTATTTTTTTATTGCTTCTATCATCCCATCTTCAGGAATAGCATCTGGCCTGTTGCAGATTCTCCATTAATGTTTGGTGAAGGAATACAAATAGGAGCAATGAAATATTTCTTATGTGTTCATGGTAGAGAAATAGTTCATGCAGCTTCACTGAATCACATACAAGTGGGATATTTGAGGAAAATACAGGAGACCCCCATTCAGGAATGTGTGGCAGATCTGCTGGGGTCCTCTTGATCCTTAAAGTCCAGGTGGGGAAGGAGTGATTTCCCTAGGCCATCCATCTGCTGCTGAGACACCCATATAATGTTCCTTTCCATAACAGCCCTGTGAGAGAACTCTTATGTTCCCATTTAGCAGATAGGGAAAGTGGAGGCTCTGAGAGTTGTTGGTCTACTCATGATAAGCCAGTGAGAGGCAGAGCAAGCATCTAAAGCCATGTCTGCTAGCTTGAGATGCTCTTTATGTCCAGCTAGTTCCCCTGAGCAGACAGAGAGTGTCTAATCTGCAGAAACTCATCAGTAGAGCCAGAAAATGACCCGGGAAATCCAAACAGGATGGCTTCTCTGGGGCCCAGTATTCCCTGCATGGAATATTAACCCTGCATCCTGGTGTTCAGCCTGCTGCAACTGACTGTGGGGCTAGTGCTGCAGTTCTCCTCCCAGAACGTAAAGTCTTGATGACTGAGTTTCAGTTCCCCAGAGGTTCATGGTCTTTTTCACTTCCTGATCTTCGTATGCGCATCTTCATAACAAGCACTTTTCCTTCCCGCATTCATTCCAATTCCTCTCCCACAGTGTGTCCTTCTGGATGCACTTTCCTCCTGGAGCTCACTCCACAGCTGGATCGGGCACTTCTCCCAGGCCCTGCTAGCTGCCTGTGCACACATTGGACAGAACTTTCACTTTCAGATGCGTCTCCAACTCTGGACTGTGAACTCTACCTGGGATCTGGTGCTGGTCTGAGTTACTGTAGATCCCTGACAGAGACCAAGTCCCTAGTGCACAGCAAGTGCACAGTAAATGTCTAGTGAGCCAATAAGGTGGGGAACAAAGTGTTTGTCGCACTCCAGTGGTTACTTCAATTTCTATCAACACACACACACACACACACACACACACACACACACACGAACCTCAGTCCTTCCTCGTTGCTCTGCCATTGATAAATCTCACTATAAACACCACATTTTTAGAGAAATCCTTACTTTTAAAATTGGAATACCTTCTTGCACTTTTTGGGTTCCATGGGGGCTGATACACTCTGTTAGATTTGTTCTCAGGTTTTTCCTCTGAAGACTCACACCAGGTTGTCGCTCCATGGTTCACGCGAGCCCTGCTCACAGTTACTTTCAGTTTCTGTGATGAAAGGCCAGCTGTTCAGGAAATGGCCTGGGCTGAGTACAGTGGCTTTCGCCTGTTATCCTAGTTACTTGAAGGCTGAGACAGCAGGATTAAAAGTTCAAAGGCAGACTGCAATTTAGTGAGGCCCATCCGCCCCAAAAGGCTGCAAGGTACTGGGTTCAGTTCCCAAAGACAGGGGATAAAAGAATAAAAGAAGCTACAATCTGCAGCACCCAACATCTAGGAAGTCTTGGTGAGCACTACCTTAACCCCCACTGTCACAGGAGCTTTCCTGACCTATGCCCCACTCCATAATGTTGCTGCTGAGCCCTGACAAACACCGGGAGCTTAAAAACATCAAAACTAAGGAGCAAAAGGCAATTTCAAATGTCCAACATACCCAGAACAAGTCCTGGAGGCAAGCATACAGAAGAACTTAGAAGTTGCATACCTGAAATTTCTGAAATGACAGCAACTGAAATATAGAAACAAATCCATCAAAAATTAGATCATAAATAAACTCTCAAGTAAAAAAAGAAATGACCACAATAATGAAAGAATTGCTTAGCACAGTTAAAGAAGACATCTATTTAAAAAAAAAAAGAGAGAGAATAGTAAAATGATGGAAATACTGAACGAATAATACTTGGGAGAATTAGAATGCATGAAACATATTCCAACAGACATCCAGGAAATTAAGAATTCCGCTGGAAGCTGGCAAAAATTCTCGAATGAAACTGAAGCTAGACTTTCAGACCTTGAAGACAGTACTGCAGCTACTGATCTTGAAAGGAAAGATCTCTTAGAAATAGCAAGGAACCAAGAAATAGCAATTTGACAGCTGTAAGATGATACAAAGAAAAAAAAATAAGATTGATAAGTGTCAATGAAACCGCGGGAGTCAACACAAATGCCATAGAAAGACTATTTGCAGAAGTAGTAGCAAAAAATGTTCAAAGCATGGGAAAAGAATCTGACATCCAGGTAAGTGAGGCGCACAGAACTCCAATTAGTTATAATTTAAAAAAACCCCTACATCCAGGCATAAGATAGTAAAAAATCTAAGATATTCAGCAAAAGATCAGAATATTAAAAGCTGTTAGAGAAAAGACACATATCAACTATCATGGAAAGCCCAGCAGAATCATGGCAGATTTCTGAACACAAACCATCATGTCAAGAAGAGTTTGGAGTGAAGTATTGCAGGCTCTGCAAGAAGACATCTTTCAACCGAGATTGATGTACACAGCAAAAGTATCTATCAAATTTAATGGAGAAATGATATTCACATGACAAAAAGTAACTGAAGAAATTTATGGTCACCAAACCAACATTACAAACAGTACAGATAGGTATTCTAAAAAGATTTTAAAAATGACCACAACTTCAAGAACAACAATAGAAATGAACTAGGGGCTGGGGAGATGGCTCAGTGGAATAAACACTTCCCTGGCAAGTGCAAGGGCCTGAGTTCAATCCCTGGTTCCAAAAAAAAAAAAAAAAAAAAAAAAAAAAAAAGAAAACAAAAAAAAAAAAAAAAAAAAAAAAAAAAAAAAAAGAGGAGAGAAGTGAGGAACCTGCAGTAGGAAAATAACATGACAAAGATAAGCCAATGCATATCAGTTATAACCATCAATGGCAGTGGCTTCAATTCACCAATCAAAAGAAGGAGACTGGCAGGATGGATCAAGAAACAAAATCCAGCAATAGCCTGTATGCAAGAAAGTGAAAGGATGGAAAACAACACTCCATGCAACAGGAGCCCAGTGAAAGACAGGGATAGGTAGTTCGGTAGCTGACAAAGTGAACTTCAAACCAAGTGTGATTAAGAGAGATAAAGTCACTGCATACTTGTTAGGAGAAAATTGAAAGAGGGAAAGATAATAATCATAAATATATATGCACCCAATGTAGGAGCACCCAACTATATAAGACAAATTTTAACAGCCATGAAAAATCAAATGAGCAGTAACACAATTATAATGAGGACCACTGATATCCTGTTGTCACAAAGAGATAGATGAACCAGACAAGAAAGTCAGCAAATAAATAACAGAACTAAACCAAACTTGGACATAGTAGACCTTTACAGAGTGTTCTATCCAACATCACAATATACATTTTTCACAGCTCCACATGGGATGTTCTTCAAAATAGATCATATACTAGCAAATAGAGCATGCTTAAGCAAATGCAGAGGAATTGAAATTATCCCATGCAAATTATCAGACCATAAAGCAACTAAATGGGAAATTATTGACAAAAGAAATAGCAAAAACTCCATAAACACATGGAAATTAAATAAAACCCTCCTGAGCAATCAATGAGTCACAGATGACATTAAAGAAGAAATTAAACAATATTTACAATTAAACTAAAAAGCAGATACAACTTACTGGAACCTGTGGGATGCAATGAAAGATGTTCTAACAAGGAAATGTATAGCAGTAAATTCTCATATCAAGAAAATAGAATGAGTCCAATAAACCATATACTGCAGCTCAAGCTTCTAGAAAAAGAAGAGCAAGTCAAGCCCAAAGCCTGAAGAAGGCAGAAAATTATAAAGAATAGAGCGGAAATTATTCCAATGGAAACTAAGAAAACACTACAAAGAATTAATGAGTCAAAGAGTTGGTTCTTTGGAAGAATAAAATGGAAAAATTCCTAGCCAACTTTATCAAAAATAGTAAAGAAAAATTCAGATTCAAGGAATAAGGAATGAAAAAGGCAAAATCACCACAGACCCTATAGAAATTCAGAAAATAATCAATACCTACTTCAAAAATGTCTACTCTCACAGAATGGAAGACACAGAAGAAATGGGCAGATTCCTAGATTCATATGAATTACCAAAGAGGAACCAAGGAGATATAAAAATTCTGCATAACCCAAAATTAGTCAATAAAATTAAAAATGTAATAAAAAAAAAAACCTACCAAGAAAGAAAAGTCCAGTTCATGATGGATTCACAGCTGAATTCTACAAGAAATTTAGAGGATTTAATGCCAACTCTATTCAAACTGTACAATGAAATCGAAAGGGAAGCATTTGTCCCAAAATCAGTACTGGAGGCAAGTATTAGTCTGATAACAAGACCAGAGAAGAACCCAACCAAGAAAGAGAACTACAGGTCAATCTCCCTAATAAACATAGATGAAAAATCTTCAATAAAATACTGACAAATAGAGTGTAGCATATCACCAAGAAGGTTATACACCATGACCAATTGGGATTCATCCCAGGAATGCAGGGATGGTTAATATATGCAAATCTATACATGTAATACACCACATCAACAGAGCCAAAGACAAAACTCAATAGATGAAGAAAAAGCTCTTGACAAAGCCCAATGCTCATTCATGAGAAAAAACCCCACAGACAATCAAAATAGATGGTTTTTACCTCAACCTGATAAAAGCCCTCTGTGACAAACCAACAGGCAACATCATGCTAAATGGACAAAAACAGAAAGTTTTCACTCTAAAATTAGAAACAGCACAAGGCTGCCCACTATCACCATTCCTGTTGAATATAATTGTGGAAGGGCTGGCCAAATAGCTCAGCAGATTAAAGCAAGCACCTGCAAGCAGGCACAGGGTCGGGGGGTTCGATCCCTGGGCCTGCCGTGCTGCCCCTGTCCCCAAGGAGCACTGAGATGGCAATTGAGACTGGGTGTGGTGACATGCGCCTGTAATCCCAGCTCTTGGGAGGCTGTAAACAAGCGGATCACTATGAGTCCGATCTAGTAGTAAGACCCTGAACAGCCTGTAGACCTTTCCCTAAAATATATAAAAAATATATAATTCTGGAAACATTAACCAGAGCAATTAGACAAAGAGAGAAATAAAAGGAATAATGATTGGAAAGGAAGAAGTAAAATTATCAGTATTTGTAGATGATGTGATACTCCACATAGAAATCCTAAAAACTCCACCAAAAGACTGGTAGATTTAATAATCAAATTCAGTAGCACGGTAGAATACAAAGTCAACACTTAAAAATCCCTAGTATTTCTGTGCACAAACAACAAATACATCAAGAGAGAAATTATGAAGCCACTCCTTTCACAATAATACCTAAAAAATGAAATACCGACAAATCAATCTCACAAAGAAAGTAACAGATTTACAGTGAAAATAACAAGACACTGAAAAAACAATCAAAGAGGATTTCAGAAAATGGAAAGATATTCCTAGCTCCTGGATAGGAAGAACCAACATTATGAAAATGGCCATACTCCCAAACTTTTTATACAGACTTATGCAATCTTGATTAAAGTATAATTAGTATAGCTCACAGATCTAGAGAAAACACTCTTAAAATTCACCTTCAACTACAAGAGACCTAAAAAAGCAAAAGAGATCCTGGGCACCAAACGCAAGGCAGGAGGCATCACAATTCCTGATTTGAAATTATACTACAAAGCCACTGTGATAAAAATCAGCGTGACACTGGCAAAGAAACAGACCAGAAAATCGATGGAAGAGATTAGAAGATGCAGACACAGCTATAAACACACTTAGCACCTTATCTTTGAGAAAGGGGCCAAACATGTTTACTGGAAGAAAGACAGCCTCTTTAATAAATGGTGCTGAAAAAACTGGCTTTCCACATATCAAGGGCTAAAACTAGACCCATATCTATCACCATGCACTAAACTACAGTAAAAGTGGATCAAAGATTCATTAAATCAGAAAAACTAAATCTACTGGAAGAGAAAGTAGGCAGAAATCTTGAAGATGTAGGAGTAGGTAGAGAGCTGATGGACAAAAACCAACCTGCATGTTGTTCAAGGAATCAACAACTGGGGTATTCTTTTTGAAAGATTTCTGCATGTTAAAAGAAATCACCAACAGAGTAAAAAGAAAACCCACAAATTGGGAAAATATTTTAGCTGATGGTCCCTCAGAAAAGGCCTACTATCTAGAACATATAAAGAATTTTTAAAAATCAGATCCCCAAAATTTAAAGACCCAATCCAAAAATGGGCTTCTTAGATGAATAAACACTTCTCAAGGGAAAAAATACAGATGCCAAAGAAATATAAGAAAAATGTTCCACATCATTGGTCATTCAGGAAATGCAAATTAAAACACTGAGATTCCATCTTACCCCGGATGGAATTCCTATCATCAAGAAACTAACCAATAACAAATGCTGGAGTAGTTGTGGGGTAAAGGAACCCTTCTCCATTATTGGTGGGAGTGTAGACTGGTGCAACCACTGTGGAAGTCAGTATGGAGATTCTTCAAGGAACTAACTAGTATTAGAGGTCTAACTGAACCTGGCTGTTCTTCTCCTATTTTTCCAGAGGAATTGAAAACATCATAGCACAGTGCTATACGTGCACCCGTGTTTACAGCAGCACAATTTCTCATAGCTAAATCTTGGAAACAACTCAGATGCTCATCAACTGAGGAATGGATACAAAAAGGTGGTATTTTTCTACAATAGAGTATTACGCAGCTGTGAAAAAAGACAAACTTGAGGCTTGTACAGGTAAATGCACGCAACTAGAGACTACTCATAAGTGAAATAAATCAGACCCACATGTGTACACATTGTCCTGTCTCCCCAGTGTAAGAACCTGAAAGAACAAATAAAATCTGAGAGTCACAACAGATACTGTGAACTGGAAAGAATCTGTGTAAAGCACAGGAACAACTAGGGTGAGTGAAAGGACGAAAGAAAGAAGGGAAAAGATGCATTTATATCTGTATACAGAAAAGTTTGGATCATCGTACTGCTGAGTTCTACTGGTCTATTGAAAGGAGCACTAAATGCTTAAATGTTTCTTCTTCTTTTTAATTTCTTACAACTTTTAAAAACCAATTTTGCGGGGCCGGCAAGACAGCTCAGCTGTCTAAAATGTCTGCTTAGGCAATCTTAGGCAAGTGCAGGGACCACGTTTCGATTCCCCAGCACCACACGCCATGCTAACCTGCCCCCAGGGCGGGCTGCGTTGGCCACACACACACACACACACACACACACACACACACCAAACAAACAATTTTCCATGCTTATCTCTGGTAATGTAAACAACTAATTTAGAGACAACACTATACAATATAACAACCATGGCTGAATTTCTATTATTGTTTAGTTAAATTCTGTATCATTTCTAATGTTTTTTAAAATATATTTTTTATGCTCTTAAAAAGAAGAAACTTTTTTTCTCATTAAACTTTTAATGGGTCTCAAAATTCTGTGACAGATTTTTGGTCAAGTTGTTTCCATTAAAAAGTAATGATTTTAAAAACTAATAACTTAAAAACTGCCACACCCTCCCAAAAGAAGGTCCAGAAAACATTCTCCTTCCTCCGAAGGTTTTATGATGCATTGTTATCATTGACCAGTCTTTCACTATTAAACTTAAATGGCCAATTGGGAGAAACAGTTCTGAGACCGGTCTTCCCCACTGATTAGGACTGGGGTGGCGAGTGTCAGGGATAATATTCATTTAGCCTTCTGAGCTTTCTGGGCAGACTTGGTGACCTTGCCAGCTCCAGCAGCCTTCTTGTCCACAGCTTTGATGACACCCACAGCAAATGTCTCATATCACGAACAGTGAAATGACCCAGAGGTGGGTAGTCAGAGAAGATCTCAACACACATGGGCTTGCCTGGAACATGTCAACAATGGCAGCATTACCGGATTTCAAAAACTTGAGCCCATCTTCCAGCTTCTTACCAGATCAACGATCAATCTTTTCTTTCAGCTCAGCACACTTGCAAGCAATGTGAGCTGTGTGACAATCCAGGACAGGGGCATGGCCAGCACTGATCTGGCTGGGATGGTTCAGGATAATCACCAGAGCAGTGAAACCAGCTGCTTCCACTGGTGGGTCGTTTTTGCTGCCACTGGACACATTGCCACGCCGGACATCTTTGACAGACACGTTCTTGATGTTGAAGCCCACATTGTCCCCAGGAAGAGCTTCACTCCAAGCTTCATGGTCATTTCAACAGACTTGACTTCAGTTGTGACACTGACTGGAGCGAAGGTGACCACCATGCCAGGTTTGAGAACACTAGTCTCCACTCAGCCCACAAGGACAGTGCCAATACCACTGATTTTGTTGACTCCTGGAGGGGCAGCCGCAAAGGCTTGTCATTGGGGCGAGTGGGTGGGAGGATGCAATCCAAAGCTTCCAGCAGTGTGGTTCTGCTGGTATTGCCATCTTTTTTTTTTTGTAAGACTTCAGAATTTTTTTAATTGTGTGTTTTATAAAGTAATACGCTGTCTTTTGTCCATTGTCTTGTGAGTAAAGCTCTTTGGAGTTTGAATATAATTCACTGTGTTTTATCAAACTAATTTGCTGAGAACCGTTAGTATACTCCGCAATTTTTCAACTCAATTAACATCCTCCAACTAGGCCTTTCCTTTTCAATTCTAAGGTGTGGTTTATTTTATATTTTTTTCAATAATTTTATTGAGAAACAAATAGCAATGAGACAGGTTCAAAACCGATTAGTAGGACAGTTTCAATAATTAATCCATTGCATATTGTTGTCTTAGTGGTTGTTCATTGTACAAGATGCAGACATGATATCCTGTCCACAGACACTATTAGAACAAATCTTTCTATTCATTGAATTCAGAGAATGCAGCTGTATATCTATCCTATTTTGAATATACAGATACAAAATGGTCGTTTGTTTGTATCCCTTTTTGTTTAGTTTTGTTAGGGAAGGGTATTCCATTGTCATTTAAATATTGTAGGTGGGTGAATTCAGCAAAATATTCTGATATAGTCCAGTAGTCCATAATAGTAGTGGATTTTCCGTAGGACTGGCATTTCATAAATTAGCTTTTTTTTTTTTGCAGTACTGGGGATTGAACTCAAGACCTTGTGCTTGCCAGGCAAGCACTTATTCTACTGAGCTATCTCCCTGGCCTGGCATTACCATCTTTATGGGTGACCTTCAATCCTTTGAACCAAGGCATGTTAGCACTTGGCTCCAGCATGTTGTCACCACTCCAACCAAAAATTGGCACAAAAGCTACAGTGACACGGTTGTAGCCGATTTTCTTAATGTAGGTGCTGACTTCCTTAATTTCCTCGTATCTCTTCTCGCTGCAGGGCGGCTCCGTGGAATCCATTTTGTTAACTCCAACAATTAGTTGTTTCACACCCAGTGTGTAAGGTAGGAGGGCACACTCACAGGTCTGCCTGTTCTTGGAGATACCAGCTTCGAATTCACCAACGCCAGCAGCAACCATCAGGACAGCACAGTCAGCCTGCGATGTGCCTGTCATCATGTTTTTGATGAAGTCTCTGCGTCCAGGGGCACCAGTGATGGTCACATAGTACTTGCTGGTCTCAGATTTCCACAAGGAGATGAGATGTCAGTGGTGACACGCTCGGCTTTCAGCTTGTCTAAGACCCAGGCATGCTTGAAGGAACCCTTCCCCATCTCACCAACCTCCTTCTCAAATTGTTCAATGGTCCTTTTCTCAATGCCACCACATTTGCAGATCAGATGGCCGCTGATGGTGGACTTGCCCGAGTCCACGTGTCTGATGAGGACCAGATATTAACGTGAGTCTTTTCCTTTCCCACGTTGGCTTGGATTTAGTGGTGGTTTGCACTACACCTGTGCTCTAGTAGCAAACCCATTGTGAAAAGGCAAAAAGAAGATACTTAACAGGTCCCCTGTACCACAGCCACTGTCCACGCAGCAGGCACAGGACAGCCTGTGCAGCCAGCGTGGCCTCAAGGGGCGCACTCTCCTGCCTCTGCCTCCCGTCCAGCTGGGGTACCAGTGCCTCTTTCCCCCTCCTACTTGCTCACGGAACTGGCCGTGGGCAGCAGGCAGGGCACGGGCAACCCCCGGGCTCTCCCCGAGCTGCGCGGTGCCTCCAGAGACACTCCAGGTGGCTTCAGCCGGGCTGATAGCCCACGGACCCCGCTGCCTGCCCTGCCCCCGCCCGCCGGCCTCCCGCCTCCGCAGCTCGGCAACACCCTCCTCAGAGCCCTGCTGCCCTCGAGCTCTGCCCGCTGCCCTCTCCTCGGCCTTGGTCCTCCGTCGCTGCCGTCCCAGGAAGGAGGGCGCCCTCGTGCAGGGTCGGCCCCGCGTGCAGTCAGTGGCTGCCCCAGCCCAAAGCTCCGCTCGCCGCCGGGTACAGGTAGCTGAGCATGAGCGCTGACCCGCCGGTCTCGGGGAAATCTCCCTCGGTCGCTAGGGGGCGCCAGGCTCCGCGGAAAGCGCTGTCCTCGCCGCCGCCGCCACTTCCGCCCTCCTGCCGGCTGCTGGGCCGCCAGCCCAGCATAAGGGACCAGACGGTCTGGCGTGCACCTGTGAAACAGCACCCGTTCCCGCCTTGCTCCCTCCATCTGGAACTCTCCTCCCGCAGGACTTCCCTGGGGCCTCCCTCCTGGGTCCCCGCCCACCTCCCTCTGGCTCCTTCTCTGGCTCCTTGGCGGGCTCCTGCTGTCCTCCCCAGCCCTGACCTGCGCTGCCGCTCGCGAGTCTTTGCTTCCAAATCTCCGCGTGCCGCAGGGAGCTGAGCTGCTCTGGGCTGACTCTGGCCCGCGCGTGCGCAGGGAGCGGCGGAGCCGGCTGCAGACGCGGCGGGCAGGCGCGCAGGGAGCCGCCAGCCGAGGTCCAGGGCGGCTAACGCAAAGACGAATCGGTGAGGGCGGGCGTGGCGGAGCACGCCTGTATCCCCAGCGCTGGGAGGCTTGGAGACAGTTTGATCACTATGAGTCCGAGCTGTGTAGTGAGATCCGGCCCAAAATACATTAAAAAAAAAAAAAAAGTCAAATTGGTTCTGAAGACCTAATACTATAAAACCATCCGAACCAGGTGCGTTTTTGTTAAATTTTAGTTTATGCAAAAGTAAAACAAAATTTCATAAAGAAATAATAGAATAACGGTAGTTAGTACATAAGGTGTTGTTATCTTTTTTATGTTTAAAGAATACGAAAGAGTTTTTAAAAAAGAAACGTTACAAGTAACATAAAATTTCATTAAACAAAGTTAATAGGAATCCAACAATAGTTGTTCTTTCTTTCTTTCTTTCTTTCTTTCTTTCTTTCTTTCTTTTTGTATTTTAGGGAAGGGTCTACAGGGTGTTCAGGGTCTCACTATTAGATCGGACTCATAGTGATCTGCCTGTTTACAGCCTCCCAAGAGCTGGGATTACAGGCGCGCGCCACTACAGGCACGTGCCACCACGCCGTCTCAGTCGCTGTCTCAGCGTGCCCCATTGGCCGGCCCTAATATTTTGTTAATAAAGGGAAAATATATAATGTAGTTAGGGACTTTAATTTCCCAAACAAAAGATGAACTTTGTTGAAAATAACAGAAAATTAATGTTACTGCATAACCTATTCTGCTTTTATGGAATTTATTGATACTTAGAATATACTTTCTAAAGCTTGTGCTTACATTTGAGAGTCATGTTCTTAAACTGTATATATTGTAAAACCCACCTAATTCATGAATTTGCTAATAATCTTTTCAGTGCTATATAAAGGGTGTGTGTGTGTGTGTGTGTGTGTGTGTGTGTATGTATGTGTGTGTGTAAAGTGTCACTCTGGGGACAATGATGGCTCCAAGGAATGGAATAGGACGTAAAGGAATTCTTTAAAGCTCATAAGACGTGGCACTACATCAACCCAAGGGCCTAATCTCATGTATTTCTGAAAAAGCCTGATTAAAACTGAGTAGAAAAATGACTGTTCCATTTCTTTCCAGCTAAATGTTTTGTATCTGCTCCCATATTGTGTTACAGGAGGCTTAACAGCTAGTTTTACAATCACTGGGAAAAAAATTTTTTTAAATCCCTAATTTTAAGAAAAGAAGACAATCCAGTCTTGAGCAAGAGACTGATGAAAAAGAACCCTATTAAGCAAATAATTCATGCTTTTAGAAGGCAAGACTATATTGAAAAATTTCAAATTCAATAGTTCTTAAAACAAGTTTCATATGTACCAATTTTAAGCAAACGACTAACTTGTCACCCAATTCGCCATGTGCTTTCTCTTCCTTGGTGCTACTTTGTTTGCAAACTTGTCACTTTCCAATAATTACAAATTAAGGGGAAAAGTCATCCAATAAGTTAAATAAATCTGCTACATTTTTATTTCTAAAAAAAATACAAAATAGAAAAAAAGCATTAGAAATGATACAAAATTTCATTAAAGTAAGAGGAACTCAGCAGTGGTTGCTGCATTGGGGGATGTTATCTTCAAGTTAGTTATTTAGGCTGTCAGCTATAAACCTGCAAAATTGGTTTTTAAAAAATGAAGTGCAGGAGGGCCGGGGAGATGGCTCAGTAGAATGAGCACTTCCCTGGCAAGTGCAAGGGCCTGAGTTCAATCCCCAGTTCAGCCAAAAAAAACTAAACCAAACCAAACCAAAACACACACACACACAAAACCAAAAACAAACAAAAAACGAATACAACACCACCAACAAAAAAGTTATAAGAAATTAAAAAGAAAAAAAGATTAAAGAATAAAAAGAAAAACATGTAAGCATTAACTGCTCCTTTCAAAAGATGAGCAGAAATTGGAAGTAGAGTTATCCAAACCACCCCGCACACATGAGAAACAGACCCTTTCCCCTTCTCTCTTTTGTCCTTTTCCTCAGCAGTTTCAACTTCTAAGGCATTTACACTCAAAAGGAAGAAGACACAATACTTATAAAGTGCAACATAGACTCTTTGGGGATCAACACGAAAAGTGTGTACCTGGGATTACCGCAGTCCCTTCTCCTGGAGCAAACACAGCGGACAGCTGTTACAAAAGTCGGCCGGCCATCAGATCGAAAACAGAAACACCAAAATTTTAAAATAAGTATATAAGATGAAATGAATAAAACCAGCATAAGACAAATAGCATAAAGTAAATGGAATCAAATGAATACTATCCAGTGACATACAAAATTTTGTGTAGAAAAAATTGAAAATAGCATTCAAAGAACCCATTTTCCCCATCTTCGAGTTAAAACTGAAGTCTCTGCAAAGATTGTCCAAAAACGTTGATTACTGGCATCTGTCCGTCAGGTTCACTTCTTGTTCAATCCTCGTGATTATACACTATGTCTTATCAAAGTATCTTGATCCTCTATCAGGAGGGTCAAATAATCACCCAGGCCTTCTTCCAAAGCTAGCGCGCGTGGCCCGCCCCTTTTCCCACTGACCACTTCCCTGGCATCCTGGTCCTGGTTTTGGTCCTGTTGCCTTCACCTGTTTAACTCATTTCTTACATCCGGGGATTCTTGCTGCTCCGTTTTTACTGTATCTTTTTCCTCAGCAGCTAGACAATGCAGCCTCATCTGTTCCAATTCCTCTTGCTGCCTTTTAAGACGAGCCTCTGGCTTCTTGCTCTTTCTGTCCAAGTCTGGAAAGTCCTTCAGAGCTCGTCCCCATGGCTGCTTGTGGCGCAGTTTAGTCCTAGTTGCAGATTCCAATTTTCTTTCAGGTTCAACCTTTTCAGTCTCCGGGCCAGCCAAATAGCTCCGCAGATTAAAATGCCTGCAAGCAGGCGCAGGGGCCAGGGGTTTGATCCCCATGCCAGCCCTACCCCCAAGGCGTGCTGAGATGGTGATTGAGACTGGGCGTGGTGGCGCGCGCCTGTAATCCCAGCACTTGGGAGGCTGTAAACAAGAGAATCACTACGAGTCCGATTTAGTAGTGAGACCCTAAACACCCTGTAGACCCTTAAAAATAAAAATAAAAAAAGCAAGCAAGCAAACAAACAAAAAAACCTTTTCAGTCTCATCAGCTGCAAGATACCTTCTACGGGTTCCTTTGCTGGTTGAATTACGGCATAAGAACAAAACGCATGAAGATTTATTCCTGGGAATTGTAGGAATCCAGGTTGACAATTCTTGAAAGAGGGGGAAACAAACCAGGTGAGTCTTGGGAATCCCTTCCCGCAGCTGGAAGAGGGTGTGCAGGTTCCAGGGCAAAAGCCACTGAAGCCAAGAGAAGGGAGTCCATGCTGCCCACGGATGGTCCACGCCACCGGCCACGTCTCAAGAACAGGCTGCAGCAGCAGGAGCCCGGGCATCTGCAGAGACAGCATCCTCACTCTTTGCCCAAGTTTGGATTGTTTGGTTTATGCAGGTGATGAAATTACCTGGATCCAGAGAAAGCCACCCAAAGGGGCTAGAAGAAACAATTCGTGGGGCCGACATAGGACTGAAGTGGTTTACATTTCTTCCGACCAGAGTGATAAAACCTTAGCACCGGCCATGATAGCCCAGCAGATTAAAGCGCCTGCTTAAGCAGATGCAGGAACCGGGACTCAATCCCCAGCGTGCTGTGCTGGCTCTGTCCACGGGGCTGCGGAGACAGCGAAAGAGACTGGGTGTGGTGGTGCGTGCCTGTAATCCCAGCGCTTGGGAGGCTGAAAACAGGAGGATCACTGTGAGTCTGATCTAGTAGTGAGACCCTGTAGACCCTGTGCTAAATACATTAGAAAAAAAAAACCCACAACAAAAAAAAGCCTTACAGTTCACAAGACATTATGTAGAGAACACGCAGTGTATTGACTGACTGCTGGAGAGAGTTATCCTTGATGTGTAATTGCGAAGCTTCTAGAGACCGAGTGCCCTACTGCAACCCAAACCTCCAGAGTTATTGTAAAGTGCCAGCACTGCGATTAAACCTGAAAAGAAAGAAGGTAGTGAAAGCTCTCTGTTTTTAAAAAAGATATTTTTATTTCAGGGGTCTCAGTACTTAGCTTGGACTCTAGCGATCCTCCTGTCTCAGCCTTGCCAGTCCTGGGATTATAGGCGTGTGCCACCACGCCCAGTTTGCAGCAGGCATGGCATGCTGGGGCTGGCACAGCATGCGGGACCGGGGATCGGACCCCAGTCTTTGTGCTTGCCTGCCAGGCAAGCACTTAGACCACCAAACTGTCTGCCCAGCCCAGGTCTCTCGTTTCTTTCTTTGTTTCCTTTTTTTGCCGAACTGGGGATTGAACTCGGACCCTTGAGCTTGCCAGGCAAGCGCTTATTCTCCTGAGCTGCCTCCCTGGCCCCTCTCTGTTTCTATTTCTACTCTCGCTATCCTTTCCTTCTTTCTGGTGGCACAGGATGAGAACTGAATGGAAGCAGGAGAGTGGGTCTAGATTACAAAGGAAGAAGGAAGCACAGAAAGAAGCTGCCCAGAAGGAAAGAACAACTGGGGTGGGAAAGAACAAAAGAATGAAGGGGAAACTATCCACGCAATATAGCTAAGCTAATAGAACTGCTAGTTGCTATTAGTCGATGGAAAGGAACTGCAGTCCGTGTTCACATTGTTTGATCCACTTGGCCTGCTTACAGCTGGCAATCTGAGCAACTGCTTTGAAGATAACGACATGAGCTAGAACAGCCACTGTTAATTTCCAATCATCTTGCTTTGAAATTCTGTACCATTTTTTTTTCCTCCTTAAAATAAAACAAAAGAATGGCAGGGAAGAACAAGCCTTAACTCGGGGCCAGTGGCAAAGGCTCGAAGACTCACCTTTGGCCTCTTGCTATGAGAACCTGACTGTGTGGTGCAGAAATGCAAAATAAGGAGAGTAAGGTAAAGCCGCTTTGGAACTTCACGCAGTGAGATGTCGATGGCAGACAGAGCAGAGAGCCCTGCGCGCGTGATCTCCTCCTGGCGCCTGGACTCCCAGCGACGGCAGCTTGGAACACCAGGGTACCACAGAGCAAATCTGAAAACAGCTAATTTTAAAGAAAAGAATCATCATACATCCTAATTTGTGCCAGGCAGAAAAAGAAAAAGGCTGGCAGTAGCTTAAGTATTCTGTCTCTCTCTGTCGCTGTCTCTGTCTCTTCTCTCTACTCCCTCTCTCTGTCTCTCTCTGTGTCTGTGTGTCTCTGTCTCCCTCCTCTCTGTTTCTGTCTCTCTGTCCCTCTTTCTGTCTCTCTGTGTGTCTCTGTCTCTCTGTCCCTTTCTCTCTGTCTCTGTCTGTCTCTCTCTCTCTCTCTCTCTCTCTCTCTCTCTCTCTCTCTCTCTTTCTTAGCTGCAGTATGAGTCAAAGAAACTGAACAGAGGAATTTCACAAATCAGAGTGTTTGGAAGAATGGAAGGGAAAAAAGAAGTAGTGGGAGTCACAGAAGCAACTTACCTGCTCTAAATCATGTCCTGTGTCCCATGGCCTCCTCCCTGGGTGAAGGGGTGGCCACGGATAATTTCTTGTGAGGTGTCATTCTCACAAGGTCCTTGACACTTGCTAGGGCCCCTCAGTGGACTGTCCCTCTAAATTAATCTTACTCCTCCCAGACAAAAGACTGTAAGAATGTATTAATAAGCACACACCTGAGATGACTCCCAGCAGACTGGAAGAGGACAGTGAAATCTGAATATCGCGATGGTGAATTAGGAGAATGTAAGGTCTTTCTCTCTGTCAGTCAAAGCAGGCTGCCCTATTAAGAGAGGAAACTGCATGTGGAGATTATCCAGTGTCTGGGAGCCTGCGAGTGCTAGCTCAGGCCCCTCACCCTCACTCCAAGGCTCACTTCCTTTTGGCTCCCAGCTGGGGCTGAACTGTAGAAGCAATGCCACCCAACTTCCGTACCTGGGACCCAGCTGGGACAAAACCACAGAAGCTCTTCTTTGTTAACATCGGAAGTCCCCCCAGACCAGGTGGCCCTGCCACAGTCAGCTCTCCCCAGGCTGTTCCAGCCTGCAAACACCCTGCCCTAAGAGCCCTATAAAATGCCCCAACCCCTTTTGTTCGGGGCTGTCTAGGTCTGCTAGGACAGCCACCCCTCTTACTCCTACCTCCAACAAATCTTCTCGCTTCAGAATGCCTTCTCTGTGGATCGCATGGGTTCATCACCCCATATACAGAGAGGATCTTGTTTGTGCCCTCAGCCATAATGTCCCTGGAGAATAAATTGTCACCCAGAGGAGTTAATACCTGTTACATTTTGAGCAAGTGGAGAGACGACCAGTTTGTGCTACGCTTAGCCACCCTGTGACACCCACCGATGCCACAGGGGGTGATGAAGTTGAGTGCCATCACTGGATATAAGTGAATTGAATAACTTTTTGACTAATGGGGGCCTGCTCCAACTTTCATGCTGAGATAAAAGGGGTCAGCAACGTGCTTATTTCGGGGCCCAGGCTGCTTGCTGCAGGGATCAGAGCAGGCATGCTCCTTCGTAAACGCTGATGTATAATTTGCCATGGGGAACATGAGAGCCATTCGCACCCCCTGCAGCGCTGGGCACCAGGCCTGGAGAAGCAGAGCTGTGTGTGAGTGGCTTGGGAGAGGCAGGGCTGTGCATGAGCGGCTCGGAGGAAGGCTCCTGTGGCATTACCCACACAAGGACTGGGGCGGAGGTGCGGGCGCACAGAGCCGGAGTCAAGACTTCTCTCCTGCCTCTTCCCCCTCCCCCTGGGTCCAGCTGCTGACCTGCTGACTAAAGTCACCCTGGGGCCACTGACTGCTCTCACAATGCTGCACCCAGTTCCTCCAGGTGTCCTCCCTGCCCCTGCTCTCAGCAGATGCAGAATCTCTGAGCGTCTTCTCAGAGTCACCACACACCCGCCCAAACACTTGCCTTTCAGGCCAGTGTTGGAAGCACCGAAGATCTGAGGATCCAGGTAGCACTGTGCGTATGGGAGCCCAGGGACAAGGACACTTACCTTCCACATATGTCATCGAGCCAGCTGGATGTGGGGGGTATGCCGGCAAGGCCAGCACTCCGGGAGGTTGTGGCAGGAGGACCTCAGGCTCCAGCTCATCAGGGGACTAATCTTTATTCCATCAAGAAGAGATAGGCTGGGGAGATAGCTCAGCAGTCTAAGAGCCTGGCAAGCACAAAAACCCAGGTTTGATCCCTGGTACTGCATGCCGTGCTGGCCACCAAAACCGGCCCAGCACTAGGGAGGCTGAGACAGGAGGATCACTATGAGTCTGAGCTGTGTAGCGAGACCTTATACCAAATAAATAATTTTTTGTGTGTGATATCAGGGATTGAATTTAGGATCCTGTGCTTGCCAGGCAGGCACCTATGCTGCTGAGCTATCTCCCAGCCCCCTTTTACCAAATAAATAAAATAAAAAATTAAAAAAAACACTGGAGGGCTGGAGATATAGTGCCAAGCAGTAGCATAGTGCCTACCTTTCTAGCACAAGGTCCTGAGTTCAATTCCTAGCACCAAAAAGAAGAAAAAGAAACAACCTGGGATTGGAAGTCATGTTTGATCCAGCTAGGTCCCTTCTTGGTATCTACCTGGAAGAATTAAAAACATGATAACACAGCAGACATGCATGCCCACGTTTAGAGTGGCAGAATGTACAAGAGTTACAGCTTAGAAAGCCCCCGGATCACCATCCACGGATGAACCGATAAAGGAAGTGGGGCTGTTGTACACAAGGAACACTGCTGCACTGTAGAGAAACCAAAACTGGAGACCCTGGGAGTGAAGTGATGCACCTTGAGACGGTGCTTTCAAGAGAAAGCAATTAGACATGTTAAATACATGTTTTAGACATGTTTTTTCTCTTGTGTGAGGAACCAAAAGTGTCAGTCAGGCCCCTAGTGGGTGGTAGCTACTGGGGAGGAAAAGGAGGAGGAGGAAGAGGAGGAGGAGGAGGAGGAGGAGGAGGAGGAGGAGAATGCTCAAATGGGAAGGAGGATGAGGGAGGAGGAAGGAGGAAGGGAGGGAAAGAGAAAAGCAGGAAAAAGTGGAGATCAACTTTTGTAAATAAAGAGGAAAGAAAGGTTGGAGGGGATGGGGGGGGGGGAAGAAGAACTGAGAATAATACGTGCAGGCACAAATCCCCCGTGATGAACATGGGTGTAAAGCGTATCAAAAGTATACCAGTAATTTTTTTAAAAAAATCTACAATTGGAAAAAAGAAATACTGTGATTTTTCCAAATTGTATTAAACCCACAAAAATATATTTTACAATGGCCAATGAAAGAACAACATAAAATATGTGAAGAAACTAGCCCAAGGTACATTAAATTGGACTCTTAAAGCCACGGTGACATCTGCAGGCTGATGCTTGTGAACACTGTCTTTTTGGAAAAGGCACTGTGTGGGCATTAACTTAAGGAGCTTGAGATGGGGTAGGTAGCCTCAGAATCAAAGTGGGCACCAAAATCATTCAGATTTTCCTCATAGTGAAAAGCCAGCAGAATTTTTGCATGCAAGCAAAGGAAGGCGGTGCTCAGGGAAAACCAGAGGGAGCTTTGTGCCTGCTCAGGAGCGCCCAGCTGCCACCAGGGCTGTGGACCAGCAGTGAGCAAGGAAACCCGCACCTGGTTCTGGCTGTTCCTGTGACCCCAGTGGATGGAGCCCAGAACCCACAGATCTGTCAGGAAGGAAAGGAGAGGGAGAAGGGTGGGAGAGGGAGGGGGAAGGGAGACGAGAAGAAGGGGAGGGGAGGGAGGGGGAGGAAAAGGAAGGGAGAAGGAGAAGGGAGGGAGAGGGAGAGAGAAGGGAGGAGGGAGAACAACAGAGGAGGGAGAGGGAGAGGGGAGGGAGAAGGAGAGAAAAGGGGAGGGAGAGGGGAGGAAGGGGAGGGGAGGGGTAGGGAGAGGGGAGGAGAAGGAAGGGAGAAGGAGAAGGGAGGGAGAGGGAGAGAGAAGGGAGAAGGAGGGAGAACAACAGGGGAGGGAGAGG
>NW_004524790.1:1550806-1571655 GCF_000260255.1 Octodon degus
GAAGAGGGAAGGAAAGGAGAAGAGAAGAAGGGGAGGGGAGGGAGAGGGAGGGAGAGGGAGAGGGGAGGAAAAGGAAGGGAGAAGGAGAAGGGAGGGAGAGGGAGAGAGAAGGGAGAATGGGGGAGAACAATAGCGGAGGGAAAGGGAGAGGGGAGGGAGAAGGAGAGAAAAGGGGAGGGAGAGGGGAGGAAAAAGAAGGGGGAGGGAGAGGGAGAGAGAAGAAAGAAGGGGAGAAGGGGAGGGAGAGGGAGAGGGAGAGAAGAAGAAGAGGGGAAGGGAAGGGGAGGGAGAGGGAAAAGGAGAGCTGGAGAGGGATGGAGAGGGAGAGACAGAGGGACAGAGAGACAAAAAGAGAGACAAGCAGAGAGACAGATTGACAGACGGAGAGACAGAGACAAAGAGACACACAGAGAAACAGACAGAAAGACAAATATACAGAGAGAAACAATCAGAGACAGTGAGACAGAGAGACAGACGCAGGGAAACAGGTAAGAGACAGACAGACAGACAGACAGACAGACAGACAGACAGACAGACAGAGGCAGAGGTTCTTGATGTGGGTCCAGCGGGGGCTCCCCGGTGGGCTGAGAAGGTCTGACCCTTCCTCAGCTCAGTGATCTCTGTGGTGGCGGCTGGTATGTCCCCAAAGACCCCCAAACGAGAGACCTGAGGTCTGCTAGAAATATCGTAGTTACGCCAACAAAACGGGTCGCAGCCGCCACACCAACGTGCAAGCCCCTGCGCGCGCTGGCCGGTTGATCCCGGCCCAGCCCCGCGCTGCCAAGGCAACGTCCAGGACGCCCAGACCGCTGGCCACGGCAGCGGAGAGGGACCCGGCTTCTGCCGCCCCGAGGTGCCCTTCTCGGGATCCGCGTCTGCTGTCCCCTGGCCGGCTGCCCTGAGGGCCCATGCCCCTAAGGTGGGCGTGGCCCCCATGCCGGGTCACCCCGCCAGCGCGGCCTTGGGACCCCTGCCCCCCTTCCAGTTCCAGCCGCGGCTGGAGAGCGTGGACTGGCGGCGCCTGAACGCCATCGACGTGGACAAGGTGGCGAGGGAACTGGACGTGCTGACGCTGCAGGCCAACCTCATGAACATCACCTTTTGTAAAGTGGAGGATGAGAAGTGCCCGCACTGCCGCTCGAGGGTGGACCCGGCGCTGCTGAAGCTCATCCGCATGGCGCAGCTCACCGTTGAGTACCTGATGCACTCGCAGGAGTTCCTCGCCTCGCAGGTGAGCGGCCTGCAGGAGCAGCTGCGCCAGAGCCAGGGCGACTGCGAGCAGAGCAAGGAGCTGCTGGCCAAGCAGGCGGGCCAGATGCAGCTGCTCAAGCGTGAGCGCAAAGGCAGGAAGAAGAGCATCTCCGCCCAGCAGCTGATGGTCAGCGCCAAAGCCAGCTACCAGCACTGCCATTTCTGCGACAAGCTCTTCATCAACCCTGCTGTTCAACAAAGTCACCTCCAAGGCTGCCACTCTGATGACTGTTGTCTAGAGAACACGGCAAAGGCACAGATAGACAAGCTGCAGAAGGAGATCGACGCACTGAAGGACCAGTTGCAGGTGACCAGGGCTCAGGTGGAAGCTTCCCAGCGGGCACCCGAGGTCAGCCCCTCCAAGGGACACGACTTTCTGACGTTACTTGATTCGTGGAGAGAAGTGAAGGAGAAACTAGTGGAGGAGGTGGAAAAAGTCAAGGAAATGTTTCTGAGGGAGTTTAAAGAATTAGCTTCCAAGAATTCGGCCTTAGAATATCAATTATCAGAAATCCAGAGGTGTAACATGCAGATCACGTCCAACATAGGCACGCTGGAGGACGTCCGCGAGACGGAAGGCGACCTCTCCTGTGCCCAGGATTTCCAAAGCATAATGCAGCTTCTCAGTAGCCAGGAAAGCAAGTGGACAGCCTGCCTCCAGGCTTTCCACCAGGAGCACAAGCGAGAAAGGGCTCAGCTGCTGGCGCACATCGAGAGGCTTCAGAGTTCCATGTTAAACCATCTAAACGCAAGTAATGACTTGTACAAGAACGGGATGGAAGAGCTCTGCCAGAAGTTCCAGGAGCAGAATGAGCTGATTGTCACTCAAAGGCAGCAGCTTCAAGGCTTTGCCGCTAAGCCCCGCCGCGGTGTCTGTGGACTCACCGGGAACTCTTTACCCTGGGAAGCTTTTGAATCTAAGGCAGCCGCCCCCGCTGGAGCTGCAAATGTCTCAGCCCCTCAGACTCTGGAAGCCAAATCCAATCTAACAATGCCACACCAACGAGCATTCTTGTCACATGCGCTGGAGCCAGTAGATGAGTTTGCAGAGGAAGCGAAAGGAAGGGGACGTGAATGGAAATCCACCTACAAGAGAAACGTAAGGAAAGCACTGAAGGCAAAACCTACCCGCACAGAGGAGATCAGAGCACTCCTGGAACAGAGCTTGGTGGAGGAGCTGCAAGCCTTGGGTATTGATGCACACGAGCACGGCATCCCAAGTGACCGCTTGAGGGCTGTGATGAGTGCCGTGGAGTCAAAAAGACACCGGCGAGAAAGGCAAATGGCAAACAGGCAGCAAATCCGAGAGTTCCTTGAACATAAGCTCAACTGCAAAATTGAGGAGAGTGCATTACTGTCCTCAGGAAGGGACAGTGGCTGTCAAATGGATATCCATCTTGCTGAAGAAGTCCCCACAGCAATGCAGCCTCCTCCCCCAGACAGACAGCTGGGTAGACAAAGATCTGTTTTTGCTGGCAAGACGGCTGTTCCCAGAATTAAGAAGACTGTCGTAGATCACCATCCTAGGCAGTCTCCAACCACTTTGATGACTCCCTTCAGCTTAGAAGAGGACCTGGATGAAGGTGACGCCGTCCAGACATACATGTCCCCAGTGTCACCGCATGCGCGAAGCAACAAGGACGACATCAGAAAGGTCACGGTCAAAAGTGGCACAGAGTGGACAGATGGAAGTAAAACCGAGGACTCCGACGTTTGTCCCAAGCCCGCGGGCACCTACAGGCAAACACTCACTGAAACAGTAGAAAGCGCTCCCCATCACAGAAATGTGAATGAACCAGACGCTGGGATTAACCACATTGAAGTGTTGGCGGCCAAAGAAGAAACACAAGATGAACTGAAGTGCATAGACGTGGATGAGGATGACTGGGACGTATCGTCCCTGGAGGAAGAAACAGCTCCGGAGAAAAAAGCTGGGAAAGAGCTGGAGGACCCACCACCTGCGAAGAGGGAATTGAATTTTACTCAAGTGCGCAGTGCCTGGGCCGCCCTCTAGGGGGCACTCAACAACTGAATTCTTCTACAAGCCAGAAAAGTGAGAGGGACTCAGCGGCTCTTTAATGTGTCAGGACAATTCTGCACATCGCAGATTGTCTTAGAAGCCAACCGTGTTCAGTCTGTGATTCCAACGCACCTACCTGCCTTACGGTATTTCCCTCAATAACAAGAGAGCTAGATGAGAGGACGATGGTATCTTTAATGGCATTTAATTCTGCGTTGAAAAACTCTCAGCAGTATTTTAAAGCATAAAAAAGGTGTTTCACTTCTACAGCTATTCATAAAAGTTATTTTCTGGAGAATGGCACTCTTGTGTATTTTTTTCAACTAATTTTTAAGTGAGGACAAAATTTTTAACCTAGGATTCCTTTGAATCTTAATGATCTCTTAAGTTTCTTGGGTTTATTGCCATGTTGGAAAGGCTCATATAAACTTCCACTAGTCTTTAAATCTGAGGTAGTAAGCCATGAGATCTTCACAATTTGGTTGGTTATTCTTTGTATGAGAAGTGATTTTAGGATAATGTCTTAGTTGCTTTTCTCATCCTTGAGACAAAATACTCAACACACACGAGTTAGGGGAGGAAGGGTTTAGTTTGGCTCGGTTTGTAGAGGCATCAGTCTGTAAGAGACTGGCTCCAGGGCAGGGTGGCATGGTAGGTGGGGACCACAGAGGAGAAGCGGTCCATGGCTAGGGAGGCAGGAAGTGGCGTCAGCAGCCAGCAACAAACCCGCCTCCATCCTCTCTTTTATTCCAACAGACTCCAAGCCCCAGGGTGGGGCCTCCCACTCCCCACACCCAGAGCTGTGCTAAACCAATCAGTGGGCTAATTTAGTCATCACGCACCCTTGATTCAAACTCACACCCCTTAGATCCAGCTACCTCAGAAAGCCCCACTTGTGAGCTCATGAGACTTTGGAGGGCTAGTTAGATGTAAACCATGCCATTCCAACCCTGACCCCCAAAACTTATGTGAATCCTTTCACTCAAAATACACTGAGCTCGTCCCTGAGGATTCCTGTAGTCCTCCACTTAAAGAGTAGTGTCCTGCTGATTCTTAGGATGCCCTAGGTCCGTGTTGCTACTGCCTTCTTCTGAAATTCTTGGTTTTCTATTGCTAATATTTTCAACAGCCAGGTTCACCTCTGCTCTGTCTTTGCAGGCCACAGCTTTACTAGAGCTTCCTTTCTGACCAGCTCACAACTCTTCAAGTCATTCTGCTGGGCTCTTTGCTCTTGATTTTCAACAGAGATGTGGCTAAAATCATCTCTGAGCCAAGTTGGTGACTGGCTCAACTTCAGACTGCCCTGGCATTTCTTCTACCAGGTCAGTTGGCCACAATTAATCTCAGTCCCCTGCAAAGTCTCTAGACCCGAGCAAAAAAGTGTCCAAGAGGCAGCACCTCACGTGAAACTCTGCTCTGGAATCAAGGTGTAACACGTGCCCTACTGGGGTCTGGACTCCCTCGGGACTTGTCACCATTTTCCTTTTATACTACCTGCTCCTTTGGAAAAGAAGCACCTATCTTGTGTCTGTTCTACTATTGTTTTGTACAAGTAGATGAGTTATGTCAGAGTGTCTCAGCTGGCTCTGGCCTTTTTCATTAGCACAGGTTTGCAATTCATGTAGTTTACAGTCACCTGGGGAGGGGTTAAATGTACGTAGCAACTTTTAACTTCTTCTTTGAACCCCTTGCCCACTCCTCACCCCTCCCTCTGGTTTCCCTGATCCCTTTTTCATTCTTGTTGGGATCATTTGTCTTAGCTCACGTCATGGCAGATGATGTTTATACCTGAATTGGGGGACATCAGCTCACGTGGCATATCTTACCGTATTTCCCTTTCTCCTCTTCCTCACCCCTCATGCTGGAGCCCTTGGAGCACTTCTGCTATGAGGTGTCTGTTCAACTCTCTTGCCTGGGTCTTGACTGGGTCTTTGTTTTAGGTGCTTTACTGTTCTCAAGTTCTTTGTATATTCTGGAGTGAGTCCTCTGTCTGAGGAGTACCTGGCAAACATTTATGTGGATTATCTCTTCACACTGCTGACCAGAGGCCCTCCTTTCATAGGAGGACTGGGCTAGCCCTGAGAGACGGCGCAGTTACAGAGCGAGACCCCTCCTCTTGCACAAACCAGCTTAGATTCCCAATTTTCCTTCTCCTTAGGAGGCACCAGACAGCCCTGGGAAGATGCTGCCTTCTATTCCAGTCTCCAGACCATTCCATAAATAAATTTGTCCCCATGATAAATTTCTCATTTTCAGATATTCTAGTACAGCAATAGAAAATAGACCAAGACAGAACATGGGTTAAAGGGCCAGCTTGGGGCCTGGGTGTGGCTCAGTGGGGAAGGGCGTGGTTGACATGGATGAAGTCCTGGGCTCAAACCCCAGCGTACAAAATTGGGAGGAGGAATGGACTTCAAAATGCACAGTTCCTGGGGCAGAAAAAGACAGGAGACACACAGGTACGTAGGAACAGCTCAGAGCCCTGCATGTCAAAAAAGGGGAATTCCCCCACTACGATGTCACTTAATCTGTCCTACCACCAAGAAAATGGTTTCTGGGAATCTCTTCATTTTCTTTTAGTGACTTTTTGCCTCGATGGTTTGCAGGGAAATTGTGAGGGCCGACTGCAGGATCACTTCCCAGCTCTGTTCTTTTTTACCAGCTGTGTGAGCTTGAGCGTCACCCAACCTCTCTGTGTTCCAAATTGCCCCCAATGAAAAATGGAGGTCCCATCATCTACCAAAGAGTGGAGGAGGCTGTTGAATGGATGAAAATAAGGCTGTGGAAAAGCGCCTTCATGCTGGTCAGCAACAAGGAAATACAAGCAATTGTGATTCACCCCCGAGTCCCAAGTCAGCAAAAGGCACTGTGAGTGAGTACATCAGCACACCAGGGCGACAGAATCTGCAGTCGGAGGGGACATTGTTTCTGCGAAGACTGGAGGGTGCTGCATGCCCAGCTGTACTACGGGTGGAGCAGGTGTAATAAAGGAGCCTCTCTTCACAAGGTCTGAATCATCAAAGTTTGGCCATCATGGAAGTACGCCGGGCTCAAGCCACCTCTGGCCCTTGCCCGAAGTTCCTGGAACTCTAGGAGCACTCTCAGACACAGGCCCTTCCATCTCTTTACTTCCTGTGCTGGCACCCAGTTCCCTGTTTCTCTTCCTGTGTGAGACTTGGTTTGGGAAGTGAAGAACAGGAGGTGGGGATAAAAGCTGCGGTTCCCACTGGTCTTCAGCATTTAGGGACGGCGGCGAAAATGACAGACTGCAAGGAAGCCAAGGCAACGCAGCTGGGCCCCCTGGGTGAGGCTGGGAAGGGACACTGGGAGCTCAGGGAGGGGTGCAGGGAGGTCAGCTGGGGTCTCAGCCCATCCAGGCCCTGACTGATGCTTGGCCCGTTCAGATGAGGAAGAGCTCATACCCGGTGGCACCAGATATTTCATAAAAGGCTTTGGATCCCGACCAGCTTTTGGCCTCAGGAACATCGCAGGTAGCCCAACCTTAGGGGTGGGCAGGAGAACACAGGTCCCCACAAATTCCTGTCCTGAGGAGTGGAGGTTAGGAATCTGGTCTTCTGGGTGCTAGGGACTGGGAGTGGGGTCTTTATTCATGGTCCCGGGGAGATAAGACTGAGGGGCCAGTATCCTGAGAGCTGGGGAGGCAGAGACTTAGACTCCTGGGCACTGTGGAGTGGACAGTGAGGCCTGGACTCTTGGGTCCTAAGAAAGTGAAAGCAGAAGATTTGGACACCTGGGTGGTAGAGTAATAGAGTCTGGGTACCTGGGCTTCTGGTCTCGTGGATGAAGACTTATGGGTAGATCTGGATGTGGATGCTTGGTTTTAAGAAGGGACATGGGAGCTGGACTCCTTGCTCCAGGGGAGGTAGACCCCGAGGCTCTAGAATGCAGTGCTTAAGGGAGAAGGAGTTGCAGCTGCAAGGAAGAGGCCAAGGCATGCTCGACCTCCCCATCCTCCCTTCTCCCGCAGGGGGCCTGGGCCGGGGCTCGGTAGCCCTTGTGCTGCAGCTGTTCTTCCTCACTCTCTTCGCTATGATCCTGGTGGTTGTCCTTGTGAAAGGTAGGGAACACCTCAGGCGACACGCTTCCAGCACCGGCAGCCAGGCCAGTGAAGCAGTGGGGCTGGCACCAGCCCCAGACGCTGTAGACTTCCCCAGACTCCTCGGGCCTCTGCTGCTTGGAAGCAGAGCGAGGAGGGACAGGGAGGTGCTGATTAGCCTTACCCTGGCTGTTGAGCCTTCTTTGAGGGTAGGTTTCTTCTTCAGATGGTATCAAACAAGGCAGTGACTCTCAGACTGGATGTCCTTGGGGCCCAGTACAAGCCAAGGCACACAGTGTGTGTTTAATAATTGGAGCTTTTTTTTTTTAAACTTGGTACAGTCTCAAAGGTCCCCAACTACCAGGAGCAGAAGCAGGTGAAACAAAAGATCAATAAGGAAATGAGCCAGCTGAAGATTGGCATAGGTGAGTGATTGCACGCCAGGGTCCCCAGGGCCCTGCAGCCTAAGTCATCCACCAAGTCTGAGTCTCAGTTTCCTCACCTGCAAAGCAGGAACATAAGGTAACAGAAAATACACACTTTTGTTTCTCAAGGGTCCATGGGTGCAGCAGGCACTCCATGTCCAGACCCAGTTCTGAGCTCAAATTACTGCTCCTCATTTGGAGGAGATGGAGCCAGGACTCCTGGGTTCTTCAAGGGTAAGGATGGGGCTTCGAAGTAGAGAGTAAAATGGTTCCTTCAGGGGAAGCATCAAGGGAGGGCCTGAGTCTCAGGGCCTTGACAGCTAGGCAGACAGAGATGTGGCCAACAAAACAGAAGCCCACTTCCCCAAACAGGCCGTCTATGCCGCCCCTGCTCCTGGGACTGGACGTTCTTCCAAAGCAACTGTTACTTCTTCTCCGACTCCAGGCTGAACTGGAGTGACTCTGTTGCAGCCTGCCAGGAAATGAGGGCCCAGTTGGTCGTCATCAAGAGTCCTGAGGAGCAGGTACCTTGGCGAGAGCTCGGCCTGGTCATGGATTTCATGACCGATCAAGTGAGGAGCAGATGGGCTGGGGGAGAGCTCAGTAGTCTAAGTGCCTGCCCGGCAAGCACAAGGTTCCACCAAGTTTCCAAGGACATGCTATGAGATAAATATGTATATCTCCAAGGGCAGGTGAGGCAGGAACAGCAGTACTTATTCTGTGTGCGATTCGGAACACGTCTGCCAATATAAAACAGATGTCAAAAGGATCAGAGCTCCTGAGTACTCGAGGGAGCTCCTGGTCTAGTGCAGAAGAAGGTTAGAGGTCAAACCACAAGTAGCATTTCCTCCCAAGAGGATGAGGAGATACTACCTGAAAAGCTGGCAATGGAACTCCCTTCTGACGCCTCCTCTCACCCTCCAGAACTTCCTGCAGCTGAATTCGAAGAACAGAGGCCCCACCTGGATGGGACTCTCGGATCTGAAAAAAGAAGGCATATGGCACTGGTTGGATGGTTCGCATCTGTGGTTCAGGTAGATCATGGGTGAAGGGACCATCATGTAGCACAGGTTATAGGTTAGGACCCTGAAACTGTGGCTTAGATACCCTTTGGTTCCTCCACACTCCCCAGCCCCTAGTCATTGGAGTCTGTGACACTTACTGACTTGAGGCAGATGGTGTAAACTCAAATGCAGGTAGGGCAGCAGGTACCTAAAATTCCACCATAAGAGCTGCAGGGGGAGCTCCCAGCCAGGTAAGTGACTAAAAATGTATCAGATTAATAGGAAATCTGAGGTATAATAAGCCCAAACCTCAGGAGAAATTTTCCATGTAAAAGGCAGCTTTTATGCTCACGTGTTCTTGGAGAAAGAGTAGAGGTCACATCATAAGAGGTCAAAGAGAAAAAGATAGGACAGTCCAGAGGGTGACAAAACTGTGGACAAGAGCCTCCCACATGATGTCCAGGAGGAGGAATCTCTGAGACACAGATGACTTAGGTTAGTGATTTTCTAATATAGGTGGATCTGGAGTTGAAGCTGCTGTCTCTTGTGGTCTGGTAGCTGGACCTTGGCAGGTGTACAGTGGCCAAGAGTGAAAAAGTCCAACAAGAGAAGTGGATGGTGGTGTTTAATGTAGATTGCTTGGTTTGTATCTGAAAATCACACCCCTAGAAAAAAAGCCACTTCTCAGACATGGGGACATGGATCAGCAGCCAAAGACGAGTGACTTATGTATATCACTGGGTGGTCAAAGCAAAGTATGTTGGGGCTGGGGAGATGGCTCAGTGGAATAAGTGCTTCCCTGGCAAGCACAAGGGCCTGAGTTCAACCCCCGGTTCTGAAAAAAAAAAAAAAAAAAGCAAAGTATGTCTGCCACACGTCTGCAGGACGGATGGGGAAGGATCCAGTTTCCAGAGCTGGACATACAGCCCATACGGGGGGGAAATCTGGGGCCGAGGATCACAGTCTCATGGGTTTTGCAGGTTCACGAAGTATTGGCTACCAGGGGAGCCCAACAACGACGGGAAGGAAGACTGTGCGGAGTTTAGAGGCAATGGCTGGAATGACGGAAAATGTGAACGCCAGAAATTCTGGATCTGCAAGAGGCCTGCAGCCTCCTGCTCTGACATGTGAAGTCTGGTCTTTCTCTTCAGCCCCTGAGATTCCAGTGTCCCTGTGGGTGGAAGGATTTACTGCACTGATGTGAGTTCCTTTGACCGAGCTCTCAACAGCAGGGTGAGGACACTTTCATCTTCCTTCTTTCCTCCTTGCTTGGAGGTCGTGTTTCTAGTCCACCTTTGAAGGGACATGCTTAGGGGCTGGGTGTGGTCCCTTAATCCATCTTGTCTTCATCACTCAGGCCAGAGAGTTGGCATTGCCCTGGGCAAAGGCTGCCACATCCCCCTGGGACTTTAGCCCAACCCTGCGTACTTTCCTTTTAAACTACTGAACACCCAACTGACTCCCCTGGGACCCTTTGCCATGGCTCATCCTGCAGGCTGGCAGCACCAGGAAAAGGATGCCCCTAATCAGTCGTAACTCTATGGAGATGGTGTACAAACATCCTGGCTCCTTTCTTAGTGAACCAACTTCTGGACCCGAGGCGGGCCTCCTAGATCTTTCTTCAAGAAAGGACACACTGATCCCGCTGATGTGAGTTCTATGGGAGGCAGCTACCATCTGTCAGTCACTCCCCGCCTATACTGTGCTACAGGAAGCATCTCCAAAGCCAGGGTATTTCCTAGAGGAGTCCATGTGGGATGAGGTCCAAGATGATAAAGATCTGGGTGTGCTGGGCCAACAGGGGCACCACTGAAGGACCAAATGTTCCAGAGCTCCCACGATGGCTGCTAGTGGCTGCTGTCATACCCTCTTTGCTTGACTTATCTTTCTGCCCAATTGCCGCTTGGTCTTTGTCTGTGTCTTTTGCTATTCTTAATGAGCCTCTCTGACCATGCCTGAATTTATGGTAGGGAAGTGACACGAGTGGAGACTGACCCTCTCAGATGGGGTGGGTCACCAGAAAAACCCAATAGGTGATTGAAAGGGCCGAAACTTCCTGTCCCATCGGTCAGTCTCCAGGAAGGATGGTGGATGGAGACAGCTCCATAAAAACTCTTTGGCAATGAGATTTGATGACCACACAGGTTGTTGAGCAGATGAGGTTCTGGAGGGGGGCACCCCTGCAGAGGGCACTGACACACCATGAAAATTCCCGGTTCCTTCCTAGTTCTCTGTATTTCCCCCAATTTTGGGTGTTTCTGAGTTGTATCCTTTATAATAAACCAATAAATATAAATGAAGTGTTTTTCTCAGTTCGGTCACTCACCTAGAAAACGATCACACCCAAGAAGTTGTTCGAATCTACAACTTGTGGTTTGCATGGAGGGAATCTGCATCCTGAGCAGCTCTTTGTCTGGCATCTGAAGTAGGACAGTCCGGGATAACTGGGTTCCCCAGCTTGTAAGACGCGATGTTAACTTCAGGTACTCAGTATCAAAATCGCAGGTTGCCTCATGTGGAAAATACACCACAAACGTCCTGCCTCTTCTACCTCTGTTGAGTCCAAAAGAGCCCCTCCACAGACAATTTCCAAGCCAAATTCCATCTCATAGTCAGCCTGAGAGAGGTTTTCATTTCAGTGGTTTTCTCCCTCATTTTCTTCTTTTCAACTTCATTGACTTCTGCTCTTATCTTCTTTATTTTCTTCTTCAGACTCCCTTTCATTGTTTGTGTTCTAGTTCTCATTTCTCTCTCTCTTTTTTTGTATTTGGTATAGGGTCTCACTAGGCAGATGAGACTCGCAGTGACCCTCCTGTTTTCAGCCTCCCCAGTGCTACAAGTATGCGCCATCACACCCGGTCTCTGAGGCTGGCTCATTGAGCCCCAGGCCAGAGCCGATGTGGCATGAGGTGCCAGGGATCGAAGCCTGGTCCCTGTGCTTGCCTAGGTGGGTGCTTAGTCCGCTAAGCTATTTCACTAGCTCTAGTTCTCATTTCTTGAGGAAGAAACTTAGATTGCTGATTTTTAAAAATCTTCTGCCAACCACAAAGGTAGAACAATTTAAAGATTGTTTTCTTTATGTTTGCTTCTAAAATTCTGCAAGTCTTCATTCTCTGAAGTAGAGTGAATATTTCAATGGTACTACCAAGGAAGCAATAGCAAGGACGGTTGTCTTCTTGGAAAGACGGGGTGTCACCACTAAGTAGTTCAGGCTAGACTTGAACTTGCTACTGTAGCCCACCTCAGCCTCCTGAGTACCAGGATCACAGGTGTGTACTGTGACGCCTGGTGGCAGCTTCTTTTTATAGACAGAGAAGGGCTTGAAGAACAAAGGAATAATAAGACGTGGATCAGTCATGAGGTCAAGGAGACCAAATAGTGGACAAATAAGTGCATATTTTGTATGTGGAGATTCTTCAAAAAGCTAAGATGGGAGGTCCCATTCAAGCCAGCTAGTTCCCTCTTGGGTATTTTTTCCAAAAGAACTGAAATCATTATATCACAGAGATATATGTGCACCCACGTTTATAGCAATTTCTCATAGTTAAATCTTGGAAACAACCCAAACACCCATCAGCTGAGGATGGATTTTAAAAAGATGTGGTATTTTTACACAATGGAGTATTATTCAGCTATTAAAAATATAATTCGACATTTTTATAGATAAATGGATGCAACTAGAGACTGTATTGGTAAGTGAAATAAATCAGACCCTCGTGGGCAAATATCGTATTACCTCACTAGTGTGAGAACCTGAAAGAATAAATAAAATGTGAAAGGTATGACAGATACTGGGAAAGGGAAATAATATGTTCAATGGTAAGGAAAAACTGGGATGAAAAGGACAAAAGAAAAAAAGGAAAAAGTTGTATTCACGTATTATGCAGGATAGTTTGGATAATTGTACTGCTGACTTCTGCTAGTCTATTGAAAGGAGCACTTAAGGCTTAAATTTTTATGCTATTTTTTTTCTTTTTAAATTTCTTATAGCTTTCTTTTTGTTATTGTTTTGTGCTTTTTTAAAAAAATTGGGCTTGTATCTGGTAACCTAAACAACTAATTCGAAGATAACATCATGCAATACAGCAACCATTGTTGAATTCCTATTACTTTGTTTAATGAAATTTTGTGTGTCATTTCTGATGCTTTTAAATACTATTTTGTATTCTTTAAAAAATAAAAAAATTGAAGAGTTCATTTTTTAAGGGTTAAGGCAGAAAGCACTCAGGTGCTTTAACAAGGGTTAAAACTTGTTTGGAAAAATTGGCTATTGTTTCCTTAATTCTACTGACTTGGAAGATCAGGTAAGCAGCTTAGTCGCAAGTTTGTGGGGAAGTACCGGGAACAACCCCATTGGGCTTCGCAGCCTAGCTGTTCAGGAAAGAATCTGTAGTGCTACGAATTTCCCTCTCAACACCATCTTAGCTGCACCATACACATACTTACAGTTTTAAATTTTAATGGACTTATACACAATTTTATTTCTCGAGGCTTTTGTTTGAATAGTGGATTAGTTCATTTGGGCGATTAATTAATTAATTGATTGATTTTATTAATTTTATTGAGAAACAAATAGCAATGAGGCAGTTTCAAAACAAATTAATAGGACAGTTTTCAATAATTACTACATTGCCTATTGTTGTCTTCATAGTGGTTATTCATAGTACAAGGTGCAGACATGATATCCTGTCCACAAGCACTATCAGTACAAATCTTCCTTCTCACTGAATTAAGAGAAAGTAGCCATATATCTATCCTATTTTGTATACGTAGATACAATGAGATTGTTTAATTTACAGCATTAGAGAACATACTATCGTGTCTCTGGTATCCATTTTTGCTGGAGTCATGCAGCAGTCTTGATGCACTTTCTCCCAGAGGCTCCCCTGTAAAAGGCTTTGTACCCAATCGTGGTGCTACCACGAGGTGCCCTGCCCAGGGAGAGGACCCCAGGTCCCTGAGGATGGGCCTTAGAAGCAGACAGGAAACCCAGTCCCTTGTCTTCTTCTCTTTTCCGCATCCTGGCTATGAAGGAGTAGTTTTACTCTACCATGTGCTCTTCGTGGTTGCCATGTCCAACCCACCAGAGGCCCAAAAAGCAAGGGGTGCCCCTGAACATTGGAGCCCTCACCACTCTGAGCAAAATTAAATGTTTCTTCCTCACAAATGGGCTATCCCAAGTATTTGTCATAGCACCCCTCAGCCGGGGGATGGTCTCTGCTTGCTCTGGTTCACCCTGCAGGCTGGGAGCACTGTCGAATTAGTCCCTCAGTTCATCTATGACTGTTTGGATTGCTGTACATGTGCCCGGCTCCCTCCTCCCTGGTGAGTCTGTAGTGGACCCTGCACTGGGTCTCCCAGGTCTCTCTTCCTGGAAGGGGACCTTAGCCCAGCTGCTAGGAGTCCTCTAGGAGGCGGCTGTCACGTGTCAGCCCTTCCCACCTGAACTCTGCTGCAGAGGCTGCAGCTTCTGCAGTGTCAAACTCCATCCTGAGGCACCTCACGTTTGTGCAGGACAGTGGAGAGCTGACCATGCTGGGCCAAAGTGGGGTGTCTCTGAAGGATCCCTCTGATTCCAGAGCTCCCCATTAGGCCAGCGGTGGCTGCGGTGGGAGCGCCTTCACTGGGCTTGTCCCTCTGCCCTTTCCTGCTTTCTTCTTGTGAATGTAATTAAAAATGTATCAGATCTTTGTCTCTGTTCCTCAGTGACAGGGGTGTCCTGGGTTATTCCCAGTTGGCCCTCTGGGCCATGCATAAATGTATGCTAATGAGGAGCTGCACTGCAGGGTGCTTGTGTCACCTCATCGAGGGACTGGTAGATGTATCTTCCACTTGGCTCATCTGAGTTGCCACCTTCATGATAAAGAAGTGCATATAACCAGAGTGCTGTCTGAGTTCCCGTGAGTCCTTGGGCCCATCGCCAAGCCTCATAGCAAGGAACCACAGTTTGTGACTCGCTTACAAGCAGGGTTGCTCTTGGAACCCGTTTTGTTGACCCTTGACCCTTGAAGTGGGGTTAATCTGGGGACTGAACCCTCTAACCGGTAGTATCTTATGTTAACTCTTTCTTTCTTTTTTGATGGCTGGCTCAGCCCACCCTGGAGGTAGAGATGGGGCTGATGAGGCGTGTGGTGTCCAAGACTGAATCTAGGTCCCTGCATGCTTGCCAAGCTTGCCTGAGCAGGTGCTTTAGACCTCTGAGCTATCTCGCGGGCCCTGATGTTAGCTCTTAGTTAGAGTTGGAGGAGCATGTTGTGTATCCTACCCACAAGACAGCACAGGCCTTCCTTCACAGCTTGTCTTGAAGGACATCCAGTCTTCCACAAATTTTTTTTTCCTGAAATTAGGTCACGGTCTATGGGGTCTACAGGGTCTCACTACATAGATCGGACTCGTAGTGATTGTCCTATTTTCAGCCTCCAAAATTCTGGTGTTACAGGTGCAGGCCACCATGCCCAGTCTCAGTCACCATCTCAGTGTGCCCCACAGACGGGGCCTGCTCAGTATGCTGGAGATCAAACCCCGGCTGCTGCGCTCTGTCTGAGCAGGCGCTTTAGTCAGCTGAGTTATCAGGCCAGCCTTCCACAAAGTTTTATTGCTGTGACTTTTTCCTATTGTTTTCCTCTCTCTGCTCTCACCTTTGTTTTCCATTCCTTGAAATTGCTTTGGGTTAATTTGTCTCTCTCTCTTTTGCTCATTTCTCAGGCTTACTGATGTGAAATCTGTCGAAATACAGTTGATCTTGGTTGGCGTTGTGTTCAACTCTAGCTTGAGGGCCAGACCACACTGCATGAAGGAGCATCAGGGTTCTGATCCTGAAAGGCCCAGAGCTTGCTGTGTATGCAGGATGTGCTCAAGAAAACAGAAGCCAGAGGCATAAACTGACTGCTCACATGCAGTTACTTTCCTTGTGAGTTGGTGACAGGATCCAGAACAACAGGGATATGGCTTGTGCAGCCGAAGCTACAGAACTCCTAGGAGAACTAGACATTCTGGGAAACTCAGCCATTACGCTTCTATTGTGAGTCGCTAAAAGAGACAGAGAAACAGCTTAGTTTCGTCTTGGTACTAAAAGCTTTGGAATAAATGGATGTTGTTGTGGGGTTGTTGTTGTTGTTGTTGTTACTTTTGTTTGATTTTGCTGCACTGAGAATTTGAGTGAGGGACTTATCAGAAGAGTGATCCTTCTGCCTCAACCTCACTGGGTTATCAGTTTGGGGTTTTTCTTCATCTGTTTGGAATAAGCAGAAAGGTTTAATTTAAAATAATGATTTTCAGGGGACCGGTGAGGGTGAGATAGCTCAGCAGACTAAACGCCTGCTTAGGCAAGTGCTTAGGACCGGGGTTCAATCCCTGGCACCACAGGCCTTGCCAGCTCTGCCCTAGGGCATGGTGATCTGGCCACCAAGACTGGGCCTGGTGGCACATGCCTATAGTCCCAGTGCTGGGCAGCCTGAAGCAGGAGATTAAGTTAAATAAGTTAAATAATGCTTTTCTGTTTGATCCCCAGTGTACCATGCTGGCCCAGCCCCAAGGGCGCAATGAGAACTCCTTTTTTTTTTTTTTTTTTTTTTTTTTTTTGGCGGAACCAGGGATTGAACTCAGGCCCTTGTGCTTGCCAGGGAAGCACTTATTCCATTGAGCCATCTCGCACTGAGATGGCACCTGAGACTGGGCATGGTGGCGCGTGCCTGCAGTCCAAGCACTTGGGAGGCTGAAAACAGGAAGATCAGTACGAGTCTGATCTGGGTGGTGAGACTCTGTAGACCCTGAACTAAATACATGAAAAATAAAACAAAACAAAATTTAAATTTAAATTTAAAAAAATAGTGATTTTCTGTCATCTTTTCTTAGCACCTATTTTCCAATTCAAGCACTTAAAATGAGTTTCACTGACACAACTGACTTAGCTGCATCTTATATATTTTATATGTTTTTCATTTTTAAGTTCTAAATACTTTATGCCCATTGATATTGATACTTTGAATGATAGATTATGTAAAGGTGTAGTGTTTAATTTCCAAGTGTTAGAGAGTGCCATGTGCCCGTCACTTTGTATACAATTCTCAACACATGTGCCAAAGAAGCCATGTATTTTTTTTTTAAATTTTTATTTATTTATGCGTGTGTGTGTGTGTGTGTGTGTGTGGCCAGCTCAGCCCACCAGGGGGCGGGGCTGGCATGTGGTGCTGGGGGATTGAACCATGGTCCCTGTGCTTTGCTAAGCTTGTTCTAAGTAGGTGCTTTAGACCACTGAGCCATCTCACCAGCCCCAAGCCATGTATTGTTTTTCAGTTGTTTGAGTGATTTTTCAGCTTCAAATTTAGAGGCAAATTTTCTGTAAGAGGATTAAGTACTATGAGTGTCTTCAAATGCTGACAGTGTTCCTTAAGTTCCCCCAATTCACAATTTTGTATCATATACACTACACACTCAAAGTTTTGATCTTTCACAGCACATTAACAAAATAAGGCAAACTGGACCACCACTACCAAAGATGTTACAGAGTGCACACGACTCTGACAGGGCACCGATTAGGATGTAGTTTTCTTCAGGAAACAATTCTACTAAAAACATGGGAATAGAAGTCATTTAAAGTATCCAAGACATATTAAATGCAGGACTGTAATTCCAAATTGCCATTTAGTATGCTTTGTATTGCAGGATATAAAGCTAACCCCTACCTATGGAATGTTAAGCTGACACCCAAGACAGTCAAAGCCTGCCATAATCCAATATCCCTCAAAATAATAGCAAAACCACTAGAAGTGATGTAGGATTTTACTAAACAAAATAATAAAAATTTGACAATGTTTGTTCTATTGTATAGTGTTATCTTCAAATTAAATATCCAGATAAACTTATGAAAAATTGGGTGAAAGGGTTATAAGAAATTAAAAAGAAGAAAAAACTGCTCCTTTCAGTTAGCAGTACAATAAACCAAGCCATCCTCTATACCTACAGAAATATACCTCTTTCCTCCCTATCTCCCTTTCCTGTCCTTTTACTCATTCTGGTTTTTCCTTCTGTTTTAATAGAATTTCCCTTTTCACCATGTCTGTTGTACCTTTCAGATTTTATTTATTCTTTTATGTTCTTACACTAGGGAGAAAATATAATGTTGACACGTAGGTCTGATTTATTTCACTTAAGAGTGTAGTCTCTAGTTGCATCCACTTACCTATAAAAGCCTCAAATTTATCTCTTCATGGCTGAGTAACACTCCATTATGTAAAAATACCATATCTTTTTTATCCATTCCTCAATAGACGGACATTTGTGTTGTTTCCAAGGTTTAGCTATGATGAATTGTGCTGTTATAAACATGGGTGCACATATATCACTGTGGTATGATGTTTTCAGTTCATTTCAAAAAGTACCCAGAATGAGAATTGCTGGACTGAGTAAGACCTCCAACATTAGCTTTATGAGAAATCTCCACATTGATTTCCATAGCAGTTGTACCAGTCTGAACTCCCACGAACAGTGGCGAAGGGTCCCCTTTCCCCACAGCCCCTCCATTATTGGTTAGCCATTCTTTCTGGGGTGAGATGGAATCTCAGCATTGTTTTAATTTGTATTTCTTGAACTACCAATAATATTGAACATTTCTGCATGTACTTATTTGCCATTTGTTCTTCTTCAACTGAAATGTGTATATTGATCTCAGATGTCCATTTTTGGATTATGTCTTTGAATTTTGTGAACCTCATTTTAAAATAATTTTTATATGTTCTAAATAAAAGCCCTTCGTAAGAGGGACAGTCGGATATAATCTTTTCCCAATTCATGGGTTTTCTTTTTATTCTGTTGGTGATTTTTTTTCATGAGCAGAAGCTTTTTAAAAACATGACATTCAAGTTGTTGATTCTTTGAGGGATTTCCCATACCATTTGGTTTTTATTCATGAGCTCTCTACCTACCCCTAGATTTGTACCTACTTTTTCCTCCAGAAGATTTAGTGTTTCTGTTTTAATATTTAAATATTCAATCAATTTTCACTATAGTTTCCCACATGATAGTATACATTGGTTTAATTTTAGTCTATAGCATGTGGAAAGCCAGTTTTTCCAGTATTATTTATTAAAGAGCCTGTCTTCCTTCCAGTGAACATGCTTGGCCCCTTTCTCAAAGATAAGATGCCTGAGTGTGTTTGTAGCTGTGTCTGCATCTGTGCTACTAATTCTCAGGTCTGTTTTGATGTTAGCATTATGCTGATTTAACCACAGTAGCTTTGTAGTATAATTTCAAGTCAGGGATTGTGGTACCTCCTGCCATTCCTTTTTTGCCCAGGATTGCTCTTGGTATTCTAGGTCTCTTCTCGTTCCAGATGAATTTTAAGAATGTTTTCTGTAGATGTGTGAGGTATACTGATGATATTTTAATTGAGATTGCATTAAATCTGTATAACAATTCTAGGAGTGTGACCATTTTCACATTTGGTCTTCCTATCCAGGAGCAAACAATCTTTCAATTTTCTTTTTTCAATTTTTTACTAATTTTAATGAGATAGAAACAGCAATAAGACAGTTTCAAAACAGGATAATAGAACAGTTACAATAATTTATAATTGTATATTGTTGTCTTTGTAGTTTTTATATTTTAATGAGAAAGAAATACCAATGAGATACTTTCAAAACAAGTTAGTAGGACAATTACAATAATTAATACAGTGCATATTGTTGTCTTTGTAGTAGTTATTCCTAGTGCAAGATGCAGACATGATATCTTGTCTAAACACTATTAGTTCAAAACCTTCTTCTCATTGAACTAAGAAAAAGTAGCTGTATAGCTATCCTACTTTGTATATACAGATATATAATGACCGTGATTCACCTACATGGTTGACACTGACAAAAGTTTCAGGGTAAGTCCTGAGGGTATTTGACTGACCTTGTCAGATACAAAAGTTACATTTTTGTCATATAAGTCTTGCTTTATCTTGGTTCTAGCCATTTAGCATAAAAGTATAAAGTTGAAGTATAAAAAGTAAAGCTATATTAATATGCTGAGCTATAAAAGGCTCAAGTTAACAACTTCAGACACTGCCAGTCTTGTGTATAACCCACTACTATTATAGACTGCTGGACTATATTGGATTACTTTGCTGAATTCATGCACCTACAATATATGGATGGTAATGGAATACACATCTCTGACAAAAGTAAACAAGAAATGGGATATAAATGGACCATTTTAAAGTGTCTTTGTAGTAGTTATTCAGAGTACAAGATGCAGAGATGATATCTTATCTAAACAATGTTAGTACAAATCTTTCTTCTCATTGAACTAAAGGAAAGTAGCTGTGCATATGTCCTATTTCATATATACACATATATATTTTGCACAATTTGTGATAGCCAAATCTTGGAAGCAACCATAATGTCCATCACCTGAAGAATAGATGAAAAAGATGTGGTGCTTTTATACAATGGAGTATTACTCAGCTATAAAGAAAAATAAATTGAAAGCCTCCAAATACATCTTCTCCTTTCCATTTTCTGAAATCCACTTTATCTCTTTTTTCAGTGTACTGTGATTTACACTGTACAAATATTTTGTGAGATTGATTCCCAAGTATGTCATTTATTTGTATGTTATTGTAAAAGGCATGCTTTCCCTAATTTCCCTTTTGTTATTTTCATTGCTTGTGTACAGAAATGCTATTGATTTTTGAGTGTTGACTTTGTATCCTGCTATGCTACTGAATTTGATTATTAAATCTACATGTTTCTTGGAGGAGTTTTTGGAGTATTCTACATAGAATAACATGTCATCTTTGAATAATGATTATCACTTCTTTTCCAATCATTATGCATTTTATTTCTCTCTCTTGTCTAATTGCTCTGGCAAATGTTTAGAGAGCTATATTGAATATGAGTGGTGACAATGGTTATCCTTGTCTTGTTCCTGATTTCATTTCATTTTTTAAATTTTTTTTTCTGGGTACAATGGGCTTTATTGATGGTGTGCAAGGGCAGCGAGCCAGGGATCCCAAGGCCCTTCCCCTTCTAGGGGGCCTAGGATGGAAGCTGTGAGGGGGAGATTCTCAGTATCGGGGCTGAGTAGGGCAGTGACGACTTCTACAGCGT